>NC_088934.1:20187500-20275000 GCF_038396675.1 Hydra vulgaris | reverse complement strand
TTATCTGTAACCTAGTTTACTTTCATATAAAACCAATTTTAGGAAATTTTGTACGATTAGTTCTTATTTTTAACCATACTTCTTCTTTTTCTTGAAAGTTCTTTGACAATTGCATTATACAATGAAAAGTTCACTCAGAAAATTATAACCCAATTGTTGGGCAAGATATTACAGAATTTCTTTTATATCTAGGTGCGACGATTAGTTATCTTGTAAACATAGTTAGGCCTGCTCTTGCAGCCATCCTCTAAACATTATGTTGTTGTAATATTGCTTCTCTTTCTCTTTTCTATAAATACTATAATGGGCACTGGTCTAAAGAGCTAGCGTCTCTTGTTCCATCTACCAAAATTCATTCTTTTGTTACTCGCCATTCAATTAAGTCTCATCCTTTTACTGTGACTGTTCCTAAGTGCTCCAAAAATTATTATTCATCTAGTTTTTTTCCTCGAACATCAGTTCTTTGGAATTCGTTACCTTCATCTTATATACCTTCATCTTAATATTCTGTTTTCCTGATTTATATAATTTGCAATCTTTTAAGTTGTCTGTTAATCCTTATCTTGCTCTATAAACTTCATCTTTTCTCTTCCAGTAACTTTCATTTCTAATAGTGGTTTCTTGCAGCCTTGTTGGAAGTGAAAATGTTGAAAAAAAAATCTTAACAATTGAATTACAAATTCAATTTTGTTTTTAATAAATACTGACCAGTTGGTGTGTATTTGTTCTTCAAATTTGGGTATTAATGTGTATTTGTTCTTTAAATTTGGGTATTGATATGTATTTGTTCTTTATATTGGGGTACTATTGTGTGTTTAAATTCGGGTATCAATGTGTACTTGTCCTTTAAATTGGGGTATTTTTGTGTATTTGTTCTTTAAATTGTGGTCCAAATGTTTATTTTTGCTTTAAATTGTGGAATTAATGAGTATTTTTGCTTTAAATTGGGGTATTAATGTGTATTTGCTTTTTAAATTTTGGTATTAATGTGTATATTTGTACTTTAAATTGGGGTCTTAATGTGTATTTGTGCTTTAAGTTAAGGTATTTATGTGTATTTGCTCTTTAAATTAGGGTATTAATGTGTATTTGTGCTTTAAATTAGGGTATTAATGTGTATTTGTGCTTTAAGTTAGGGTATTTATGTGTATTTGCTCTTTAAATTTGGGTATTAATTTAAGTTAGGGTATTAATGTGTATTTTTTTTGATATTGTGGCAGTTATACACTTTATATAAAGTTTGGTCCAAGAACAACATTCACTTGTGATATTTTATTTGATTAAAATTGCAATACCTAAAAGTGCAAAACATCATACTAAAGAATCTAAGAAAAAAGATAAAAATTATTTTTGTTCTAAGGTTATTTGTAATAGTTTGTCATTCTCTAGTTTTTCAGTTTTCTAGTTTTAAAGTTTTTCAGCATAAATTTTTTTATTTGTTTATAACTTTTATAACTATTTATAATTTATATTAATTATAATTGTTTATAATTAATATAAATTTATTTACAAATATTTTTATTTTTTTGTCAAAAATATTTTTTCTTTTCAAAGAATGTCAGTTTGACATAATTGTGTTGTAACCCCTTAATAATAATAATTTTTTTTTTTAATATCTTTTGTGAAAGATATTTATCAAATATAAAAATATATTCATTTATTTCATACTATATAAAAAAAAGAACTTAAATAATAATTATATTTATTTTTAAACAATGGCAAGTTGGAGTTTGAGCAGATTAATTTGGGTGCACAAAATGGTGTGCTTGTGTTAAAGCTGACCTAGATACATTGCTGTAAGAGACAATTTCACCTATCACTATGTATCAATGGTCGATATTTTGCTGTATGCTTATTTATTATTTAAAAGAGTTTGCAGAATTATTTTAACTTCACAGTTCTTTTTTATTGATATATGAGTTTTCTATTATAAAAAAATGTACATTAGCAAACATTTTTAAAACAGCATTATTTTTTATTCCAAAAAATGATAAAGAAACTCAACGAAATAAAACTGATGATCATTTCTTTTTAAATTTTGTTACAGAGTCATTGCTGTATAATTTTTATTAGATATTATACTTCATTTATTAAAAATTAAAGTTGAAAATAGTTTTTATTTTCTATCAAAAATCATAAAATCTGATTTTTTTAATTTTAAATATTAAGTAAATATAGGGTTTTGTTATTTAATATTTAATCTTAGGAACAGTTAAACAGCATTACATTTTTTGGTTGTTTTGTTTTGGTTTTCAGTCAAAAAAGTCCTATCTTCAAATTAATTTTCAGTCAAAAGAAAATTCTGCATGGCATTTAAGCCTTCTGTAAAGAAGGCCATACGCCTCCCCAAACCCTCAGTTGGTTTATGAACTGAGGCACCCTCAAATGGCTTTTTCTATATGACATTTCATAAAACTCCAAATGTAGAAATATATTTTTACATTTATTTATATGCTATGTTTATACTGTGGTGATAAAAATATTAAAATTGTTAACTTAAAAAGCATAAAACAATAGTTTTGTATGAAATTATTTTTAAATTGTTTTATTGTAAATCAAACATTTTATTGATCCGTATTTTGAATTAATTAATTCTTCAACACATTTTAGCGTGCCAGTTTTAAATTTTCAGTACATCTTTTTGATTTCAGGATCATTTATTTTGACATTAATTAATGTATAGGTAAACATTAATTAATGTCAAAATAAATAAGACTTTGTAATTTTTATACGAGCAAAAAGCTACAACCCAGTAATAAAATATACAGTGGCGACAACATAAATAGCACACTTTCATGACCAGTTGGTTTTACTTTTTGATGCCAACTTTTTTGTATTTATAGCAATTGCTGTTATTTTTTATAGCATCAATAATGTTAACCTTTTTGAACGGAAATACTAATTTGACATATATAGCTGTCAAAATTGCTTGTTTTGAGCATTTAAGCGGTCGTGTTTACCTTTTTGCGGTCATTTTAAATAGCACACATTTACTTTTTATTTAAAAAAACTTAAATTCTTTTATTATATCAAAAGATAATCATTCTATTCAGTATTTAAAGGATATTCTTCTAACTCGTTTAGCAAAAAAAAAAAAAAGTTCATTATCTATCAACTATGGGACGATTAAACATGGAACAGATGTCTTTCAAGGACAAGTACAGGCATTTCAAGATCTAGGGTTGAACAATTCTGAAATAGATCGAAGACTGAGTTGTTCTCGTAAGAAAGTTATCAATGCTATTAATTTATTTAACGATACTGGTTTATTAAGCAACAAAAAACCCAAGTCTCGCACACGAAAGACAACCCCCAGAGAAGACCCAACCATTGTCCGTATTGCTAAGCTGAATCCTTTTGTTGGCGCACCAAAAATTAAAGAACAAATTGCTCAAAATTTAAAACTTGATCTGTCTGTCAGCACTGTTAAAACTTGCTTATGCGATAATAAGCTAATTGGAAGGGTTGTCCAAAAAAACCATTGGTCTCAAAACGTAATCTCGTCAGCCATTTGAAGTTTGCAAAACAGCAAGTACACAAGGATTTAAGTTTTTAGCAAAATGTGCTTTGGACTGATGAGTCTAAGTTTAATTGCTTTGGATCCGACGGAAAACAATATGTTCTTTGATCCCAAAACTAAGAACTCAGTCCTCGGTATACTTTTAAGACCGTAAAACATGGTGGTGGCAATGTGATAGTTTGGGGCAGTTTTTCATGTTGTGGTGTGGGCCCATTGTATAGAATTCAAAGGACAATTGATCAATACATGTACAAAAAAATACTAGAAAACGTCATGTTGCCATATGCCAAGGAAAATCTCCCTTTGGTTTGGAAATTCCAACAAGACAATGACCCTAAGCACACCGCCAAAAGTGTTAATGTGGTTTAACGCTAAGGAGATTGATGTATTGGAATGGCCCGCAGTCACCAGACTTAAATCCGATAAAAAATTTGTGAGAGGAAGTTGATAGAAACATAAACTGGTCAACTGCAACAAATTTAGACAGACTTTTAATTGAAACAAAGGCTGCTTGGGACACCATTACGCCTGGAGGATGCCAAAAATTGATCTCGTTAATGGGCTGTCATTGTCAAGCAGTTATTGACTCAAAAGGATACCCCACTAAATATTAATTTAGCTCTAATAAAGTTTTCTAAACTATTTATACAAAAAACCTCCATGATTTTGGTGGCAAAAGGACAAAATGATAATTTTGTACAGGGTGTGCTATCTAAATTGCCCCCTTATTCTGCACTTCTAAATCATTTATATGATTGTACTTTTTTTTAACTAAGTTACTTTCTTTTCTTACTCAATTATGTTATCTTCTAAATCTGATATTTTATTAGGCTAAAAAAGTTTAGATCTCAAAAACTCAGATCTCTGGAAAATATATCATTACATATTGAACATCAATCTGTGCTATTTATTTTGTCACCATTGTGTATAAAATAAAAGTAAACAATAACAATAAAAAACAATAATAGTAAACTATAGTATATAAAATAAAAGTTTTTTTAACTAATCTTTTGATCTTCAGTATTTTAATGTTTAAAATTAACCAAATTCAAAAAGTTATTTAAAGTATATAATAATCAATTAAAAACTTTTAAATACTTAATGTGTTAAATAATTTTTTATTTAAATAATACTGCTAACAGTTTGACAAATTTTAAATTCAACATATTTTGCGTTTAGTACATGGAACCTAATGTCAAATAATAGATTATATTTCAAATATGCCCATTATGCAACTGATGATTAAGAATTTGTTAATAAGTCTTTAGTGTATAGATGACAATACTATGAATTGTTATTATAATTTATATAACTTTGGTAAAGCTCAAAGTTCACAAATTGTATATTTAACACCTCTGCTCAATGCTCAAATTTGTTAACAAATTGCTGCATTTAATGTTACCTTTACATTTCACAAAAGTTTTGGTATTTTAAATCAATTGATTCGTTCAAAATGATTTTATTGCATTGTTTAGTAATTCTATTAACTGTAATTCTTTTAATGAGATCATTAGGAAACAAAATAAATATTTACCCAAAATAACATAAAATAACATTACCTAAAATAACATAATTATTTCTGCTTAATAGCAAGTCAAATCATTTATACCACAACAAGTATGTGAAAGTGCATCTCTTGTTAGCAGTCTGATGTTGAATTTATATACATAGTACATAGTTTTTTAAAATTATCTAAAGATCTGATGCAACACATTCAATGTATTTTAGTTTTTATTATTTGTGTATGTGTACATATGCGTCATTATTGTCTGTATACAATACACATCAATAACATTAACAAGGCTTTGCAATAATGTTTTTAAGTTTCAAAAAAAAAATTTTGTTAACTCTAGTCTTTAGTAATTGTAGTTACTTTGCAGTGTCAACAACTAATATACATTATTTTAGTAAAGATCTGAAGTCAGATTATAACCTGGTAAATTAAAACATCATGTCTAGCATAAAGGTCATAAATTAAAACATGTTTAGCATAAAGGTCTTATGACCATAAATAAAAGTATAGTAGTAGCTAATTTTGTTGAAAACTAAATACTTTTTCAAAAATAATTTCATTTTGGTATAATAGTTCAGCTTTAGAATTTTCATTTTTTTTTCTCTTGAAGTAGAGAATTAAAAAATAAATAAAAAATAAATTACCTTGAGAATTTATTTGTGATGTTAAATAATGACTTGGCAAATGATAGTTATAATATAATTCATGGCAATTGGAATGACTTGCTGCATAATATTTGATGTTGACATAATATTCAAGTCCTAGCTATAGTATCAGCAGAACAAACTTAACAACCAACTGAAGATTTTAGTTTTATTATTATTCCATAACATTTTCATTTGGGAATTGAGAAGGTTAATATAGAAGATATTCGGACAAAGAACATTACAAGAAGAATGACAGAAATGAATTTTTTTTTACAGCAATAAATAACTTTTATATGTAAATAATGTCTGCATAAACTTAAACTTCCGGTTAATGTGTGTATTCCAGTTAATGTAAACATAAACTTCCAGTTGATGTGTGTATTGAATCCTCAATAATATGTAGGTAATATCTGTGTAAGCTCCAATTTCCGATTAATATGTGCACTGAACAAGTCAGTTTTTTCATATATAGAAAATACTATAATTATATATATAAATATATAAATGTAAGGTTAGTTGGCAGCAAATAGTAGGTTGACTAAGTGCATTTTACTGTGACATCTTTTAAAAAAATGTCCCGGAAAAAATATGGAACTTTCCTAAAAATTCATTTCCTTGTTCGCTATAGTTTAGAAAAGGTTTGCTTATGTGCAAGTTAATCTGGTTTATGCGTTTTTTCTGGCAAAATAAAAATTTCCGAACATTGCTCAGTTACTTTTTTTTTTTTAATTTTTTATAAACTTATTTGTAAATTTTTTTTTTTTTAAATTTGTAAAATTATTATTTTCAGTGGATTTTTGTACTTGAAAAAATAGTGGACTACAGTTTTGGTTTGGTATACAAAATTTAAATTGCCACAAACTTGAAAGAATAATAATTTTGGACTTGTATCCAAAAAAATCTTAATATTAATTTTACGCTTAATAGTTATTTTTATAGTTTGCGTAAAATTTCCCATACCTCAGGCTAAGTTAAGACATGTACCAAAAGAAATCTGCACGGACATTTTAAAGGATATTTGCTTAACTATTGTATTTCGATATTGAATGTTATATATATTTTGAAAGTACATATATTAATATTCTTAAATTTCACTTACGAAAGTTTGTGAAGTTTTGTACAGGAGAACGCACGCACTTTGCGTTTTACACTCGACATCAGCTTTTGCACAGTCTTCGGCTGGACTTTCTTCATAGCTCTAATCTATTTATTTTTGAAGTCTTTAATGTTTTTGGCTTCTTTTACATTGAACCTTAGTTTCCTTTTTGACAAGAGCCCAATATCTTTCAATAGGATGTAGTTCAGGACAATTTGGTGGATTGCAGTGTTTTTCAACGAAATCTACTTTATGCTCGCTAAGCCAATGTAAAGTTGTCCCAGAGTAGTGACACGATGCTAAATCGAGCCAAAATAACGGGTTACCCATGTGTAGTCTTGAAAACAGCAAAAAACGTTTCTTGAGGCATTCTTTTATGTATATTTTGGTGTTAATTGTTCCCGTAGTCACAAAACAAGAGCTTCTTTCACCACATTCACAAATTGCTTGCTAAACTTAGAACTTTTTAGCGAGTTTATGCATTCCAATGCATTTATAATTGGAATTCAGTTTCTTGAGATTAATTGCTGAATAATATTGGTGTCCTGGAAGGGATTGGAAATATGCAGCACAATAAGTTTCATCGTCAATAATCAAACAAGATTTTTTGGCACATAATTTTTTATAGAGCAGCTTTAAACAACAAATTACAACATTTTCTTGATTTTCTATTTATAAGATTTATAGCCACAATTTCTCTTTACTCTTTGTATAGTGGAAGCACTTGTCTTAAATTTATTCGCTAAAGTTTGAACAGAAACATCCGGTTTTCTATCTAAGGCATCTTTAACTTTTTTACCAAGATCTCATCTAACAAAACATTTTTTTCTTCCACATCCTGATTTCCTTTTGATTTTACCAATGTCCTTAAATTGTTTCACAACGCTCTGCACTGTTCTCAAAGTAATCTGCAACTCTTTAGAAATTATTTTGTTTGATACACCAGGATTTTCAACGAGAAAATGCAAAATTTGCTTTTTCTTATCTTGATTTGATGACATTAATTTCAATTAAAACTAATTGTTTTGATAACAGAATTGTTTAAATTTTGAATAACACAAATACATGACATTTTAAAACAATTAGCTATTTAAAATGATGCACGGTTTCTGTAAACACCACATCAGAACACGTGCAGATTTTTTCTGGTACATGTCTTAGTGCATGGTTTTTTCTCTTTTATTGATTTTCAATTTTTAGTTTGAAATTTTTTTTACAAGAAATGCTACTTGAATATGTTACCTAAGTATACAATTAAATTTTAATATAACTAAATAAAAATTTTTATGTATACAAAATTATAGCACTTTAGTCATTAGACCTGATGATGTAAATTGTGAATTATGAAACATGTTGTCAATAAAATTAAAAAGATATTTTCCTAAAATTATATACAATTTATTTATAGGTCTTTGAGGATATATACAGACGACTTTCTTTGTGGCTTCCTGTTGCAAAAGATATATACAGTGTTTTTTATAAGTTTTTAGGCTGCGTAAGATTAAAGAGTAATGGGTGAGTTGTTTATGCTATATATTTGTATTTATACATATATATATAATATATATATATATATATATATATATATATATATATATATATATATATATATATATATATATATATATATATATATATATATATATATATATATATATATATATATATATATATATATATATATAATAGTATTTAGTATTTAGAGAGTATTGGCACTTAACATTAATAGTCCACTTTACAATATGATTTTATAAAACTTTTGAAGGTAGAATAATGTAAAATAAAATAGTTAAACCCTATTTCGCACCCTGTAAACTAACAGGGGGTTGAACACTTTTTTTTAATTATATTAAAAATCAAAATTTTGATTTTGACTTGATTACCAATATTAAATTAAATCGGCTCATGCTAAAAGGGTCAACAACACATAGGTTTGAGAAAACTAATTAAAACTTTGCATAATTTTTATACAAAAAGATGTAATTTTTTGTATATAAATTCTTTATTACCCCAATTATCATGAAACACACTTGATTAATGACATTTATAAAATGTTCATTTGAAAAAAAATCATTAAAGTTGCTTGACTTATCCCCTTTTAGGCTAATTTAAAAAAAGACAGATAAATGTATTTAAAAAACAATGTTATTTACTAAAAACATCAAGAAATCAATATTTACATACACTCCTATATATAAAGAACTAATTTTAGAAATAAATAATATTTTCAAATAAATCTCTTTAGTCTGAGATAAGCAATAAAAGCAATGAAAACTTAGTCATTGTTTTCAACTTCAACAACTTCGGTTGTTGGCCACATATAAATTTCAGCAATTTTAATCTTCAAACTCCAATGGAATGTAGGGTTGTAGTTTTTTTATGTCTGCCATTTTTTTAATCTTTATTGGTACTTTTTCTGCAGGGTAAGCTTCTTTACTTGAAAAACATAAGTTTGGGCGACCCACTGCTCTAAAGGAAAAGCTATGATTCATCATAGAATCGATGAAAAGTTGGCTAATAACCTTAGATGGAAATTTTATATTATATGTGCAGTGCATTAACTTGCTTATTGAAAAGTACTGCTTTTTGTTCTTTTTAACTTGCTTACCTTTGGTTTCATCGGAAACACAACTTTTTTTGTATAATTATGGCCACCACAAGTCTAAAATTATATCCATTATTAAAAATCATTTTATCCATTTGTTTAAAAAAAAACAAGATTTGTTTTCTTTTAAACAAATGGATATAATAAACCAAGGAAATGGTTTATTATATCCATTTGATCTTTGTTAATTTTCTCAAGACAGTTGTTTCTCTTGCAGCTAAAAGAAACAAAAAATACTGTTATACTGCGTATTATTAAAAATTTTATCTGTGAAAATGAAATTGTAAAACTATTAGTAACATTGAATACAAAAAAAATTTATCTGTAGGGTGTATACTTATTTTGGAAGAACTAAAAATTTCAAGCTAACCTTACTATCAAAATGCATATACTGTATCAAAATGAGTATTCTGATAAAGAGAGTTTATATTATTGTTCTGATAAAGTTGCGTTACAAAAGATTTATGATATGTTGTAGTTTAGGATCACAAGTCATGCATTACTAAAAAAATTTAGGCTTTTTATTATTATTTTGATATTATTTTGCAATGAATTGTACTATATTAATTTTAAACCAGTGTACTTTTGAGCTACAGTATTTCTTTAACAAGTTCTTCACCTTTTATTCTGGCAATTTTTATGTTTTTCTTCCAAAGACTTGGATCAGATTTCCTTTTATTTGCTGACTTTTTCTTAAGAAACTCATTACTTTCTTCTGAATTTATAATAATAAATAAGTTATCACTTATAAAATTAAATAAGTTTCACTTATTTATAATAAGAATAAGAACACAAAGCATAAAGTTAATTTATAAAGCTAATTTTTATTTAGGTTAAGCTATACAGTAAAGTACAATAGCATAAGACTAAGAACGCAAGACATAAAGTTAAACATAAAATTAAAAATAAAAAAGGGGTATTTTAATAGAAGAGAAGGGGTGGGAAGAATTTTTTTTTTAATATATATTTATCTCAGTCAGTTTTTAAAAACTTTCAATCTGACAAGATGTTACAATAAAAGTATTTTTTATAAAAGTTTATAAATCCAAACTAATAATTTTTACAAAGCATGCATAAAACTATTTAATTCTAGCATGGCTTGCGGTCATATGCGCGTTTTGTAATAGCTGTTTTATCATAATTTCAATAGGATTTAATATGGTGATATAAGTGCATAATATATATGATGATAAACAGCATAAGAATTTTTTTGCTAAAAGGGGATAAGTGAGTAACAATGGGATAAAATGGCAGGGCTAAAAGTGGATAAGTGAGTGACTCCTTCTACCATGAATAGCTCCACAATCGATTGCAGTTACTGTGGTAAGCAAGCGTCTGACATGTCTAATTTTATCATAAATAGTTTAGACCTGTTCTTAAAACATCAAAACCATTATCAACTCATTTTTCAATTTTCGTGACTTATCCCCTTAGCATGACCTGATTCAATTATAGGTGAACTAGTTGTAGTAGCTGAATTCATATGTTAATAGATATCTGTGAAAAAAAATTTAATTTAATGCTTTATTATTTTGGTAATTGTTCAGAAATGTGGAATAGAACAGTATTTCCTGTTAATAACTTTCATTTAATTTGACAGCAACCAACTTTTTATTCAATTTGACAGCAATTAATTACTGTCAAATTTTCGTTAATAAAGATTGTTATTTGACTTAAGAAATTAGTTCTGATTATTTCATAGCTTAAAATGAAAATTAGTTGTTTGAGTTCTCTATTATATTTCTCCTCTGTAGTATTATTCTTACATAGTTTAGCCCTTATCCATGAAAGGTTTTATTAGAAATAAAGAAAACAAAACACAAAACTCACTAAAATGAAATTTCAAGAATAAATAAACAGGAAAAGTTTATTAAGCTAATAAATCAAATAGCTAAAACATTAAGTCTTGTATTAGTAACTTAACTTTTATAAGATTATATACTTTTTTTCTAATTTTTATCCGTTTCTTTTGCTATAACATTTTTATTTGTTTATAAAAACTTTTCCAGTTCTTGAAAATTTAACATTTAATCTATTAATATAAAAGAAATTTTATTTTAAGTTTTGAGAATTTTGTAAGGTTAAAAAAAATATGTTATGGTTGATTAAGATCTTAGTGTTATTTTATAATTTTGTGCCAATTTAGTTTTGTTAAAATAATGTAACTGTTCCTATTTAGTATTTCTATCAATTTTGTTGTGGAAAGGAACATTAAATGTGCATTTTACCTTAACGTGTCCTTTGATTCAACAAAATATGAGCCTCATCTCCAGTACTCATTGGAGCATATGGTCTTGCGCAATGTGTAAGTTTTGAAACAAATAAATAATATTTTTAAATATTTTTATTAAATTTTTTAATGATAAAATAACTAATATTTTTATTGCACTTACCTAGTAGTTCTCAACCTATGGTTTGCAGTTAACCATTCTTTTAACAAGCAAATTTTAAAAAAAAAAATTATTTTTTTTTTATTTTTTTTTTTCAAATTCAAAACCAAAATATAAGTTACAGACTAAATAATCGATGTTAAGAGTTTTTTATAGTTACCATTATTCTTACAGAGTTTTGAACCACAAGATTCTGCAATCAGTGGTATCTATTGTTTCTTGTTAACTGTTTCCCATTATGCTGAATAGTAATCATATGATGTCATAATACTACTAATTATTTTATGTAACTTTAGCAGATAAAAAAAATTTATATGTGAACTATAATTGTGCAACTACATTTATTATCAAATATTTTCGTGTTGAATTTTTATGTGGATACTTATGGTTTTTTTTTAATGGGCATTTTATGGAGGGCCAACTTAAAATCTTTTTGATGTTCCTGAACATTAACTTAAAAGTATGTTGTAAACTTTAAAATTTTGCATTTACTTGTTTTTAAATTAGGATTTTATGCATTCCAACATTTTTATGTTTAGAGTTAAAGAAAGAAACAATAAGCTATCCTAAAAATCAAGTTTGTTGTCTTTCAAATAATCCAGCAGTTATCTAAGAATGCTGAAAGACATCCTATAGTATTTTATTATATATCTTAAGTATTTTATCTTTAATTGAAATTCATACTATATTTTGTGTGTATATATATATATATATGCATATTATGTATCATTATATATATTAATAGCAAAATTATACATAAATATATAATACATAATATAGTATGCATTACATAATACCCAATGTTGTAAAAAACTTCTTATTTAGCTGGAGTGGGGGTTGAGGCTTCAGTAATTTACTAACTTCCGCTATTAAATTATTATGTCAATCAGTTTAACATACTCATTAACTCTAATAACAAACTAAGTTCCTAATTACAGTCATAGATTTACTCTCCTCAGTAAATCTATGACTTTCAAAATCTTGCCAGCTTGACTACATCTATGGTGTAATATAAATACAACTTCTTATTTGTTAAAAAATTGTTTGAATCAAAAATAAAGTCTATAATACTTCTGAACTTTAAATCGTTTAAAAAACCAGAAAAAATATCTTTTCATTCTAGTTGTCATCAATAAAGCTTGATATTGGAAAACATTTTTTTAGTGGAACTAAACTTTGTCTGTCTCCTTTATGAGCTACAAACAAGCTGCAACAAGTTTTAATTGCTCATATACTTGAAGTAATTTAAATTAATCTAGTTTTTAACATTTATGTTTTTATTGTAATTTTTATTTTTGCCTTAAATTTTGCTTTTAATTTGTTCATGATTTTACTTTGAAAATGCTATTAAGTCTTGTATGCCTTTTTTGCTAGAATGTTGAAGCTGACTAGATTTTTTTATCATACAACCACATATCGTGTGGACCACATACCATTCATAACGGACTAAAACAATTTCTAAACAGCTCAGAATTAAGATTTTTTTTTTATAGAAGGTAGTTTTTGTAGAACATGACAATAAATTTTATCATTTGACTTTGTATCACTTGCATGGTTGTTCACATTGAACTTCTATTTTGAAAAACACTTTATTGTATCACAAAAATGTGGAAGTGCTTTAAAAGAATAATATATAAACAAAGGCTGAAGCTGTTGCTGCAAGAAAGTCCATAAATAAATAAAAATGTAGTAATAAGCAAAGTTTGAAATTTCACTATAACCCACATAATCATTAAAATCGTTAAGAACAATGCTAAATTCCAAATATTAAAATTAATTTAATTTTTAATGCAGCTTAAATATCAAGCAATCCAACATTATATATCTAGATAAGGCTATTGAGTTTTCATTGCTTTGTGGAATGAAGTATTGTTGTTAATGCTTTTTATAAATATGACTAGGGTTGCGTTTTAATTACATAGAAATGCTGCAATTGTTAAACAGTGCAACCTGTATCCTGCATATAACAATTTAAAATCATCAAAACTTTGTGATACCTTACAACATGATTTTTACTGACATACTTTGCAGTGGTATACAAACATACCACTTTAAAGTTTATGTGGCCATACAGCAAAATGTCAAGTTCAAAATGATGTTACGTGTATGACAAATAGTTTTGAAATGGCTTTGGATAGTTTTTACGATTTGAAAAAGAAGAATCAATGTTTCAAACTTGCTTTGTTTTGCTTCAGGTTACAACTTTAAGAAACTAAGTGTTATTTAGAAAAACAACATTTTTGTCTACTATGCATTGTCGACTTTAAATTTAAAAGTGAGTTTAATTCTTCTTATGGGGCATTATAACGCTTCAAAATGTTGAAAGTATGCACTTAATAATGTAAAACATTATCAAAGTATATTAGTCGCTTTGTTTTAGCTGTAATGATTATCATAACACTAATGTTATTAATAAACGCTAAATCCTTTAAATTTTACAATTATTATGTGAGTTAATTAAATCAAAATTTCAAAGTTATCTTTTTACAAAAATCTGAACTCAAATTAAATGCAAAAGATTGATTTTCATTACTCATGAAGACTTGTATTTACAGTTACATGCAACTTCCCCTCCCCAGACATTTTTGAGGTGGCTTTGTAGTGGACCAGTATACGAAATTTGAGCGGTTTGTTGGTTTTGCTCATCGGTTACTTAGTCGACCATTAGAGGCATATGCTATAAGTGGCCAGCCAAAATGTGGTATAGTGGCTAGCTCAAAATCCCTATATATTCTGCTGTAGAATATTTGCAAAATGCCTATAAATTCCGCTGTAGAATATTTGCTGGGACATTGATTTTAATTGAAAAAGAATTAAATTGCAGACATGTCATCTACGGCACATGTATATCAGGGTTATAATTTTTTGGTACCCCGATTAAGTCACCCAGCCTTAAGTCTCATATATCAGTAAAAAAATTTCTTCAAAAGTATATCAATCTGGAGTTCAAAAGAACCAGAATACTATCGAGTCTTCAAAGTTTTAAAAAAAAAAAACTTTTAATATTAATATTACTATAAGATGTCATAAAAAATGACTATTAATTTTTGTTTAAAAATGTTTTTATTTTTTTTTAATTTTGTTGTATATTAAATTTAAGTAATTTATTTTTATTTAAAAATTCATTCTGAAATCCCTAGTCGATATACTTAAAAAAAAAGAATTTTTTACTAATATGTGGGACCCAGCCGTCAAGGCTCATTGCCTGCTAGGTGATCTTTTTTGAAAAGTATTGGTTACTTTCAAAAGTTCAAAAAAAAAAAAATTATAAACCTTACTAATAATGCACCGTTGCTTGTTAGTTGCCAAAACGTTATAGACCTTATGTACATTTGGCAATCAGTATTTATTATTATTAACTTTGTATAACGTTGAATTTATAACCTTTAGTCTTGATCACGTGCTAATGTTAATCGAATCAAAGAAGTCTCGGCTGAAAACAATTATGGATGTCAGTAAACTCGTATATGAATTCACGATAAAAATAGCTATGGGACAGATTACTTTTGACAAAGAAGCTCCGTATGCTCAGGGAGGAATTGTATATCAAATAGATTTATAACTGTATATTTTATGTTACCTATTTATAGAATATATTTTTTTGTGTGTGATGGCCTTGTAGTTTAGGTTTGAATCTCTTATTATAGAATGTAGTGTTTTTAATCTTATTTATTTTGTTATAAATCTGTTGTGTTCACAGATAAGTTGTCTTGATTTGTAATTCTTTCGCGATTTATAAAATCGTTAAACTTTATCGTATTTGAGAGAAATCTTTTTTTTTTTAATGTATATATGTTAGAGATGCCACGAATATTCGGCACCTATTCGGTATTCGGTGTATTTGGCAACATTTTATACTATTCGGTATTCGGCCGAGTATTGCAAACCATTCGGCCGAATACTGAAACATGAAAAAAATCGTATTAGAAATAGATTATATTACTACATATTACTATAATAATACAATCAACAGGTTAATCAAAAAATTAAATATATTATTTATATAAGATTTTATTAATCACAAAAATTTTTTATTTAAAGCAAGTTTAATACTTGAAATTTATCAGTGGTAAATTATGATGAATGAAGACAATTTTTTCGGCATTTGTTAGTAGCAAACGATTTCGCTTTTCCTCGTAAATTATTCCTGCTTCCGAAAATAGCCGCTCACTATATACACTACTACCCGGAAATTATAAGTAAATCTTAGCAAATTCTGCTAGGTTTGGATATTGTTTTGAATTAGATGACCACCACTTGTCAGGGTTTGCTTTCCGATCTAGGTGTACAGTTTTCATGAATAAATCAATTTCGTTTTCTGTTGAACTTTTCTGTTCGACATCTTGATCTGTGTGCGTGTTTTCTGTAGCGACCTCAAAAAAATTCAAGAAACTATTGTGTATCTCAACTGTTATATCATTTACATTGACGTTTTTTTTTTTCCGAAGTGGAGATAAGTCATCATCGGTGCTACTAAACGTTTCAAAACTTTTTTTCAGAGCTTCAAAATAGTTTTTTGTTTTGTCCTTTGTGTTTTTACTATATCCAAGAAATTAGTTATGAAGCACGGGTCAAGAAAAGTTACAATCAGTGATGTCATTTTCATTAAAGTTGAACCACGCTTCAAGTTCAGACTGAAGTAAAAATTTCACTGTTAAATTCGGTGTTCTCTTTTCTGTTTCTTCTTTTCCCAGGTATTTTAACAACGTGACAACATGTAGAATTACCTAAGAAATGCAAGACATACCCATTTATTTGTTACTTTTGTAATTTCTTCGAACGGTTTGAGAAGTTTGATACATTGTTCCATTAACACCCATTGAGCAGGTGTTAATTTGTTTAAGTAACCATGATCAGTCATAGAAAACGAGACAGCTCGCATTTGCTCTAATGATTGCTCCAATAAATAGTATTTTGAACTCTAGCGTGTGCTTACGTCTTGTATTAATTGGTAGTCTAGCAGCTTAAGTTCTTGACGAATGCGTTTTAGTTTTTCTTGTGCTATACTAGCATTGATAAAATGGGTGAGGATTTGTCTTGCAGTAGCTACTATCTGTGATATTTCTATTTGAGAATTTAGCGATATATTGGCAGCCAGCCAGTTGTAGTAAATGAATAAAACACTTGGGAGAATCATATTCTGCATCTCGTACACCTTTTATCATATTGGCTCCACTGTCATGGACATAAAAATCTTGCTTTGTGAAATGCTCCATCTTTCTGCAATAGTATTGAGTTCTTTTGCGATATTGGTACCAGTATGTGAACCAGAAAACGGCTTCATTGTTAAAGCAGCATGTTTAAGAATAAAATCTAGAGATATCCAGTGCGCAGAAAAAACTTCAGAAATTTTGATTGTTGTGCACATGTCAGATGTCGCGGATACTGCTGTTGCTTGTGAAATACTAGCTTCAATTTTAGTGCAAATTCTATCAAACATATTGGGGATAATTTTCTCAGTCATGTAGGTGCGACAAGGTATTTTGTATTGCGGAGGTGCCTTTTCCATAAGCTTGAGGTTGGTATTTTAAAATAAATTATCGAATTTGTAAATAAATGAATTACATATAGTATATTCAATTCATTTATTTACGAATTCTCGTGACATTTTATATTAAAAGACCTTTTGAGAAAAATTTCACTCTATTTTAAAAGCAAAGAAAATAGCTGAGAAAGTTGGTATTGAACCAAAAGAAATGTTTAAAGAAATGTGGCAGAGAAAAGTTGGTATTGAATCACTGTTTAAAGAAATGTCGCAGAGAAAAGTTGGTATTGAACAACTGTTTAAAGAAATGTGAGAAAAAAGTGAAAACAGTTTTTATATTCATAAGTTTACCTATTTGTCTGTAATTTAAGTTTTCATTTGAGTTACATTGTTTAAACCATTGGATTTCCTTAACTTATTACAATCATTCAATTGAGTGGATATATATTTATTATTATGGTAGATTAGTAGGTTGTGTAAATATAAAAATATTGGTATCAGCTCAAAAAGCTTATATACGCAACTTTTACTAGAGGGAAGGGAAGACGTGTTTGCCACGGGCGCCGCCAACCTTAGGGACAACCCTGAATTCAACTATATTACTCTTTGATTTACTTTCATACTAGTTATAGTAATGTTGTCTGGTGGAGTACCCACAAAAGTAAGTCAAAGCCTCTACATTGTCAGCAAAAGCATGTAGCATGTCTCATTAATTTTAAAGATTATTTTACTTATGTAAAGGCTCTATTATTTAACATGAACATTTTCAATATTTATAAGGTTAATATTTTTAACGTACTTTATCTTATGTTTAAATGTAAAACTAACTTGTGTCCAGTTTCTTTTGGTAATTAATATTTATGTAAAAAAACAACAACAAATATATATTGCGAAATAATAATTTTATACAACCAAAATTTAAATCAAATATTGGCAAATCATGCATTCCATTCAATGGAGTTTATTGCAAATCATGCATTCCATTCAATGGACTTAAATCTAAAACTATCTTCTGTCCAGTTTCTTTTGGTAATTTATATTTATGTAAAGAAAAAAACAAATATATATTGCAAAATAATAATTTTATACAACCAAAATTTAAATCAAATATTGGAAAATCTCGCATTCCATTCCGCACTTTTGAAACAGAATAGTTTTGAAAAATTTTGATATATATATATATATATATATATATATATATATATATATATATATATATATATATATATATATATATATATATATATATATATATATATACATATTCGCAATAAAATCTTGAGAAATATTGGTATTTTATAAAAAAACCCGTCAAATCTTAGTCAAATTTACACTAACTCAGCTACATTTTACATTCATCAGTAGTTATTTATCTTAATATTGTTTGGGGTAGTACTAACAAATCTAAACTAGAATGTCTCCTCAAGCAACAAAATCATGCAGCAAGAGTTATTTATTTTCAAAATTACTTCACAATTGCTAAACCTCTCCTAAGAAGCAGGAGGGCTTTTAATATTTATAAAATAAACATACTCAAAGTCACACGATTTATGCTCCACCATTAGTTCAAAAAATCATCAACAATTTTCCTACTACTGGTATCATGTAACCCATTATTGCCTGCCTTATGCCCTGCTGCATTTTAGAGTTTGCTTTTTAGGCAAAAGCTAGGATGGCTCTTGGTTGAGTTAAGGCAAGAGGTAGTGCCTCATTAAAAATACTCTTACCCTAGCTTGTGTCCAGTTTCTCTTTTTTCTCCTTTTGAAGGTTCCGATCATGCAATGATCTCTATAAATTATTTATCTCGTACTTCTTTTTGTGATTTTCTTTGTGGCAGTTCTTGGACTGATTTTTTTTTCTATCCGCTGATAAATTCGCCATCCAAGTAACCTCCTGGATCCAAACAGCAGTGGAAGCTTTTATTTCTTCTCGTTGGCTCCAAGTCAAGCCTCAATCTACTCATTGGTATTCACCAACTTGTGCAGCTGCTTGAAAAGAAAATTCCTTTTTATTATTGCAAGAAATCAATATAAAAAAAAGGCTGTCTAATGCTAAGCTTCATTATTCTCAGTTTACTAATTCTCGTATTTTATCTCAAAGGATAGGGTCTAGAACCTTTTTTCAAAATCTTCTACAGAGTCATTAACAGAAGTAAGTTAAACTTTCCATCCTAATTCATGGATCTGATCATATTACCTCTCCCAAGGATAAGGCTGAAATAAAGCAAAGAACTTTTCTTCTAATTTGACTCTTGAATTTAATGGAATACTCTTCCTGCAATTCCAGTTAAACAGCTTAACCCATTTTTAGACACCCAAATCACTCCGCATTACGTTGCTAAAGTCAAATAAGATCTTCTACAACTTGTGTTCGAGACAACATTCCTGTCATAGACTTGCAAATATGTTCTCCAGAACTCTCTTCAATTCTCTCCAAATTATTTAATTTTTGTTTTTCTGCATTCTGGAAAGTGGTGTCTGTGGTTCCAACTTTAAAAAATCTGGAGAACATTCAGACCCCTCAAACTATGGTCCGCTCCGTCTTTGATCAACAAGTTTTTAAGATTCCATCTTGAGTCTAATAATCACTCTGACAATCAATTTGGTTTTCAATTGTCTCGTTCTACGCCTGACTTGCTAACTGCTGCAATCGAAAGATTGAAAAGATTGATATGATGATCTTATCCATAAGCTTTCCCAGATTCACCATATGTTTGCTTCATATAGTGTATCTGGGAAAGTTTTTTAGGTTATCAAATCATTTCTTTCTAACCGCTTTATTAAAACCATCCTCAAAGGCCAACACTCTTCTTCGACTCCATTAACTTCTGGGGCATTTCAAGGCTCTATCTTTGGTCCTGTGTTGTTTCTACATTAAAAATTTTATTAACAATCTTATACCTCTATTTGCTGACGACTAAATTTTATCTTATCTTGAATCTGATTTCACTTCTTTTACAGGTTAAGCTGTTTGTTTGGAGAACAGCCCAATTCGGGGCTCGCAGAGGCTTGTAAATTTTAACTCCAAAAGTCATTTACTCAAACAACTGTCGCAGTACTGTTGACATTTCTATTTTAATGAAAGACAACCCTCCCACTGTGTCCAATTTTTTACATCTTCTTGTATTATCACTCACTACTAACCTCTAGAAAACTTATGTTCAATCGACTGCAAAGTTTACTCCTGATTCCATTCAGGAATATTTGATTCCATTCCTGATTCCATTAAGGAATCAGGATACTCCTGATTCCATTCAGGAATATCCTGATTCCATTCTCTACCTCTACAAATCTCTTTTTTATCCCAGTATAAAATACTGTTTTAAATTTGGAATAATACTAACGATGCTTTTTCTCTTCAAGACATGTCTCAAAAACGCATTGTAAACGTAGTTGGATTTGCCTTATCTGCCAAACTTGAGCATAACGGGTGATGCGGAATTTATCGGACAAATCCTAATTTCATTATTTGAACATAATAATTAGTTTTTGTGGCTTATCTTTGATTTTATCATAAAAACTGATTATTACTTGAGCATAATATCAGTTTTTGTGGTAAAATGAGGTTAAATGCAGCTGAATGAGAATCTTTTCGAAAGCGACTAAAAATGTTTTTTGTAAATAAACCTAATATAAAAAAAAAAAAAATCGTAAATCATTTTGAAAAGGAAGGATTTGCTCGAATTACAATATATGATAACCTTAAAAGACTTGAAACTGTTTAATTGTTTTCTGATAGAAAGCACCCTGGTCGTCCGCCATCCTGAACTGGAGAAAAGAAAGCCGAATTAACAAGACTTGTCAACAATCGAAAAGGGGTCAGTCAGAAAAAAATAGGTATTAAATTCGGTGTAAATCAATCGACAATTGATCGTTAGTTAAAAAAATGAAATATTAGATATAGAAAACGTGAAAAGACTCCAAAATACACTATAGAACAACAAATAAAGGCAAAGAAAAGAAGCAGGAAACTAGTTAACCAACTCTATAACACAAAATGGCTTCTAGTCATCGATGACGAAAAATACTTTTGTTTTGCAGGGGACAACATGCCTGGAAATTCTGGATACTACACAAACAACAAAAAGACATGCCCAGAAAGTGTTCGTTTTATAGGAAAAGAGAAATTTCCAAAAAGATTATTAATGTGGATATCTGACCGTGGCATGTCCGAGCCATTGTTTCGCACTTCCAAGGCTGTAGCGATCAATTCATCAATTTATATTAATGAATGTTTAGAAAAACGACTTCTTCATTTATTTACAAGTATTATGGAGACTTTAACTATTTATTTTAGGCCAGATTTAGCAAGTTCTCATTATTCTAAAGATTCTCTAAATTGGATGGACCAATATGTCTATTACGTTGATAAAGAATCCAATCCTCCAAATGTGCCTCAAGCACAACCAATTGAAAATTTTTGGGGACATTTGGCACAGAAGGTTTACGATGGAGATTGGCAAGCTTCAACAGAGCAAGTTTTGATTGATCGCATTAAACTAAAACTACAAGAAATTGATTTAAACTTTTTACAGTCGCATATGAAAGGCGTCAGAGCAAAATTGAGATCAATTGCAGATGGTGGTGTTTTTTCATATAAAAAATAATATATTTTTATTAAAAGATAAATGCTTTATTTAAAAAAAATATAATAGTAGTTTGTTTTTTTATTTATAAATAAGTTATTGACGTTTTTATTTTGTCCGATAACTTCCGCATCACCCGTTATTATATACATTTAATTAATTAATTTAATGCTTACAAATCAAACAAAAAAACATAATATATGCTTGGATATTTGACTTTTTACCCTATTGTATGCATTCACATCTTTCACATTTAGTTTTAAAGTCGTTTTTTATTTAGCTATACATATGAATGTAATTGCATAGAAATATATTTATTAATTAACACAAAAATAGTGTTAGGTAAACTCTACATTTATGCAGAAAATTAAATACTCAGATTTGAGAACAATTCCAAATCAAGATAAGACTTTTTTAAATAAAAAGTAAGAATTATTAAATTGCCACGCTCAGATATTTAGAAAAAGAGTTTTGCAAATATAAACAAAGTAACAGTTAGAAAAATGCAGCAGATAACCGCAGTATGTTAAAACATCTTTATCTTGTTTTTATCATTTAAGAATCGACGTATATAAATATAATGTTGTTACTCAAAAAAAATTCTTTGTATCTAAAGACCGTGACCATTTTTAAAATATTAATGTTTGTATTTGACACTGCACTTGCGTATAATAACTTAGCATATCTAAACAACCTTCTATTGTAGATTAACTTTACTGAGTATCGTTTAAGTTATATGACTTTTATTAACGCTTTTTTTTTGCTCTTTGAATCGGTTTCCTACTAACAGTTTTTTATATATATTTTACTCTAACACACTACGTTAGGCATCAGATAAACTTTCTTTCAATACCCTCTAAACTTTTTCTTATGGGAATCTGGTCTTCAAAGTTTATAGATAAAAATAATAAGACGTAAAACTTTTTGCCAGTTTTGCCGTAAATAAAGCTGTAAAAAATTATTATTATTTGGTTTATAGTCAAGATTGCAAAAACAAGTTTTTTTTTAATGATTTTTGAACAAAAAATGATTCCAAAAGCTTTTGTGCTAATATCAAATCCTTTAAACCTTTTATCATAGTTAATTATTTAATTGCAACCTGCTACACTCAATTTAGGAAGTAAATGCATCACTGTCTTTAATTTTTGTAAGGGGTTAAAAACCATGCAAACTCTCTTCATTGTGTTAAAAAACGTATAAATTAATAAAGTCTCATCTTTAATTGAAATTAAATCAGGATCCTTCAATCACCTTCCGACTTCGCTCTATATGTTTCGAAATCTCAGATGTTAATACATTGGCAGGCTTGAATGCCTTGATCATAGCGGCTTCTTTAGCATTTAATTTAGTTCCACGTCCCATAGTAGCCCTCTGTAACACATATGATTAGTTCACATAGGATCGCCCTTTGGTCTACGTTAATATGTGTATCACTTACCTAGCGTTAGCAATTCGTCTATTACAGTCAAATGTTAAATGACTGACGCTTTGTCACCAGAAAATATCTTGCATTAAATGACTGACGTTTATCACCAGAAAATATCATATGGTCTACCATATTTTGACGCGAGAAAACATTTGCGCCAAAAGCGATATGTTTCTTATTACTTCTCTGATCATGACTATTTTTAGATATTTTTATTTTTAAAAAAGTATAAAATGAATAAAATATATTTTATTTATCGTGTGCGCTATTTGTTTGGCGCGGACTGTATTTATTATTACAGGTCCTCAAATTTTGGTGGCACTGGGGTCACATGTTGCCTTGGACCATCCTTGGTTACTATATATCACTCTTTAAATAAAATTTATGTATATTATATAAGCTTCTAACCATAACAACTTTTAAAGTTTTTTTGATGTTTTTTAATTTCTAACTTGAATTTCTTCTTTTTCATATTCTTCATTTCCAGGAGGCAAACTGTTGTCATATTAATGGTGATATGCTGGGCGCGCTAAAAATAATTTAAACACAAAATATCCATGATATTTTGGTTAAATCATATAAAAAAATTTTTCGTCAAAATAAAAGAAATTTGCTTAGGCATGTAATCATTTACAAACTGTACAAAATGTAAATAGAAATTGTAAAATGAATTGTATAGCAAGAAATGTAACTAATCTAGGTTGTAACTATTTCGGAGTAATTTATTAAATTTATCAGAGTTGTTGTGCTAAGAAATCTCCTGATAAAACAAAAGTTAAATGCCGACTTAACAGTAACAGTAACTTTCTTTTAATCAACAAAGCTTTATAATTTTTTCTGTTAAATATCTGTATTTTCCAATATTATTTTTTTAGTGTGGTTGACTGTTGAGTCATGATTTTAATTTAGTAGTTTTCAAAATTTGATGTTGACTCTATTGATGATTAGCTAACAGTTTAGGAATGAAAAAACTGAGTTCAACTGCTAGATCAGAACAATTAAAAATAAAAAAAAGGTTTCTACGTTTATTTAAATGCAAATGTACAATCTTTAGCTTTTTTAAAAAAAATTTCAAAACACAATTAATTAAATTGTAATGGTTATGACTGTTTTGATTTTTAAAACGAGAAGATTGCAAATACATTTTTTTCAGAATGGCATTCCTATGTTATTAAGTTTCAGTTTTATTTTGAGCAATATTTAATTGGATGCAACCATACAGTAAAGACACACTGCTTCTCTGCCATTTGTTGAAAGAAGTCTATATTCTTAAGTAATTTAAGGCAGGCGTTCCCTAAAAATGTCTTCCATAGCAGGGCTTGAAATAGATACGAAGCATAACAGCCAAGTTATCTATTTTTAAACAGATTTCTTTTAAGTTTTTACAAAGATGTTTTACAATTTCCAGCATAAGTAAAGATTCTATGGATTGTAACACATTTAAAATGTACATATCTAATGTATAAATAATGTGCATATCTATTACAACAGCGCTAAACTGTTTTGCTTGTTTTACAATTTTCTCGAAACCACAAGATAATCAAGAAACAGATAATCAAGACAACAGATAATCAAGACAACAGATAATTAAGAAGACATAACAGACTAGCTAGAGTGAGAACAAAGCCGAAAAGTCAAAATAACTTTTCGGTTTTGTTCTCACTCGAGCTAGTCTGTTATACCTCTTTTGATACGACTGAACCTGGCTAAATTAGTTTTTTCTTCTTCAAGAATAAAGTTAGTATTTTTTTTAAGTTGAAAGGTATGGTTATATTACTCGCAAGTTTCAATATATGAATAAATTAATATGAGAAGGTATCAAATATTTTAAATATGATAAGATATCAAATATTTTCAAATATGATAAATTAATATGAGAAGATGTTCTCAGACCCATTAACTACCCCCAAAAATTATTATGTGTTTTCAAGTTTGCATAAAAAATATAAATAGAATCATTTTTTGTAACTGATAAGTGGATTATTTTTTAACAATAGATTTTCAGACTTAAAACTAAAATTCTTTTTTAACAAACGTTACATGTTTTGCGACAATTAAAATACATGTATGATTTGTTCGTATTGCATAAACCACTTTTTTGCCAATATGTACAATCTTCAGTTTTATCTTTGTCAACGCAGTTGTTTGGAAGAGGTCCTAGATAAAAGTAAAATTTTATCAATTTTTATCAAAATTAAAATTTTTTTCAACATTAAAACTTTATACAAAATATAACAAATTATACCTGCAGGACAGTTGTACATCTTTCTTATTTGTTGAACATCAATGACGCTAAAACCAATAATTTGATTGAAGTTTTCAATGTATTTCATATTTTTCGGATCTACTGTCGTAATTGTTTGCAAACCTGGTTTTGCAAATGCTTCAGAGCTGTAAAAAAATAATGTTGAAAATTGCTTTTCCATTTGCTAATTGAAAAATATTACTGAATAAATAAATTAAGTGTAAATAAAAAACATAAAATTATAAAAGATTATATAAACTTATTTTGAAGCAGTGCTGTTTGGACAAAAATTAATGTTTAAATAATATATAGTGCTCTTTGTATAAAAACTATTAACACTTGACAAATACTTTTTCGAAACTTTCGGATAGAAATAAATAGATATTTTAATTTGTAAATAAATATATACTTTTTTGAATATCTAAAATAAAGTGCTTTTTCACATTTCTGATTTTTTTTAATTTTATCGTAAGTGCGGGTATTGCCAAAGTTACTTAAATTAATGTAATAAACACCCGGTAACCCGGTAGAAAATAAAAATAACAACAAAAGTAATAGCAAACATTAAACTCATTCTAAAATCCACAATCGTTCTATCCAGTCTAATCGTTCTATCCAGTCTAATCGTTCTATCCAGTCTAATCGTTCTATCCAGTCTAATCGTTCTATCCATTCTAATCGTTCTATCCAGTCTAATACCAGAACAGTTTGCATGATGTTTCCAGTTCGTTTATACATCAATAAAAAAGCCTCAAACTAATATATTTTGAGCTAATTCATTGCTTCATCAGCAAACATATCATTGGCAAGTACCCAACCATCAAAACTTAAAAAAATTTATAGCTTACAAAAACATTATTGCAGAATTATTTACTCTAGAGGAAAACGTGAACATGCTAAAACATTAATGATATGTAAAATGATGAATGAATTTAAAATAAATATTTATAAACATTCAACTTTTATATATTGATTCAAAATAAACACTCACCTACAAACTTTATAAACAAATTTGAAAAAATATAAATGAAAACTATTATTTAGGTGCAAATATAAGTAACAATTATGGAATACCTATCAAAATGAATTTAAAGGAATGGCAACGTAGTTAAGAGTGTAAGAAAATTACTAAGGGCGGATTTGAGATTTGTTTAAACGCTAATAATATATTAAAAATAGTAGCGCGATATTAGATAAATAACGTGTTCCATTACGAGTTCATCATTGTTTAAAATAATATTTGACGGCTTCTCTACGTCTAAAAAAGTTTCTAAACGCGTCTTTTAACTAGCTAACAAATATGACGAATAAAAAACGTTCTTAAATGTATTTAAGTGTCGTTAAACACAACTTGCAAAAATCCTACTTCCAAACTTTGTTTGATGTTCTGCCTTAAATATACTGAAAAGTCATTAGCACTCAAAGCAAAATAATATGGTTGAACTCAAAAATAAAATAAGTGCCACTCAAAACATTCGTAACCGTTATAAAAGAAAGCTCAGTAAATTAATACTATCGACGAATAATAATCTATGAAGTGTTTCTCATAATGATTCTGAAATAAAAAAGCCAAATGATGAAGAAACAATTGTTTTTTAAAGAAATTTAAATAAAACTCAATAATTTATCACATAGTGTCGTCATGGGGCTAACATTTAACGAAACAGTTTAATGTTTCCATCCAAACCATAAACCAGATGACCTAATGCTAAACGTTTAAATGAATTAACATTTGTTTGTAATTTTATGATATGTTAAAAAACATAAAGTCGTGGAAGCAAACATTTTACCTGTAATGCATCATTGAACGAAGATCGTATTCAGTGCCCAAAGAATCGACTTCTCTTGAGATATCAAAAGCAAATGCAACGTTATATTCTACAATATTTGATTAAAATATATCAAAATTGTTACTTAAAAAACTCATTAGAAATTGTAAACAAAAGATAATTTGCAACTTTAACCGATGCCTTTTCTTCGATATAGATTTTTTACTTTCAAATTGTAACACTATATTGAAACAACATACCGAGTTTAGTTTTTCAAATTTCTAGTTTACATTATAAATCTCAAAACAAAAAATAAATTAAACTTGCTTGGGTCAATGTTTTTATAGTTAATATTAACATATTTTCCTCTATCTGGTCTTGCTTGTTCATGCTCTAATCCTAAAAAGAACATCAAGTCGAATTAGCGTTGTTTAAAAAAGTACAGTTTTTAATAATTTTTTAATGTATTATACGACACATATTATTATATATCTTATTATTATTGATTATATATAAATATTAGTATATACCTATACTATGACCAATTTCATGCAAAGCTGTTCCTTTATCTCCACAATTTTCACCAAGAGAAACTACATTTACTCCACCACTCATCCCTACTGGTGAAGTACATCTAAAAAAAAAGCATGACGTACACATTGATTTTTACTAACTTACAATAAGGAATATGACTCATCTAATTATGTAATTCAATTAATTATGTAATCAAAGTAATTACTTTGAATGCGTTTTAAACTTAAAAAAAAGGTAATATAATAAACTCACCCGTCACCCTTGGTAAATCTAATGTAATTAAGTTCATTTTTTTTTGGAACAAACTTTAGGCAAGTATAAGTATGATAATCAGCAATAGCGTCGTTAATTGCTTTACGTGTTCCAGCATCTATGTAAAAATTGATCTTGTGTTAACTAATGATATAATTTGAGAAAAGACTTAGATAAGAATAGTCTACAACCCCCTCCCTCAACTAAACCCACCCTCGGTTCACACATTCCTAATTCAAAAATAATAACTTATTGTATGTACAAACAAAGTATTGTAAAGAGAAAAAAAAGTACGTTTTCGGACGTTTCAATACTCTTAAACTTTCATATAAGCAAGAGCGTTTCATTGCTAAAAAATGTGCTGCTTAAAAATAGCAAAATAAACTAACAGCACTAGAGTATTTAAAAAACTTAGCAAAGCGGAAAAGAAAATTATCACACCAAAAATCTGAAACTATAGACTTTTAAGTTTAATAAGGTTTATTTTTATAGCCTGTTAGAATAGTTAATAGCATGCAATATCAATCAATTAATGTTTTAATTGGGTTTTACGCAAACTGACAAAACAATAACAGTATACAGTTTAGAATATATATTGATACTACCGTATACTGCAACTAACTTTGCCCAAAATATTATTGCAGGTTTTTTCACAATTGAGGTATATTACTTTTCACGAAATGCTATTGGCGAATACGACTTTTAATGCGTCGAGATAAATAACTTTTTATATATCTACTTGACTACATTCTCATCATTTGTATTAACTGTCAGTAGCACAACTTTTGGTTACTACTACATCTTAAGCTATGCAAGATAATATGATTACAAATGATTTCCAAAGGTTTCAAAAAAAGTTGCCGAAAGCAAACAAAAAGTTTCCAAAACGTTTTCATAAGTTCCGAATAAAGTTTACAACAGTTCCAAAAGTTTCAAAAGAAAAAAAAAAAAACGAAAAAGAAAAAAAATATTATATTATAATGTCTGATGAGAATACTTTTATTTGCATAAAAGTTTTTGAGTTTTTATATAAAAAAACAACAACAATAAAGCATATTAAAAAAACACACACCGATGGTATTATCAATCATGTATGGTACTATTTTATTTGTCCACCTTCTATCTTTGATTGATCCAAATGGACTCATTTTGTTTTTTACCCTAACTTCTTCATCTGGCGAAAGCTGAATGTCGCCTTGATACATCTTAGGGTCTGCAAATATATAAGTTAACACATTCATTAAAAGTTTTGTAGCAAATAAATAAAGCATCAACTAAACAAACTGTTTTACCAAAATACACCTACTTTCCATTTCTTTTTTCCATGCTTTGACGCAGATCACAATTGTTAACAAAAGAGCAAACTTCAACATCTCTAATACTGTTTTCCACAAAATTATTTAGAAATAGGTAGATAAGAAACACAGATTTTATTACGTTAAATCATTTATTCAGCTGAAGTTAATTTTAGACATCCTAGAGTAATTTTCAATTATAAGAGAGTTTCACATTTGTATATTGTTTATTAACTTGTAAACTGTACAAATAATAGATGAGTTGTTCTTTCCCGGCGAAAAATTGCAGTTGTTTAACAGAAAAAAATATTTGAGATAGATCTCTCATAACATACTATTTTATTTACGTCATATTAAATTTTTTACCCTTGGCTTATTTTCATGTTTTGATTTTGGAAATCTCAGAAATTTAACGCGAGTTTGCCAAATCAAAAAACCAAAATCAATTTTAATTAAAAATTATAGCGCAGACGTTACATTTTTACGTTTTTCAAGAAGCCTTTAATTGTTGTTTCTCCGCGCAGCGCCCTTGAACAAGGGCACTGCGCAGAGAAACAAATTTATTATGGAAATGGTGGGGAAACTCAAACTTCTCACTTATGAGACAAGCGCTTTATCACTACATCACTACTACATTTGTACGCTCTTGTTTGCCATGAGGAAATGGCTATCGATATTCGTTAATTCGTTAAATGGCTATCGATATTCGTTAAGAATAAAGAGAGCAACTTAACCAAAAGAATTGCTAAATCCAATTAACTTCTAGATAAGCTTGCAAAAGTTTGAAAAAGTTTTCTGTAGCCCTATAAAGACGATATCGTTAAGATGCAGCTAAAGTTAGAATAGCTAGCTTTGTTGCAGTTTGTTGTAATAATGATTTAAGTTTAATTAATTAATTTAGTAAAAAAAATTGTAGTTGCACAAACTATTGAAGGCATCATATTTTTCGCAATCTGCTCATAATAATGGAGTAGGGTTTTGCTTACGTCGTAGAATGTATTTGTTCACATATCAACCCTATAAGAACTTGTATACAACTTGTAATTAGGATATTATCCGCATGATGATCCCATTGAGCAGCCGTGGCGCAGTGGTTAGAGTTCTGGCTCAGAACCCAGAGGTCCCGGGTTCGACGCCGGCTCTAGCCCAATAAGCGACATTGGTAAAGAAGGAGGCGTGAACTTCTAATTAAATGCTCTCCCCGCGGTGCTCCATGATAAGACCGTAAGGACTTCTGGGAGCACCTAGAAAAAAAAAAAAAAAAAAAAAAAAAAAAAAAAAACCATTTGCGTTACATAAAATAACTCTATTTATAGCCACGCAACCAAACGCTATTTTAAACACGGTGCATAAGGACATGATCTAAGACTTTGCAACACATCTCCCCAAATTTTGGTTTATCATAAGGGGCCCGAGAAGAAATCAGGTATTTAAGTGAATGCCTAGTAAATTTGTTGTTTAAGATAGGTAACTAAGAGCCATGTAGCATACCCCAATTTCTAGCGTATTGATGACTAGCAAAAGGTTTAGGAAATTGAAGCTAACCCAACCCCATCCCGACCCCTAATTGTTCGCTTCCTTGAACTACGTCTCCTAAAATTATAAAATCTTTTTTTATCTTATATCGTGAGTTAGGTCAAGATTCATTTACAAATTTCAAATTTCATCAAAAAATCTTTTTTCCATAATGAACTCTGGTTTGAAAGTGATTGATAGAGTAACTTTAAGTAACTCCTACCCTCTATCTACACTTAGTTTGATACCAACATCATTTGTTTCTTGTTTCTTCTTACCAACTCCATATAAACTGCATAAAAACTGCATGAAAAACTGCATGAAAAACTGCATAAAAATATAACTGCATAAAAAATCAAAATGGATGACGAAGATTGCAATCTACTTACCTAAAAAAATTTTAAGTAAAAGATTATTTACCTCTCTGTTTTGATTTACTCTTAATAACAATGAGAATTTATCACCGCCAATTAAATTTCTAATCAGCTTGTTGTTTTCAGTCAGTTTAATATCAAAACTAGATTCCACACTTTTCCTTTGTCCGTTCACTCCTCGCAAAATGTGCAACTTTAATCATATTGCGATTACTTAGAATTCATTACAAAACTATTTAAAAAATGGACTTGTAACTCATAAAAAAATTATTAAAAAAAATATTTTTAAGCATTAAAACTTTTTCTTTTATGTAGTTATACGAGTGAAGTTTGTTTAATTTATCAAAGATAAGAAAGGTTTTTAACCTCAGTCTTTTCGTCAGAGACAACAAGTTGCTTTGAACCAAAGGTTTTCAAAGCTAAAGTGTTCCCTGATTCATTTGTGCAAAAACCTTTAATAGAACTGGACATAAATTTTCCTTGCGTCGTAGGGGATGTTGATCTTACAATGGTCATCAAAGTTTTTTTGTTTTTTTAACTTTATACGCGAATGTGGGATATCTTGTTACACTTAAAAAAAGCAATCTGAAAAATAAAATCGTTTTGCAGGTTTCAAACTTTTCAATGAAAAAGGAAATAACTACTTTATATGCAATAATTGCATACTTTATCATTATAATAAACGAATGTCTGACTTTACATAAATGCATAAACTAGAATATTTATATACTAAAATATTGGAAATTTATCTAAAAAAATAATTCCTTAATATTAAAATTATTTAGCTTGAATGTATACAGCTTTATTTGTTTCTATATTTGCAGATTAAATTATACTTTTTTTTCCCAAGTTGTTGTTTGATTAAAACAAATAAAAATTTCCGTTGTTTCATTTTTAAAATCTTTTCGAAAAATTGAAACTGCCTTTGGCGTCTTCATAAACAGGTTTTCCCAAAACACATTCAACCATATGGGCCAATATTTCCATTTTTGATTTGAGATTATTTTTAAATATTAAACATTCACATTTTCTCCTTCTGATAATTCAGGTCTAAACTGTATAGCGTATGTCTAGTAACTATAGTTACTATAATAACTTAACTAAATTTTAACCGAAGTACATTATATATAAATATTTTACTTTTACAACACGATTGTATATTGAAGTAAAGGTCTGTCCTAGCAAGCTTTTTCCAATATTTTGAGCAAAGCATGGTAATAAGTTCTGAGTTACTAGTTGAATAATCATTTGAGAATTTAATTTTCATAACGTTTGAGTAGTTTTTTTTCTTTTTATTTAGATTTATATATGTTGTTTCATCATTATTTATAGGTCTTAAATTCTTGCCTTTCCTGATGCAGCAAATTTTAAAAACAAAACATTTTAACAAAATTAAAACAACAAAAATTTTAAAAACAAAACATTTTAACAAAATTGAAGTGTTCTTAGGCATGATTAGACATTTTAAATGATCTCTTTAAGTAAAAGCTTCTTATATGCATATATAATATTGCCAAGATATATCCGTCCCATTAATAAAGTTTCAATGTAATGACCAAAAACCTGTTTCCAGTTCATTCTTCAATGCGTGTGAGGAGTTATTAATTTAATTATTAACAACTAGCGACAACTAGCCTTTGAAATTATTAATATTTGTTATAATTCTAATAACTGAATTCTAATAATTGTAATAACTAAAATACCAATAGAAATATGTAGTTAATAAGTTTTATTGTTCGGTTTTTGAAACTCGCAAAACATACTCGTGGGCATGATTTGTTTATGCAATTTTGGGGTATTTGAGACAATCTTCCAGCCCTTAACCACCCCCATCCCCATCAAATTCCAAACAGGTTGTGGTTTCTAAATAGAATTTATATTTTTTTTTATGTGTATTTAATAAACGAGATCGAAATTCATCGACATATGTATCTGATGTATATCGTTTAAAATTTATGACCGTTCAAAGTTATTTCAGGGGGGTAAGTTCGAGGAATTTTAAATTTTGCATGTTCATAAATCTTAAACGATAAAAGCGTTTTTGGCAAAATTTGATATCTGGTAATGAATCTTGATCTAATTTATGATTTTATATGATCTTAGGAAAGTAGTTTATGGACGGGAGCAATTAAGGCTCGGGACGGGTTTAGGTTAGCTTCAATTACCTGAACTTTTCGCAACTCATCCTCACTTGACACCTGTATCAACATGCTAAAAATTAGAGTATACTACATGGCTCTTAGTTACCTACCTTGAAAAACAAATTTACTCAGCACTAGCCTAAAATACGTAGTTTCTCCAAAGGTGAAAAAAGTTATTTTTTACATTTTTGAAAGGAGGAAAAGTGGGTAATCACAAACACTGTTGTGTAATAGCAAATAAAATACTAATTGTAATAATTAAGTGCAAAAAGTATACTTGTAACGATAACAACAAAAGAAGTGGTTTTACATCTATAGTAGCTGCAACAGGAATGTTACCTAAGAAAAAAATTGCATGAAATTATCAAAAAAAAGTTAGAACCAAATAATCGTAAACAACAATGGCAGCTTCATTACACTGCTTCACGTCTGGAACTGAGCATGAGATCCCCTCTCAGCAGGTAAAAAAAAATTGTCAATTATATTTTTCTATTATGCTGTTTTGATCATGTTCGGACTATGTTACACACTAAACAAAATTTCTAAAAGAAATTAATATATTAGAGCAAGTCGAAAATTAAAAACACTTTTAGGCAAAACAAAAAAATTAAACCAACAGGTGGAAAAGTTATCAACTTGGCTTAATTTATTTTAGCTAAGAATAACTTTGAACTTGAACAAAAATAAGTTTTTATATTTTGAAATAATTCGAAAATGGCAAAATCTTTAACAATTGTAAAAGAATTTTTGGAATGTCATGAAAGCACTTTACTAAAAACCTTTGGAGATAGATTTGATAAATTAGAAGAAAAGTTTTACAACGAAATTGAAAAATTAAAAAAGGAAAATGCTTTACTGAAGAGAGAAATCGCTGAAGTTACTAAAGCAATGAATTTTCAGAATGAATATTATGAACAAGTTGTTAAGGAATCAAATGACTTAAAAGTAAAACTGAATAATTATAACAAAGACAACGTGAATCTAAAATGCACCGAAATTATTCAAGATAAATTAGCAGAATTAGAAGATAGGAGTAGGCGAAACAATCTTCGTTTTGATGGCTTTGACGAAAGAGAAGAAGAAACTTGGAAAGATAGCGAAGCAAAGGTCAAAGAGTTCTTAAAGGAGAAACTCGGAATTAAAAACAACATTGCAATTGAAAGAGCACACAGGACTGGGAAGAAGCACGAATCTGGAAAAAGAAAAAGGACTATTGTTGTAAAGTTTCTTAACTATAAAGATAGAGAAATCGTATTAAATGAATATAAAAAAAGAAAACTATGGAACGAAAAAATATATATAAACGAAGACTATAGCAATTACACAATCGAAAAAAGACGACTTTTATTTACAAAAGCAAAAGAACTTCGAGCTGAGGGTAAGTTTGCTAAAGTTATATATACCAAACTTGTAACGCGCGCCTCAGAAGTATAAGAAATTCTTTTAAATCTTATTTAGTATACACAAAATGATAACAACAAAAAATGTAAAATGGAGGACTATGAATCACTTATTTTCAACTTCGGAAACAAATACATTGGATCTGATGAAAACACAGATCCAGATGTTAATTATTTTAATGACTTAAAAATAGATTGTTTTTATCATTATGCTAGTGACTTAAAAGAATTTCTTTGTAAAAATGGCGATGAAAACAAAAAAATCAGAATCGTCCACATAAATATAAGAAGTATGAACAAAAATTTTGAATATCTTCGACATTTTATAGAAGAAACTAAAAACTATTTTGATATTATTTGTTTAACGGAAACTTGGTGTTCACAAAATGAGCTTAATAATAACTCTAACTTCCATCTTCCTAGTTTTGAAACAATTTTATTAGAAAGGCAATTGAATAAACGCGGCGGAGGAATTCTGATTTACGTAAAACAAAACATTGCGCATAACGTTAGGAAAGATTTGTGCGTTTCTGATGGCGATAAAGAAATCGTTACAATTGAAATTTTAAACAATAAAAGCGATAAGTTTAAAAGCAAAAGCATTCTACTAAGTTGTTGTTATAGACCACCTGGTGGTGCGTCAGAAAATTTAAGCTTATACTTAAAGCACAATATTTTTCATAAAGGTAACAAAGAAAAGAAAAAAAACTTTGTAATTGGCGATTTAAATATGGATTGCTTGCGATATAGCGAAAACAAAAAAATAAAAAAATTTTATGATGAAATATTTGTATCAGGAGCAATACCGCTTATCAACCGGCCTACTCGAATAACAGAAAACTCAATCACCCTAATAGACAATATTTTAACAACAGATGTATATAACAGTAACATACAAAAAGGCATTATAAAATCAGATATATCAGATCACTTTCCCATTTTTCTAACAATCAACACAATTTTAACTCCTAACACTATTAAAAGCCAAACTATAAGAAAACGTATTTTTAACAAAAAAAATTTAGAAACGTTTAAGTATCAATTATCAATGTTAAACTGGAAGCATATAAATTTTAATGAAGACATAAATGTAATCTATAATAATTTCTTTAATACATTCTTCTCGGTGTACGATGCAAATTTTCCCGTTTTCAAAATAACCTTAAAACCAAAAACCTTAAAAAGTCCTTGGATTACCAAGGGTCTTAAAAAATCTTCAAAAATTAAACAAAATTTGTATATAAAATATTTAAAAACAAAATCTCATGCTAATTTACGCATATATAAAAACTACAAAACTTTATTTGAAAAAATTCGTAAAAACCTGAAAAAAAATTATTACTCTAATATAAATTTATTACTAAATATAAAAATAACTCAAAACAAATATGGAAAATATTAAAAGAAATAACGGGGAATCAGAAAACCTGTTCAAATTTTCTTCCGAAAATGATTAAAATAAACAATTTATGTGTATATGAACCAAATGAAATAGCGGAAGAATTTAATAAATACTTTACTGATGTCGGAAGTAGGCTGGCTGATAGGATTCCTTCTACGAATACTTCCTTTAATGATTTTTTGACAACTTCTAATAATTTACTTTCTCCCCATGACTTATTCCTAGATTTATCAATTGAAGAGTTTGAAAGAGCCTTCAAATCTCTAAAAAGACACAAAGCAATCGGTGCCGATGGAATAAACGGTAACATAATTATAGATTGCTTTGAAAGTTTGAAAAATATTCTATTTAAAGTTTTTAAAACATCTATACAACAAGGGGTTTTCCCTGACCTATTAAAAATTGCTAAAGTTATCCCGATTTATAAAGACGGTGAAAAATCAAACGTCAATAATTATCGCCCTATTTCTATCCTTCCTACGTTTTCAAAAATTTTAGAAAAAATCATCTTTGAAAAGACATACAACTACCTGATTTCAAATAATTTACTATATAAAAATCAATTCGGCTTTAAAAAAAATAGTTCAACTGAACAAGCCATTATTCAGTTTACACGTGAAGTCTCAAATTCTTTTGCTAAATCACAATATACACTTGGTGTTTTTGTCGATTTATCAAAGGCTTTTGATACAGTCAATCATGATATCCTACTTAAAAAACTTGAGTTCTACGGAATAACTGGTAAATTGATCAAATGGTATAAAAGCTACTTGTCAAATAGAAAGCAATTCGTCTACCACGGAGAAGATATGCTTCCTATTGATTTTCAAAATAAAACATTAATTGAAATAAAATGTGGTGTTCCACAGGGTTCTATACTTGGTCCACTTCTCTTTTTAGTATACATCAACGATCTAAATAAGGCCTCGAACCTTATGAGCATCATGTTTGCAGACGATACAAATTTATTTTTATCAAACAAAGACATTAACAAACTTTTTTTAAATATGAACGAAGAACTTATAAAAATTTCGACTTGGTTTAAATGCAACAAACTAACCTTAAATATTGACAAAACAAAGTGGATCCTTTTCCACTCCTCAACAAAAAAGCGTTTTTTGCCCAATGATTTACCAAAACTCTATATTGATGAAGTAGAAATAAAAAAAGATTCCGTTTTAAAATTCCTAGGTATTTATCTTGACGAAAATATGACATGGAAAACTCATATTGATTATATATCAACAAAAGTTGCGAAAAGTATTGGAATCCTCTATAAGGCCAGAAATTATTTAAATAAAAATAATTTAAAACAACTATACTACTCATTTATTCATAGCTATATAAACTATGCAAATATTGCCTGGGGAAGTACAGGTAAAAGTAAATTGCAATGTCTTTACCGCCATCAGAAACATGCAATGCGAATAATACATTTTTTAAATCGTTTTTCAAATACAAAACCTTTATTCAAAGAAATGAATGTATTAAACGTATTTGAACTTAATTTGTATAATACTTTATGTTTTACGTTTTGTTGTATGAACAACCCTTTATTACATGTTTTTAAAGATCTATTTACCTTTAAAGAAAAGAATAAATATAGTTTGCGAAATAAAAACTATTTAAAAGAACCCTTTTGTCAAACAAAGTTTAATCAATTTTGTATAGATTATCGAGCACCTTATCTCTGGAATAAAATTGTCCAGCCTAATTTTGATTCATCTATCTCTTTTTCTGTTTTTAAAAACAAATTAAAGAATATTATTTTCTCAACGGATAATATATTGAAATATTTTTGAGATGTTATTTTAACGATTTATTATTTGAAATGTTTTGGATTGTTATTTTGTCATAATCTACTTGTATTACTTTATATTATATTTATATTGTAATTTTTATATGGTTCTGGCGACAAGATCGTTGTGATCTTCTTCCAGATTCCAAGTTTATATATTTATATATTACATGTAAATTACGACATGTAAATAATGTAAACTAAAATTAAAAAAAAAAAAAAAAAAAAAAAAAAAAAAAAAACTCAAGCTTAAACTGAATGATTGCATAATAATAAAGTTATAATTATGCAATAATTAGTTGTTATAGTCGCGTGACTAAGAAAAGGCAGAATTACAAAAAATACAACGAGAAAGCTATTTTGCCATTATTGCCGATGAGCAATAATGGCAAAGTAGCTAGACAGAGAAAAATCTAGACAATAACTAGAGCTAACAAAAACATAACATTAATTTTTCATGAGCAATATAGTTGCAAAGTTATAAGTTAATACATATATTTTGCTAAAAGATCGCAAACATGCAACGAACAATTGCAGTAACTGATAATCTAATTCGTGGAGAATAAAATATTTTTTTATTTGTTTATTTATTTGCCTTCAATAAAAAAAGTTACAATTACAGAATAGCTTTATTACAAATATAATCGGGAGGACTTCCAGAAGATCATACGACCTTATTATGAAACTCTTTACAATATGAAATATATTAATAATACCAATAAATTTCAATTTAACCAATAAAAATAAATCAACATAAACTATATATAACTGTGCATTTAAAATATAAATATACTAAATAAAATATATGAAACAAAAGAACTAAAAACAAGAAAAAAATATTTTCTGCTGAAAAGATAACTTTTTTTAATTTTCGTTTGAACGAATTTAAAGTCCATTTCAAAAACAAATCAAAATATGGCAAAACTATAATTCGCGATAAGAAATAATATCATGAGATAAATGATTTTTTCATTTAAACATGAAACATAAAATATTATAAACATTTAGTTCGTATTCATTTAAGGCTTTCATTTCTCGCAGAAGTGGTTTTGAATTTGAAAAACGATTCACAAAATTAATTAAGCGAGCTGCGTGTTTCTGATGCTAATAAAGAGATTTAAATTTAGTTTTGTGCGCGCTTCCCATACAATATTTGCATAATATAAATGGCAGTGGATAAACGAATAACATAGTTGCTTTAATTGTTGTTTATTTAACATATGTTGAACTTTATATATAATTCCAATACTTTTAGCGACTTTCATGGAGATATTATTGGTTTTGTTGTTTCCAGGATAAGTTTTTTTTAGATATAATAGCTCTGTGCTTTGGGTTTCAATTTTTACCATTGCAGCACCATAGTTTTTATAATATTTTGTTTGAACCAACGTCATCAAATATGTTTTATGAAAATTAGCAATATTCTCCCTCTAAAAACTACCTAATGATTTTAAAAATTGTTCGACATTACATCACGAACAATTAATATGAACTACTTATTGTATCTTGAATAATATCTGTAAGTCCAATGATAATCTTAAATAATCTAAAATAAGTATTCTAAGTTTTCCCCCTGTCCCTCCCCCTTGTCAACAACTTGTCAAACTTTCAGAGACCCCCTTAAAAACTTACGTCAACATTTGATTACCCCCCCTCCCTTCCTCCAAAAAAGTAATTTAAAGTAAAATGTTTAGAAAAAAATTTTACTTGAGTTTTATACATTGACTCCTTAAAAATTTATGTCAACATTCTTCCCCCCCCCCCTTCCCCTCCTTTCCCCTTCCTTTTAAAAATCAAATTAAAATCGAATTTTGTTACATATTTCCAGTTTATTACTACAACGGCCTCCATATATATATATATATATATATATATATATATATATATATATACATACGTTTTTTTATTTATATTTTATTATAATTTGAGCCTTTATCATATTATAATACATGACGCCTTCTCTTTATGGTTTACTGCTTATGGTGTTTATTTTTGCCTATGTATAAAACATTAATACAGTGTCCTTTTCGCATATTTTGTATATGTTTGTTGCATATTGTTTCCACAAGAGTATTATTCTAGTAGGAAAAAACGAGCATGATGGCAAATGGAGCAAGACAGCGTTTCTTATAACAAATCAACAAAAAAATTTAAAAATAGGTGGAAACGAAACTGTATTTATATCTTGCATTTTAAAACACAAATTGCTTATTTTTAATATTGTTAACGTAACTTTATTTGCAAAAGTTTATTTATTGGGCTTTAAAAAAATACCTTGGTTTTGGTTACTGCTAATTGATGGTGTCCTTCGGGTGTAACTTTTTTATAAATATTTTTTTTTTCAGGCAATTTGCCGTTACGATAAAACAAACAAAACTGACAAAATATTATTAATTTAAGACTGATAGTTTTGCAATTAGTCGGAGTTCACAAAACGTTCTTCATCTTTTCCATCTTTCCCTACTTAAACGGTGGGACTTACTACCTAACTAGCAACATAACTAACTAGTTTACAAAATGATCTCTCATTAAATTGTAAATATTTAAACAATAATTAGTAAAAAAAAAACTCAATCTTTCCCTGACTTATTTAAAACTTTTAGTAAATTCATAGGTACCAACCTAAATCAATTTAAATCGATACAAAGACAATTTTAAGGTAAGAAATTTAAATTTATCTTTAGCAGACGTTACATGTTTTACGGCATCGGAAATACATGAAGGGTTTATTTGTATTACATAGACCTGTGTTTTTCCAATATTCACAATCTTGTGTTTTTTCTTTGTCAATGCAGTTATTCGGAAGTGGTCCTATTTAAGCAATAAATTAATTAAAATAGTTGAATATACAATTATGAATTAAAACAAACAAAAAAAATATTGAAAATATAACACTATAAAAAAAAAAGATTCAAATTATAAAAAAAAGATTACCTCCTGGGCAATTGTACATCTTTCTGATTTGCTGAACATCTATGACGCTAAAACCAATAATTTGGTTAAAGTTTTCTATGTATTTCATGTTTTTAGGATCTACTGTCGTAATAGTTTGCAAACCGGGCTTGGCAAATGCTTCGGAGCTAGAGGAAATTATTCGAGGAAATTATTATGTTTTAAAATATAAAAGTAATAACATTTTATGTGAAAGTTAAGTTTTTTTAACTTTTAAGCTTTGAGGTTTTTATATAACTAAAATTTTATAACTAAAATTTTCAAAATTTTAAAGTTAATTAATATAAAACTTTAATTTTTTATATTTTCACTCTGCAGATCACTAACTTGTGACAAACATAAAAAAAGTTCTTATCTAGTTGAAAGGGGTGGAAAATGTAAGGCAAGAGAGTTTACAATATCTAACTACTCCTCCTCCTTCCCTGTACTAAAAAATAAACAAACAAATTTAAACCAAAAATTCGCGGAAACAAACCATACCTGTAATGCATTGCTGAACGAAGATCGTATTCAGTGCCCAAAGAATCAATATCATTTGCAATGTCAAACGCAAAAGCAGTGCCATATTCTATTAATAATGAGAATAATAATAATAATAATAATAATAACAATAATAACAATAATAACAATAATAACAATAATAATAATAGTTTAGCTAGTGGGTTTAAACCTTTTCCTCTTTAAATATTTTTTACGATATTTCTAGGACTAATAGATATATGCAAGCGTATCATTCAAATAACATAATATATAATGTATGCTATCAGAGCCAACAACACCAGGAAGGGGGCCCAGTGTAAATGATACCTCCCTCTCATCCTTACTTTTTCACTTAATGACCTTTTTTTTTTTCAAGAAATTTCTTTGCGGTTAACCCCCCTCTCCCTCCCTCCCACACACACACTTCGAAACCCGTGTCGTCATCCCTGATTAACACTGATAGTATATTCAAAGCATTATAAATAGCAATAGCCCAGCAATAGTAATAGCATTATTTTTTCATTAAATTAAAAAAATAAAACCAAATCATTACTTTTTTTATTTAAGATTTAATAAAAAACAAAGTTCAAAAAAATTATTAAAATTTTAAAGCATAAACAATTTTAAAAAAATGTCAAAAATTCACTTAAAACAAGTATTTAAGCCTTTATGACGGAGTGATTAGAGAGTGATTAGAGAGTGAGTAGAGAGCTTACTAAGGATCTGTTGTTTAAATCTGGGCTCAAACATAAACAAAGCAGTACAAACAAAATCCAGAGTAGCAACAGCCTTACTTCACGTATTCACGTATAGTTTACGTACGTATAAAATTCAAAGATAGATATTTGTTTATTTTCAACATTTTTTATTTATACGCAACTTGTTAAAGTATGAAACATATAAATTATAACAATTAAACTTACTTGGATCAATGTTGTTATAGTTAATTTTAATATATTTTCCTCTGTCTGGTCTTGATTGTTCATGATACAACCCTAAAAAAAATTTTTTTTTTTAGGGTTTCTTAAATGATAAATTAATTTACTTTTAATTTTTAACTGTTTATTTTTTGGATGTATTTTATGAAATAAGAATTTAGGAAAGTTTTTAATATTATAAGAACTTTGGATCTATCTAATAGCATTGTGAGAGGCGTATACCTATACTATGACCAATTTCGTGCAAAGCTGTTCCTTTATCTCCACAATTTTCTCCAAGAGAAACTACATTTACACCACCACTCATTCCTACTGGTGAAGTGCACCTAAAAAATATATATGCACTTATTTACTCTTAAGGCAAAACAATAAATGCGTATTATAGCAAAAGAAGCTATTTATAACAATTAAAGTTTTTCATATATACTATGTCAAACTTAAAAAGTTTAACATATTTTATCTGATAAAATATTGTACATACCCTGCTCCTTTTGTAAACCTGATGTAGTTTGGTTCACTTTTTCTCGGAACAAATCTAAGGCAAGTGTAAGTGTGATAATCTGCGATTGCATCGTTAATTGCTTGACGTGTTCCAGCATCTATGTTAAAGCTAATATTGTGTTAAAGTTTATGTAGTAAGTGATTTAGAAACCAAGTTTCTTTATCTGAACAAAAATTTTAGATCAGTACCTGACTGACACCATTAATTCAGAAAAAGAACTTAAAAGTTGTTGATTAATTTTATTAGTCAAATTTATTTATAATTTTTATAAAGACTTTATAAAAATTGTAAATTTATTTATAACTTTTGTAAAGTCTTTTTTACAATTATAACTAAAAAATATTAAAAAAAACACACACACACACCTATCGTATTATCAATCATGTATGGTACTATTTTGTTTGTCCATCTTTTATCTTTGATTGATCCAAATGGACTCATTTTATTTTTTAATCTTTCTTCTTCATCTGGTGTAAGCTGGATGTCTCCCTGATACATATTTGGGTCTAAAAACGTAAAGTGCAACATATATAGAAAGCTTTATTGTAATTAAGCGAATACAATATCAAAGTAAATGTTTCATAAAATAAATCATTTCATACTTTCCATTTCTTTTTTCCATGCTATGGCACTGGCTACTATTGTTAACAAAGCAACCAACTTTCGCATTTTTTTGCCTTTATTGCGGCAAGACAAAACCAGTTTGATGAAAATTATTTTAAAAAAACAGAGGTTTTAATATGTTAAATTGTTTATTCAGCTAAGTTAAAATTAGATAACTTAAGGTAACTTTTTGATAATGAGGGACTTCACAGTTGCATATTATTTATCAATCTGAAAAACTGTGTAAATACTGTGCGCGTTGTTCCCCCCCCCCCTCCCCCCACAAAAATTACTATTGTGAAAAAAAATTGCAACTGTGTAAAAATGAAAAAAAATATTTTAGATTACTTATAGCATTCATATGTTAAACTCTTTTAAACTCGTTGACGTTATTTTAAGTTAACAATTTTTCTTTCTATGGGGTAATATGTATTTTTTAAGGGATGTGAAATTAGAAATTTTAAAAAGATTATAAATTTTAAAGGTTTAGGTATATTTATATTTTATATTTAAAACTATATCTCTATATTTTTAGGAAGAAAATTAAAAGCAATTTTAGTTTAAAATAATTTTAAAGCGGTTTAAAGCTTGGAAGTTTTTTAATAAAAAATTGAATGTATAAAAGTAAAAAAAAAAAATCTTTTTGTATAAATAGAGTTACCAAACAGTCAAATTTATAATTTTAAAAAATTGTTTTTACTCTTTATAATTTTAAAAAATATTTAAAAATTTTTTTAAAATATAAATAATATAGAATATTGAATTTTAAAGCAAAGCAATTAGAGAAGATTTCTTTTATTAATAAAACAAGTACAAAAAGAGTTAAAAAATTCGAACATGAAAATATATATAGATACGCAAATATACCCAGGTCAAAGTTTTTCAAAATTTATATTAAAAAGTATTATTAGCATTTTCTAAGCACACACAAATAAAGACTTTCTGTTAAACTTCTTTAGACCGTTAAAAAATCATAACTTAACTTGGTCTACAAATCCTGGAGACCTTATAGAGTCTATGGACATTTATCTAAGTTTAAAAAATACATTTTAAATGTTTTCAAAGCAGTAAACACCCAAGTGGGCACGGTACGTTTTTAAAACGTTTTTCACACGTTTTAATAAGATTTAAACCTAATAAAAACGTCCAAAGAACATTTAAAAAATGTACCGTATATGTATAATGTATACTCAATGGTAAAAGTATTTTCTAAAACTTTCAGAGTAGGTTGGGGACGTCGTTGCACACCAGCAGAACGCAACATTATTTTGAAGTATCATAGAGAGGCTAAGTCTTCCTCGTATATACAAAATATTCTCGATGTTTAGCAAGGATGATTTTAAGTGCCATAAATTATAAAGCAAAGTTATGGTGGAAAACGTAACTAGTGCTCAAAAAGACAAAAGAGTTGTAAGAGTTGTTGAAAAAAACTTTTTATTTTTTATTGGCCAAGTATATCAAAGTTGATCTTAAACTATAAATGAGTAACTGTATATAGGTGCCTAATAGAGAACAGTTCACGCAACCCACGAATAGTCTCTTTGTTAACAAAAGAAACATAATGCTAAACGTTTACAGTTCGCCAACCAACAATTGTTTTTGATCACCATCATAATCATCATTATCATCATCAAAAGAAAAATTAATAATAAATAGTGTTAATATAAAATTAAGAAATACTTTTTCAATATAATAAACGAAAATGAAATGTGCTCAGAAACCGCAACTGAAAAAAAGAATGTTGTTAATTTTATCCTGGTTTGATAAATGACTTGATTTTGTTACCTGATTTCTACAGATATAGTAGACGAATTTCCACTATAGCACATGAAAGAGTAAAGTAAGTGCAAAAAATAATATTTTTACCATCAGTAATTACCAGTTTTTTCATTAAAAAAAAATTGAAACCGTACCCAAGTGAGGATATAAACAAAAATTACATTGTTTAAAAAAAATCAATAAAAATGACACATTTTAAATGCTCTTTTTTTAAGGGTTTATTAACATGAATCGCTAACCTGAAATAAGGGACATGTTACAAAAACTTTTTTTTTCAGAAACTAAAAAAAAAATTGCGTATTAGGCAAAGAAAATGTTTTAATTATATGATTATTTTTTTTTTAGTTTATGACATAGTGTGTTATGTCTTGAGTACTAGAATAAAGTTCAATATTATTATTTGGTCACTAAAAAAATTTGGTCTCTAAAAAATTTTGATTTGGGACATGTCTTCTATCTCCAGTTAACATGTTGATTATTAGATTTATGACAGTTTATTAGGTAAGTAATAAATAAAGAGTTGTACAAACTAAATATCTTTTAATAAAGAAACCAAAGTAAATGCAAAATATTAAGAACTATGAATAAAGTTCTAATTTTTGAAACAACAAAAAGTTATTTGACACAATTTTAAAGGCCTACTGAGCTGAAAGAACTCTTTAGTCTTCTTCTATATTACTACCCCGTTTAGTTAGAAGTTTTAAAATGGGTTCACAAAAAAGCAAAAATTCTGCAGGTATAGGTCTAATTATTTTACTAATATCTTCCATCTTAGTAGCAAAGATTGGTTATTTTTTCCGAATAAACCTTGGATGTTGGGTTGAATGTTAGATCACAAGTCTTTCTTTTTTTTTCAAGTCAAATTTTTTTTCAACAAAGCCATCGATAAATTCCCTGCATGTAACTTCACCTGATATTTGATTGTTCATGTAAAATTAATTGAAAGAAGAAATTGCAAATTTAGTTTTAGAAGTAGTTGATCTACCATATGAGTCATTACTAAAAGTCTTCTTTTTATAGTAATTAGACCGCCATTGTTTATAATCACTGATATTGTTCATATTAACTTCCTCTTATTTAAATTTAGAACGTCTTGATGATTGAAGAATCAGAGATTTATATTGAGATAAAGTATAAAATCTTTCACTGCGCAGAGTAGATTTTTCCTTATCAATCCGAAATCTCTATCGCAGGGCATTTAACTGTAACCTCTAATAGGAAAATTTATTATTATCTTGTCAAACTTTCCTAATTCTACCAATGCCATTAAAAAGTACAGATGTGTGGTTTTTTTCTAGCCCTACAGTTACCAGCAAAAACGTATAATTTCTTCACACTAGAATAAACAAAATTCTGTAAATAATCGTGTATGAAACTGCAAACCTCGTTTGGGCCTTTATGCCCATCAAACTCAAAATAAGTGTAGCATACCATACTTTCTGATTTAATATCATGAATATCAAAATTATTGACGGTAAGTTGACGGAAATAGTACAAATCCTGAACAGGGTAGTTGGTAGCGACACATAAGCCATAAAGACAATAGATGCGCTAGCAACTGAATTATCTGTAGAGCAAATCTCCTTGACAAACTGAGGAGAGTACAGCTACAGTTGCTTTTTTAGCATTCTCATTAAAAAAACTGCTTTTAATTTTTAAATTAAGTTCTTCACACTGAGCTCAGCAGACTTTAGCTAGCCTTCCAAATCTCAAAATTAAAATCTTCATTAAAGTAATTCCGAAAAAACTTATTAGTAAAGTTATTGCTATCAGGATATTTTATTTCATACATTTTTTGCACGTTTTTACTGAAAGACCAGTACAAGATATCTTATTATTTTCCCAAGGTAGCGAGAATCATGTGCTAATGAATGCTCCGAACTATTTATGATGACACTTCATTGCTTCTATTCCCTTGCTTTCCTCGTCCATCAAGTAAGTTTTTATTAGTAGCAGTTCAGCAAGCCTTTTAATTTTTTTTTGAAATACCATCAGCAAGTACGAAACATTTCTTACAAACAATTTTTCTCGATCCATTAAGAAGTAAATGGTATTTTTATTTGTTTCATTGGTTTTTGCTTTTGCAAAAGTTTAGGTGTTTCAGTCCTTCCCCTTTTATGGCTTATAGATTGTAGTTCTATCATTCGTTGTAAATTTACTTGTTCATTTTTCGAACGGATATTGTAGAAGATATTCATAATTTTTTTTCTTTTGCATCAGTTGAAAATTTATTCAAACAATTTGATTTTGTAGCTACTTATAGCAATTTGACTGGTTGTAGCAGATATCAAACTTTATAAACACTGGTTGTAGCAACACAAACTTTATAAACACTTGTTGATTTATCTGGTTAAACCAGATACATCAACAAGTGTTTATAAAGTTTGATATTGATTCTTCTCATTATGATATTTAAACACAGTGCTGCTCTTAGCGGTATTTTTTAAATCAATGATTTTAACTATTATTACTGTAAAAATATGACATGTCCTGGACATGTCTCCTTTTTAAAGTACACGATATTTTTACCTTGCCGATTTATTCGTCTAAATATAAGTTAGAGGTTTCCTTTTTGGTCTAAAAATGCGCTTATAGGTTAAGGTTCAAAAAGTATCCAACACATTGTAAAAAATTTACTCAATACTTCGTCATGTGACCTTTAGCAGCTAAAACTGCTTCTAAACGATTGGAATACTTGCTCACATGATTAGCACATATGCTAATAGGAATTTTAGCCCACTCTTCCTTGCATAATTCTTTTAATTGGATAAGATTTCTTGGATCTCTCTCCTGTACCCTCAATTTCAATTCCCGCCACAGATTTTCAATTGGATTGAGGTCAGGTGATTGGCTTGGTCATTCCAATAAGTCAATTTCGCTCTCCTGAAACCATGCACGAGTTGCCCAAGCCGTGTGCTTAGGGTCATTGTCTTGTTGGAATATCCAACCTCGAGGAAGGTTCAATTTTTCGGCTGACTTCACGATACATCTCTCAAAAATGCCCCGATACATTTCGGAGTTCATCCTTCCTTCTATGATTTCCAATTCCTCAAGGCCTGCAGAAGAGAAACATCCCCAAAACATTATGCTGCCACCTCCAAACTTCACTGTTGGGAAGGTATTCTTCGAGTGAAACGCAGAGTTCTTCTGTCTCCAAACACGACTGACACAGTTCCGACCAAACAACTCTATTTTAGTCTCATCTGACCATAATATTTTGTCCCAAAAGCTTGAAGGTTTAGTCAAGTGCTCTTCAGCAAAGTTCCGGCGTTTCTTTACGTGAATTTCCTTCAAGAGAGGGGTTTTTCTTGGTGACCGAGAGTGGAATCCTCTCTTTCGAAGAACTGTCATAATTATATTCTTGCAAACATTTGTCCCAGATGATTGCAAGTCCTTTTGCAGTTCAGAGCGAGTCAGTCAAGGATTACTCTGTACTTTTCGAACTAAATTCCTAGCTGTGCGGTCAGATATTTTTGTAGGACGCCCTGAACGAGGCAGACTAGTCGAAAGATGGAAGAATTTCCACCTCCGAACAGTATCACCGAGAGAGAGAGAGAGAGAGAGAGAGAGAGAGAGAGAGAGTTGCGCTGATTAACTGGTAGTAAAACCAGAAATCAAAACCAGGTAATTCAGGGCATTGAAACAAGAATATTCAAGGGCTTCCAAGTCCCAAGTAATGATGTCAATAAATTGACAAAGAGTGTGCTCTGTTGTCGGAACACAACAGAGTATTTGAGTATATTTTTTTTATTTGTGCAAGGCTTTTAAATTTTTTTCTTTTTTGAAAATTTCTATATAAAGAACGGTCTACAGTCTGTGCACATTAATTCAACAACAATATACTTTTGTACATAAAACCTAAATTTTTAAAAATAAATAGTTGTTACAGTTGTTTTAGTTCTCTAAAACGCGTTTAAATGCGTACATGCGCGTTGTACTGGTGTTTTTTGCATGCAAAAAAATTTTCAGTAACATATTTGAATTCCTTGGCCCCAAAAACCATTATTTTGATGTTAAATATCTATTTAACTCACGCTTATCTAATTGTTTAGTGTTTTTTCCGTTTATAACTTAATCCGCCTTACGGTGAGTTGTTCAATAAAGCTGAACCTCCTATTTTCTACTTCCATTATTTGTCCGTTGTTCAACTTTTTCATCAACATAATACGTCTCACAAAATATTTTCATCACGAGAGTCACTAATAAATTATTATCAAATTCCCAACAGCATACATTTGCGTTGTATTCATGAAAAATAAACTTACAAGTGTTAAAATGAAGGTTATTCACCGGAAAAATTGCGTCTGGCAATGGTAAAATTAAGTCAACAAAATGAAATTAAGATTAAATTAAGTTTTCTGAGATTTTTATTTTTATTTTTTGTATTCCTTTCATTTCTTTTTCCACTTATTTTTTATTTTTAATTATTATTTCTTTCTCTGATATTGCTTAATCTTATTAGCTCATTAATTATTTTTCTACTTTTAAAAATTGTAGTATCATATTAACTATATTTGACGTGCCTAAAACACAGTTTTGTTGTAATTGCATATCAATATTTGTATATACTCATAGCCGATGACACGGGTTTCGAACTGGAGGGGAGGGGGGGCACAATAAGCAAATTCTAAAAAAAGTCCTCTATATCCTGAATTTTCCAAAAATAAAAAGGTCGTTAAGAAAAAATATTGGGGCCAATCCCCCCTGCCCTCCCCCTTCTTCCGGCATCGTCGGCCCTGATACCTATACTTATATTTTATTATATATACCTTTATTTACATATTATTATTATAAAAATAGTTATAACCAAAATTTTATTTATGCTTCAGTTCGCTTATATAACAGAGTTTTAAAAAGTTTTTTTTATCTTTTATCAGTTTTTTATTGTTTTGTTTTTTTTTAAATAGTTCTACTAAATCTTTCTGTTTAACTTTCTTCTTTCATTGTTTTTAACTTACCAACAGCATGCACCTGATATATTCTAATCTTTTTTTTCCATTCAAAAAAATTTTGAGAATAATTTTTCCGCCTTTTTTTTTTCTCTCATTTTTTCTCTTTTTTTTTTTTTATATTTTTTTGTGCTTTTGACAAAATCCAAAACTTTTTTATTAATTAATAAATATATTTACGGAAAATTTATAATCATTATTTTATTTGTAATACATTTAATTATATCTACGAAAGAAATATTTACATAATTTCTATACATACATATATACTTTGTTATTATTATTTTTTCGCTGTCAATTAAAATAAAAAATAAAACTAATCAAGGCCAGTACAAAACCCATCACTAGTCTATATGAACCTGAAGGATTCTCAAACAAAGGACCTGGTAAAACAGAGCAACTAGACTATATAATGTATGCAGAATCTCTAGCTGTAAAAGCACGCATGGCAAATCTAAAAAACAAAGTCTTGACCTTTGAAGCAGAAAACAAAACCTAACAAAAATCTCTTAGCAAACTAAAAAAGCCTTAACCGGTATCATTCTCATCACTCTTCAACAGCAAATGTAATGAAAGTAAAAATGATCGGAATCTATTTCTAAATAAAGTAGCACATGATCAGAAATAAAGACAGTAAAAAGAATCAAATGTGATATAGTGGTGGGACAAGAGGTCTTAGACAAATATGACGAAAATAAACAGGCAGTCGAGAATTTGTTAAGAACTGTTGGTATCGACACCTCAATTATCGTGATAGTAAGAGGTTTTATCATAAAAAACTTAACACAAAACTCAGAAAAACCAAGCTCATGCAGGTCACAGTCAAAAAGACTCTGAATTGCATGCGGTGGTCTTATCGAAAGCCAGGCATCACGGTCTTATCACACCTCAGTACAAAGATGTGTTGGCTAGAGAAGACCTAACGGAGGCAGAACAACACAAATTCAACAAACTGAATCGCGAAAAAGAAAATAAGAGCGAAATGATGAACTCGCAAAATTAAAGCTGCTCGACTCGCCATTTCGTTTTGTCATCCATTGTCCCTTTAACTGCGTTAAGCCAATTAACGTACAAAAGTCAGTTGCTCACCATAGATCAGTCTTTGTCAACATAAAGCAAGATGCAGATGCTATCGATAATGCCTCAAAATTAAAAATCACAACAAATACCATTGACAAAAGTTCATCCAAAGCCAGAACAAACCCTTAATCAGCCTCCATAATCTAAACCGGTGCAACCATCAAGCCTCAATGTTAAAAAAAGACGCCTAACTCGACCATCACCATAAATTAAAGGTTTTACCGTCATATCTCATTAGCCTGAATTTTCGAAAACTTGTTCTGTAAAGGTTTTTCTCAACATCAATTTCTGGGAAAATAGCCCATGCTCACTAAATCAAACGAAAATTGACGAGCTGAAAGCGAGAATACAATCAACCACCGCGCATAACCGCCTTAATTTTATTTTTCTTGCTGAGACGTGGTTTACTGAGGCTTCCGATACAGCTACCGCAGGGTATAACATTTTTTCACGAAGCAGGGCCAGAAAGATAGGAGGTGGCGTAGCGTAGCGTAGTCTACGTGAAAAACAACCTTAAACGCACGCTAACAAACATTAAACAACTTAATTAAAATACTTTCAAAATTCACGAGTTAAAGAACCAAAGTTCATCTTGGACTTAATTATAACCAACGAGCCAGACACATTAATTTTCTTAACTCAAGCTGAAACTTTGTGGGCTACCCTGGAAGGACAAGCTTAACTATTGTAAGCTCGCTTAACTATTGTAGGTTCAACTGAGGCAGCAATAACAAACAATGAACCACAAATAACTCCTCAATTAATGTGGAGCAAGCCAAACTAAACTTTTATCTTGAATTATATTAAAAGTTATGACTGGGAAACATTATTTTAAAAAGTATCTGAGGCCGAGAAATACAAACTTTTACCACAAAAAAACCAAAAACTTTTATCACAAAAAAACCTCTTGTACAACAAAATCATATCATACAAATAAAAAACCCATGGGTTACTAGTAAGGTCATGGAAGCTGTAAAAAAAAAGAGTAAACTCCAGGGTAAATATGTCTCAGCAAGACCAGGATCGCATCAACTTATTAGAGCAGAATGTTGCAAAGCCGCAAAAACCGTCACAAAAGTGGTGAAAAAAGCAAAACTTGACTACAAAGATGCGCTAACTTCTTCATTTAAACATAACCCAAAGGGAATTAATTCTTTTGTCAAAATCAAAGTCAAAGTTCACGATAAATCTCATTTACTTGAAGACTGCAATGGATCGGTGACCGATGAAATGGAGTTGATTTTATCATTTATGAAATAGTCAAAAACAGATTACTGAAACTTGATCTTCAAAAGCAACAGGTCCTGATGGAATCCATTCTAGAGTCTTGAAAAACTGCGCAGAAGCTTTTTCTGTCCCTTTAACCATGTTATTTAGGTCTTCTATTTTAACATCCTTTGTTCCAGATCAATGGAGAAAGTAACAGAAGTAAATCCTACATTCAAAAAAGGAAGTAAGTAAGAAAAGGCAGGCAACTGCCTGCCAGTTTCCAAAACCTTGGTACCTTGTGAGCTGTTAGAAGGTATAATCCACAATTGTATCGTGCAGCATTGTGTTAAAAACAAACTTGTTAATCTAGCTCAACATGGCTTCGTCAAACACATTGGGTACACGACAAACCTATTATAATCAAGGGATATTGTTACAGATATAATCAATCAGAGTTTTACAGCAGAAGTAATTTTTACAGACTTTTCAAATAGTAATAGTTCGTTAAGGTAACTCACAAAAGACTCTTATATAAACTGAACGCGTATGGTATTCACGGTCAACTAGATAACTGGATAGAAAGTTGATTGAAAAATAGAGAACAACGTGTCAAAATAGATAATACATTATCGCCGTGGAGAAAAGTGTTTAGCGGAGTACCTCAGGATCCGGTTTTAGGTCCGCTCCTTTTTGTGCTCTGCATGAACGATTGACCGAACCTAATTTTGAGTCATATAAAAATGTATGCAGACGACTGCAAGATCATAGGTATTATCAAGTCTAAAAAAGATGCACAATGTTTTCAAAAATATCTTGATACAGCGGTTAAATGGTCTAAAAAATGACTTAAGTCATTTAACATTGAAAAATGCAAAGTTATGCATATAGGCAAAAAAAAAAAAACGAAATCACAGCAAAAGAATGCAATTCGGGGGTTACAGTATCTAATAATCTTAAAGTGAAGTTACAAGCTTAGCACGCAGCTGCAGCTGGAAATAGTGTGCTAGAGAAATGTAAGAAATGATTCAGAAATTGTGATTTAACTTTTTGTTGTTTCCTATATACTTCAAAGGAAATATAAATACAATTGAAAAAAATTCAACACCGAACCACAAAATGGATTAAGTCTATAAGTCACCTAAAATACAAGGAAAGTTTAACACAGCTTAATTTGACTAGCTTTGAAAATTGCCGCACGCGTATGGATTTTATACAGCATTACAAAATAATTGATGGAATTGATTCAATAAAATTTGTGGCGCCACAAACCACACCAGCGTATCGAAGATCTAAGTATAGTTTAAGATTAAGGAGCCATGCCTTTGAACTTGCTGTAAAAAAAAATTTGAAACATTATGAAAGACGTAATTTTTTCACTAATCGAGTAGTTAAAAACTGGAATTCCTTATTAACTACCACAGTAAACACACCATTACTCAACTTTTTTAAATGTAGACTTTAATAGTACAGGGCAATTTCACGCCGTTGCGTTCAGACATTAGAGAAGATTTTACAAGAATTAAAGTATTTCTAATGGTTTTGAATAACTTTTCCAAATAAATATGAATTTGATCTAAAATATTACACTACAAAACGCTGTCAGAACTTATGTAGATTACTTTTCATTCAACTTACGGTGCCTAAAAGTAATATTGCGTTCATAACAATAAATTTAAGCAAAACAAAAATAGCATGTACTCTTTCAAAATTCTCTGAAACTATTAATGCCAAACATTATAAATGGAGTTTTTCTCAAAGCATAGGTCTTAAATATTTAAAAATAATATAAAGTTTTTTGGTATCCAACATATATTACGTATCAATTTTCTTAGCTAAATCAAAAGATATACATGTTGCGGTCAGACAAAACCATTCGTTACGTTCACATATTCTGTAATTATAACAAAACTGAATACATATGTTTGTCCAAAAATCTGTTTTTACAATGTTCAACAAAAAGGTATACAAAGACACTCATCTTAAGCTACTTAAATAGTTGACAAGGCGTTCTTTTGGGAAGCGGCGGATAGATCCAACAATTTTAGGAGGTGGCAGTACGCAAAAAATTTCCATATAAGAGTACACTGAAATGTCCTCAGTTGGAGGGTAAGTGTAATGCTTAAGTGTTAAAAGTATTTAGTATTAAGTATAAAAATCTTTGGTGTAGTGAATGTTTTAAAATTTTTCTAATCCAAACGGATGACATTTCAAAAAAAAAATTGTCTATGAATTGTAAGAAAGAAAAAAGTGATGGGCTTAAGTTTTATTTTATGTACATTGATGATTGTCTTAGAGACTTACTATTGTTATTAGGGAGACTATTAATTGTATTTTTGATGATACGTTTCCATCGTTGAAAAATGGCTGATGTTATGCCTTGCTTTAAAAAGGACCGTCTAACCAATATATAAAGCTAGCGTCCGATAATTATAATTCTTGATCTATCAAAAGTTTTATAATTATTTTTATACCAGCAAATTTTTCTATTTTTTGAACCTCAATTTGATGCCTGATTGTGTGTAAATTAATAAGGAGCACTTTGAGTTCACTTCACAAAGCAGTGTCTCAAAAAAGCAGGCAAATTAGTTAAAATTGTTGCATTAATTCAGTAAATACATTGTTATAACTTCCTTAAACCCAGCCCTCCACTGTTAAAAAGTCACTTCATCTGCACCATCCACAAGCTCCAGCCAGCATTCAGTAAACTTCTCATTTTGAAGATTACCACAATGTTCACAAAAAAAAACATACACTCTTTGCGGGATGGATCTAAAACAAAATTTTGATGTATGGGTTTACCAAGTGTAGTGGCGAGTGAGTTGATCATAAACTAAAAATTCGCATATATAGCACACACGCATTCATTTTCTGGAATTTTTTTTAGGAGCTTAACATAAAATAGTCTGCTAGAAGCGAATTTTGAAAATTTCACAGACACACCAGCATTGTCATTCTTGAATATTTCAAATGCTTCGTTCAGTGTGAATAGCAAATGACGAGTGTATCTTTTCTACAGAGTGACTTTACCGATTATAACATCTTTGTTTCCAGGCGCCTGACGGAAATGTTGTCGCGTTTATAAATTTATGAATTAGTAAAGTGAGACAATTCTTCTGTTCTATAAATGTACTTCTTGGTCCATCATTATTAACTACTCGCAAGCCAATCCTTTTGCCCACTTCTACAAACACGACCCGCCGATGGTCTTTTTGCTTCTTTGTCCCTTTTTTGCTTCTCTGTCCCTTTTACGTCGTTCTTCTAATTGATCAGGTGTCTTATTTTGTCTCAAGGAGCGTACTCGGTTCATTTCTTTGATTTTATAATATGGATGAGAGTCACAAAATTTTTTGAATATAGAAATAATATCTAAAATAAAATAGTTTTAAAATATAAATTATGACAAACAAGCGCTTAAATGGGTAATCTAAACTTTTGTTAACAGTTGTTTACAATTGTTTGATACGTTGAATTTTAAAACATAAAAAATACAGATATTTGTTTATATAAGGTAATGCAAATAGTGTTTTGGATGTTGGAATTAAGGTATACCCTAAGTTAGAAATACTTCACTGTGTCATGTTCAAACATTTTATATTGTGTTGACATTAGACAAAGACGTTCAAGCGTTGCCTGTTGCGTTGAGAAACTTCTTGTTGCATGCAGAAATGTTGCGTTCAGACAAATTTAAAAATCATGTTATTTAACGACATAAACATTGAATGGTAAGTTAAATTTATAATCATAAATATATTGATGCAAATTACAACTTATATAAATTTAACATTACAAACGTCACGAAAAAATACAGAATAACAATAACTTATAAATAATGGTGTTGCGTTCAGACGAAAAATATTTAAAACATAAATAACTACAAAACAACAGATAAGAATGATTACGACCTTGCGTTGAAGAAAAAATGAAGAGTAAAACTCGCTGTACAAAATAAAACATTTGAATAAATAAAAATATGTTGTAATTAGATGTATTCTGCTAATCTAATTAGCCTATATTTACAAATTTAAATTTTATTGTTATTATATATTTTTAATGAATGAAATATCAGTGAGCCGCAAAATACTTTTTCAGAAAAATCATAGAAAACATAATTTCAATGTTTATATTTACCAAAATAATGTTGAGAAACTCATCAAAAGTAATACTTTTTTTTAACATCTTTAATCTTCTGACGTGAATTGCCCATATATATATATATATATATATATATATATATATATATATATATATATATATATATATATATATATATATATATATATATATATATATATATATATATATATATATATATATATATATATATATATATATATATATGTATGGGCCCATATATATATATATATATATATATATATATATATATATATATATATATATATATATATATCACAACACGGATTTGTTCAAAGAAAAAGCTGTTTGACTAATCTCCTCGAAACTCGCGACTTCCTCACAGAAGCTGCACACAAGAAGTATCCAGTCGATATGATTTACACTGATTTTGCAAAAGCATTTGATAAAGTCCCACATAATCGCCTATTGAGCAAATTGAAAGCATATGGCATCAGCGGGAAAGCACTAATGTGGATAAATGCTTGGCTTAACAATAGACAACAGCGTGTTGTCATTGATACTCACTCAACTGCTAAAATATTCACATCAGATTGGAAAAAAGTTACAAGTGGCGTCCCTCAAGGAAGTGTCCTCGGCCCTCTCCTTTTCGTACTATTTATAAATGATCTGCCGGACAACATTACCAGCCAGTTCAAGCTCTACGCAGATGATAGTAAAATTATGAACATGATAAAATCGAATGAAGATATGCTAGCTTTACAATCAGACATTGATCAAGCCATAAAATGGTCTCACAAATGGTTGATGTTCTTTAATGTGGAAAAATGCAAAACAATGCATGTCGGTCGAGGTAACAGAAAATCTAATCAAGTCTATTCAATGACGAACACAGAAGGCACTCTTCGAAACCTGGAGGAAACTGAAACTGAACGAGATCTAGGTATTCTAATATCAAATGACCTCAAAGTCCGTGCCCAGGTAGAGTCTGCAGTCTCAGTAGTCTATTACAAATTGGGCCTACTAAAAGAAGTGTTCCGAAGCAGAAGCATTTATCTCTGGCGAACGCTTTACATCACATATGTGCGCCCACACCTGGAATTCGCTATTCAAGCATGGTCTCCTCACCTAAAAAAGGATATCAATATGCTTGAAAGAGTTCAGCGCAGAGCGACAAAAGTTTCCTCAATCAAACATCTCCCATATGAGCAACGCTTAAATATATTTAGAGTGACAACACTAGAAGAGAGAAGAGCTAGAGGAGATCTTATTGAACAGTTTAAAATTATAAATAAAATTGATGATGTTAACTTTTTTGTTCCTCAAAGGATCTCTAACAACGTATATTGCAGGAGGAGTCACAATAAACAGCTACACAGACAAATTGTCAGCGATTGCGAAGAGCGACATCACTTTTTTACTAATCGTGTCACACCGTCCTGGAATATGCTACCACAGGAAGCAATTGACACTCACTCGGTCAACTTATTCAAAAGTTTCCTATCATGATGGGCATCTTGTCTCGTTGACAATTAGCCCTACACATTAGTTAGTATAGAGATGCCTGGTGTTGCATCTCTTCGTCAATATACTTTATAATCAATGATTGACTAATTTATAGTATTATTGAATTTGTAAAAACATAAAAAATAAAAAAAATTATTATTGATTGTAAATTTATTGATTCTAAATAAAATCAAATTCAAATTCAAATTCATATATATATATATATATATATATATATATATATATATATATATATATATATATATATATATATATATATATATATTATATATATATATATATATATATATATATATACATATATATATATACATATATATATATATATATATATATATATATATATATATATATATATATATATATATATATATATATATATATGTATATATATATATATATATATATATATATATATATATATATATATATATATATATATAATATATAATAATTGCCCATATATATATATATATATATATATATATATATATATATATATATATATATATATATATATATATATATATATATAATGTTGAGAAACTAATATAACTACTATAGTAACTTTTTTTTTGGCATCTTTAATCTTTTGACGTGGAATTCCCCTACAGTTTATTCATGGTTTTCAATTTGGCTGGCGCAGCTATAATTGCAAATGTTGTCAGAAAAACTTGTCCTCTCTCCGTCAATAATTAGAATATGCATTTTAGATAAATTCTTACCACGAACTGTTTTTATTGGGCATGATCTCAATAAATTTGTAAATAATAATTATTGATGACTGAAGAAGTAAATATAAATAAATATAACTGTAAAATTGAATTAAAATATTTTCTAACCAATGGGATAAAATTATTTTACATAGAAGTGTTGTCACCGTACTCGGTAGTACGGTACCAAAACGGTTCTTTGTTAAAAAAGTAGTTACGGTAAAAGTCTTTCAAAGCACCGAGTATATCAGTACAAACATTATTATCAATCCATTTTGGTAGTACAATATTGCTATTTATAAAGCCCGTTCTTCATTCAGATAATTTTAGGAATTACCGTCTATAAGTAAAGCGTAATATTGTAAAATAAGAATTGAATAGCGTATAAAATAGGGATGACTTGCAGTTTAGATAAAGTTCCGCGCAAAAGTTGTCAAAAATCTAAATGGAGAACGAAAGCTTTTAATTAAAAAAATAAAAAAGATAAATAAATAATGGAAACCCGAAGGATAACACTTATAAAAAAGAAAGGGTGTCAATGCAAGATATGGAAGTATTTCTTGTTTGCTGCCGATAACAACCTTTTACAAAAATATGCCAACTTGCAAACAATGTATGTCTGTATTGCAATGTGTTGAAACACTGCCAATCTCATAAAACATTTAAAAGATAGACATCCTGATTTAATGAAAAAGTTTAAGGTGTGTTTATTTTAACGTTACTAGTAACCGTAAAATGTTTGCTTTACGGTTACTAGAAACACCTTGAACTTTTTCATTAAATCTAGCACTTGATTTACAAAAATTTATGTTAACTTTTTTAAGCCACTATTATTATTTTTATTACTTTAATTATTATTTATATTATTATTATTGTTTTTAAAATAAAATTTGCCTTATTTAGGACTTAATAAATTTTTTTAGGATTGATATACTCCAATATGCTGACGTTTTTAATATATCGTCAGTGAAACTGCAAAACCTCGTAACAGCAACTTTTGGACTTTTATATTTTATTATTTAAAACGTTTCTATAAAGTGGTATCCATGTAACTGCAAAAGCTCTTAACAGTCCGACCACAAATGTCGGCAACCAGTCACAGGTCTCCTCAACCCGGCACTTCTTCGAATAATCGCGTGACCCGTTCATCAGTTCATATGAGTTCAAATGATTAAGAACATCCCCCAAACTTTGAAATACAACCGTCAACAACAAAGAAAACAAGATGCAAACGAGGGCGAGCTGAACCAAATAACTGGGAGAGAAAACGTAATGCTCTAAAGCGAATGAAAGGAGAAGAGTACAGAGGCCTGAAAAAAACCGTGATGGTAACTTTGTACAATCAGAAGTAAAAGCACCACGCAGTATAGGTCCTGCGTGTCAATCTAGTCGCTGTGAAAAAGCAAAGAATCGTTTTTGTCAAAGCGATAAGGGAGATCGAGGAAAAATTTTCTCACATTTTTGGCGTAAAATGGACTGGGGAATGAGGCGAACGTATATTGCGACTCTCGTAGAATCGATGGAGCCAAAGCGAAAGACAGCCGAGACAACGCGCCGTAATTCAACTCTAAAGTATTTTTTTTTTAAAAAGACGATAGAAGATTTCAAGTTTGCAAGAAGATGTTTCTTGCCACATTAGGAATGCGCGAGTAGCAGGTTCGTGACTGGGCGCAGTCCAGTCTAGATGGTAGTGGTATGCACGAAACCCTCAATACAAAAGCTTTACCAAAGAGAAATCGTTGTAATACTCTAGCTGATAATGAGAGGAAAACATTTCTACTGACTTTTTTGAAAAGTCTTCCCACTCTTCCATCTCACTACTGTAGAACTACGACTAATAAACTCTATCTTGAACTACCAATAATGTCCGCGATGGTCTTGTATCGATTATACGAAGAGTCATTTAAAGCAAATTCTCCCCAACTGAAACCACTCTCGAGAACAATTGTAGCAGCTGAATTTGAAGCTCTTAACTTAGCAATTTACCGTCCCAAAAAAGATCAATGTGACACATGCACGTCACATAAATTAGGTCATATTTCAGATGAAATATACAATGTTCATCAGCAACGTAAAGAAGAAGCTCGAAGTCAAAAAGTCGCAGATAAAGCTGACAACCAGATAAGATCGCAGTGTTCACTATGGACGTCCAAGCTGTCAAAATAGCTCCATTTCTTAAAGCCAATGCATTCTACTACAAAACAAAATTATGCGTTCATAATTTTACAATTTATAATAAGGCTAATGGTAACGTCACATGCTACTTATGGAATGAAAGCAAAGGAGGTTTAGACGGAGACGTGTTTGCGAGTATGATATCGGACCATGTGACAGTCTTTATCAACTCAAACCCTACATGTACAAGGTTGATTCTGTACAGCGATGGTTGCTGTTATCAAAACCGAAACGCAGTTGTCTCGAATGCCTTGTTAGCCCAAGCAATTGAACATAAGGTCACGGTAGAACAGCACTACCTGGAAAAAGGTCACACCCAAATGGAAGTAGATTCAGTTCATAGTACAATGAAACACCGTTTGAGGAATAAAGAAATTTATTTGCCGACTGACTATGTTGGCATATATCGCGAAGCGTGCGTTAAAAATCCATACTCGGTGAAATATCTAACCCACGACTTCTTTAAATCCTACGCACCGGTTTCGTACTATAAATCATCTATAGACCTGAGTTTAAAACTGGTGATCCAGTAGTAACAGACATTAGGTGTATTATGTACACACCAGAAGGAATTATGAAATACAAGTTATTGTATTCAGATGAATGGCAACCACTGCCTAAGAGGCAGTGGTTGCCATTCATCTGAATTGAATTCCTTTCCTTCCAACTAGACTTTACTCGCAGTCACGTAAACTTTTAAAGATAAAATTTAATCATCTCCAGGAACTCAAACAAGTTCTGCCCTCATATTGTTGGGAGTTTTATGAAAATCTTCCGCATGATTAATTGAGTATTACGACTTATATAATTAGTTGAGATTACTTTTATTAATGAAGATTGATCAACTGTATTAGAATATTTTTTGATGAGATTGATAATTATTGTCAAGATATTTTTTGATGAGAAATTTTAGCGAGATGTTTTTTGATGAGATTGATAATTATTGTGTCAACAGTCATAAATGTTTTTGTTATCGTAAAATGTCACATGGAATATTAAATTTTTAATTGAATATTTAGGTTTCTTACAACTAGTATCAAAACAAGTATCATTTAAATAAAATTAGAGCCCCAACACTAAATTATTTAGCAGGCTGAGGAAATTAAATTAATCAAACATGCAAAATGTAGTCTATACAACTTAGTTACCTTTTAGTGGAAAAACCTTGTATCTACCAAAAGCTGTCAAAACATGAATTACAAAAATACGTAACTGCTTTCCCCCAACCCCTAGTGATTATATTTTTTTCAAAATATTTGATATCAGTTAGAGACACGATATAACAGTTAATACCAAAAGATTATTATATGTAAGAATAAACTTTTTAATCTATTTAGTTTTAACTCTCTCCTGAACATTTTTCAAAAAGTCAATTACGAGGTTTTGCAGTTTCACTGACGATATATAAAACATGCCAATAAAGCTGACGTTTTTAAAAGTCTAAATGCTTAATAACCAATTCTTTATGATTGAATTATAACTGGTTAACTCACTTTTTTGCTTTTTCGAACATTAACAATTTGTATTAGTATTAAATTTTTCAAATATAAATATTTTTTTAATTATTATTTTTTCTTTAAACTAAATATAGTATTTGAAGCTATATTTTTTTTTTTTAACTTAAAAACAATTTTAAAAAATTATATTCTTTAAATTGAAACGAGCATCAGAAAATATTTTTATATACTTTATTCAGAAAGTTTTTAGAAAAACAGACTAGAGATACAAAAAAGACACTTTTTTGCTGAAAATGCAAATTTATAATGTTTGTAGTCAGCAGAATTCTTCTTTCATTTAGGTACCTAAGTTGATATCGAGTACCAAGTTTTTAGTTAGGTATTAGTACCGAATACTGAAATTTTAGTACCGTGACAACACTATTACATATTAATCATACATAAACAATAAACGTGTTTATGATGTACAATTTCCGAGTAATTAAAAGATAAGTTTTACTGAGTTGACTTATGACGAGTTTGATGATGCTTTTAAATCATCAAAATAAAATAAGACAACCAGAGCTAATAGTTAGGGAAAATTCGGGTAGCCCCGGACGGCGGGTAACCCTGGACACTTGGTGTACAGCTTAAACTAAATGAAGCTATATGATTTTAAATACTATAAAAGTATTATTTGCGTGAAAATATGGCATATGCAAAATTTCTATCATAACATGCCGAAGCGATTGCTGGGAGTGCAAGATATTGTTTCCCAATACCAGAATAGCGATGTATCATCACATTTGATTCACATATTAATATACCTAACTTTTATGTAAACTAATAACTTTTTATTGATTAAAAATACATTTTTATTTAAAATATTTGTTAAAAAAAATTTTTTTTGAATACTTTAACTTACTGGTTTTAAAACTAGTATTTGTGAATGAGGTATGATTAGGTGGTATCGGATACATGTTTGAAGGGTGGTTCCGAAAAACTTAATCCATTTACTTATTAAAAATAAGCAACTTTTTTATATAAATAATAATACATTTAATACAATACACAAACCCATATTAGTTATTCATTTAATTCCAACAAAAAGACCTAACATTTAAAGAAAAGTATTTTCAAAGTGCTTATTTTCATTCGTAAAAAGCTAATGTTTATATTTCTAATTAATTATATTTTCGTTACCATTCCTTGTATATTAGAGTCAATTTTTAAAGGCAATTTTTTTTAAATGTGTTTAAAACATTCCAATGCTAATTAATTATATACTAATTGTTTATTATAATTTGTGTCAAAAAATTATAGAGAGTACCATGTATAACCGAGTCTATACGTACCTTATTGACAATAAATTGCTTTATGAAAATCAATTTGGTTTTGAAAGAAAATTCCTTTGAGAACGCCATTCTCCCACTTACGTTCAACATTTCTAAATCTTTTTAAAACTCGTTTTAAATTAGCAGTGTTTATAAACCTGTTGAAGGCTTTTGATACTGTCAATTGTGAGATAAAAACTTAAACATTTAGTTGGTTCACACTTGGACAACTACTATAATCTTTGCAGATGACGCAAACTTGCAAAATTGTTTTTATCTCATGAAAGTAAAAATATGCTTTTCAAAAAATTTACAAATTCTACATCATTTTCTAACCCTTGAATAAAAAAAATACTAAAATCATCTTAAAAGAAACAAAAACATTATGAAAAACTTTTAAAACATAAGATAAACTATAAAATAAGTAAACTTTTTTTTTTTAATGAAATAAACTATAAAAATTATAAAAAATGTTTGAAAAAACAAACAAGCAATAAAAAAAAACTTTGCTATGCCAAAATTTTGCAAAAAACTCATCGAAACACACAATTAACGTGGAATGTGATGAAACGTAGAATGTTAAAAAAAAAAAGAAATCATAGTTAAAAAATTCATCAAATTTTTTTTGATCAAGGCCCTAAGTTGCCTGATAAAATTCCAAAAAACATAAATTTCGAAAAATTTATTAAATCAACCAATACAATTACGTAAAAATTAATTTCATAACTTTCATTTAAACTTAAGTGAGATGCTTTCAATAGTCTCTTCTATTTATAGTTATCTTTACTAATTTTTATCTTTACTATTTTTTATCTTTACTAATTTTTATCTTTACTAATCTTTAGTTATATTTATAGTTACCTTTTGCTATATTTTAGTAAACTTAAAATAAAATTATGGTAAACAAAAAAATGCATGCAGAATTATATTTGGCGTTAACAGAACGGTTAATGGCAAATCTCCCTTAAGGGAGCTTTACGCCCACTAATATCTATAACCTTAATATGTAACTATAACTTAATATTGAGCAGCCGTAAAGTAGTGGTAGCGCACTTGCCTCAGAAACAAAGGATCCGTGGTTTAAACCCCATCTCTGGGTAAGTTTTGCGACATTGGTAAGGAAGGAGGCGAGAACTTCCAATTAATTGCTCATTCACGGTGCTCTGTGATGAGACCGTAAGGACTTCTTGGGGATTCTAAACAAAATTAAAAAAATAATAAAAAATATGCACAATGCTTTGCTATATATATAATTCATCTTTACTTTAGAAAAATTTCTCATTAATATTCCACAAAAATTTCAAATGATAACTTTTTTTACCAATATCTTATTAAAAAAAAAGTTTATTTCAAATAAAATCGTGGATCATTTCATTGAGAAAGTATTTTTAAATGTATTTCAAAAAAAAACTGTTGTAAAATACTTTTTAGAACAATTCAAAAAAGAATCTAAACGATTCTGATTGTAAAGAATTGAGAATTCGATTTAAAAATTTTTTTTTTAATAAGTGCAAAAAATCAATTAACTGGAAAAAAGTCATCACTATTCATTTACTTTCGCTTTCATTTTATTTATTTTGTAAAAAAATAAAAATGTTATAATATTGTCTATTTAAATATCATTGTTAATTTTTTTTGTTGTTGTTGTTATTTAGGTGCCCCAAGAAGACCAAACGGTCTTGTCATAAAGCACCGCGGACGTGCATTTAACCAGGAAGTTCACGCCTCCTTCCATACTGTGACGCGAAAATGTGTCCAAGGTTCGAAACGAGCTTTGCTTATAAAGCAAGCGCTCTTACCACTGCGCTACGGCTGCACAATATTATTTATAACAACAACAAACGGCCGCACAATATTATATACAACAATAGTTATATACAACAGTTATATACATCAATACAATAGTTATATACATCAATAGTTGTATATAATATTGTGCGCTATTATATACACTTGATTACATACAACAATAGTTGTATATAATAAGCGCTCTGACCACTGCGCCACGGCCGTACAACATTATATACAACAACAATAATATTATATACAGCAATAGTTTATAGCATTTGTAATATCTAGGGTTACCAACCGTTCTCTTCTAATAGTACTTGTACTCTTTTTGAGCAAGTAAAATTATGTACTCGTACTTTTTCTAAAATTTATAAAAACGTACTTTCTTTTAAAAAAATTAAAACTAAAAAAAATTCAAAAATAATAAATATCCCAAATTTCGGCGAAAGCAGAAAACAACTATAGTTTAATTGTCGATTGCGATTTGATTTGTTTGAGATTTTTTTTTTATATATATTTTCACTTCCTACCAGATAAGTACTATTTTTTTTGCAAATTCAGTGCACAATGATAATAAAAAGTATTTGGACTCATGAGAGAAATAGGGTATTACCAGAATCAGTAAAAAACTTGCTAATGAATACAATTTAATTTTAAAAATCTTAATTGCGAACAATTTTTTAAATACTGTGTGGATAATAAACCCTCATTAAACAAAGTTATAAGCATATATATATAATTTTGAAGAGAAATCCTCGGCGAAATCTGATTTGCACCGCCCCCTAACCCCACCCCTCCGCTGCCTCCCAAAAAGAACAACAATTGCATTTATCAAAAAGCTTATCCGGAGACAGGATTAATTATAATAATCAACATTTTAAAAAGTTTTTTTTTCTGTTAGCAAAGTCATCGATGAGGTATTCAAAAGTCAATTTCATTATTTTGTTTCTGTTGAATGGATAACAAAAGTTTATCACAAATTTCTTTACTTATTAAAAACGACTGCTTTATTAACTAATTGATCTCTATTATCTGTTAAAAATAACTTTCAAGCTTCTAATTTGATATCACGTTGTTGTATGTTCCGTTTTTTTAAAGTAGATGTGAATTATTTATTTTCTGAAGGACAGATTCTCACATCCGACAAAGCACAAAAACGAAAATGACTGCGATGCAACCAGCAGCATTAACTTCACAAGTTAATTGCTCCACAACATTTACACAACAAAGATTTTTGAGTAATACTTTTTCACAATACTAACTGCATCACTCTTTGCACTCTATTGTGATTTTCCATTTTGCTCTTAACACTGTCCAGTGACAGAACAACTCAAAACATCACTGTGATGAGTCAAGAAAGAAAAAAATATGAATTTTCTCTTTCTTGACTCATCACAGAAAAAAACTGCTTCGTAGTTTCAAAAAATGTATAAGAATACTCAGCAGCATACACATCTGCAAAATTTACTGAACGGTTTGTATATGCAACAAATTCGGCTTTGTTGTTGATTTCCTTAAAGCGCATCTGAACAACAGTTAGGTGACCAGACATCACAGCAACATTCTCATATGCTTTTCCTCTACAATTTTGAATATCTATTCCATAACTTTCTAATTTTTATAACATCATGGTTGAAATAGACTCAGCATTTTTCTTTTTTGTATCGATGAAATCAACAAAAGATTAGGCAACATAAACTTGGCTTGCATTAATTCTAACGTAACGTAAAGCTGATTTGATCCGCATGAGAAGTATAGGAATGCTGTCCAACACCAATATTGTTTTCTATACATAGAATATTGTTTTCTAACATCTGTTTAATGATTTTTTTTTAGACTCGATCTTTATAGCCAAAATCTTCTCGTTGACTTCTTAGAGACAAATTTTCTTTAAGACAAGACATGCGCAATTTGCAAAGTCGTTGCAGTTCAAAATTTAAGTTGAAGATATTATTTCGCATTACAATAAACAGTTTGAAGCTTTTTAAAACAAAAGTCTAGTATTGTGAAAACAGATAAGTTTAGAGTTTTTAATAAATTTCCCGACCCTAAACGCGGCGAACTGTTTTCTGGTATTTAACGTTAATGGAAGTGGATTTCCGACTTTTTGCAGTTTTTTTTCGGTTCTGCTCACTTAAAAAAGAATTACTCTTTACAGTTTTATTTTAATTTAATTTAATTTAATTTACTTATTTGCTTATATAATTTAATTTATATAAGCGGGGGGTTAATATTTTTTAAGAGTGTACGTAGCGGATGAAAAAAATATCTCAATATCATATTTTAACTTTAAAATATAAAGCATTGAAGTTGTGTATTCCGTCGAGATATTCTTGAATTCCGTCAGGATATTCTTGTATTCCGTCAGGATTTTTATATTTGATGCCACGTCAGAATATATTAAGTTATAGCTTAAATTATATAGATTAACTACTTAACTTCGGAGAAAACAAAAATATTTGTTATAATTATATTTCTAAATATCTATTTATGTATTTTATCTAAACACACATGTTTATTCAATTTTTATTTCAAAAATCAACTATTTATGTTCTGTGTTATACTTCGGTGTACGCGAGGAAAATGTTGATTTCGTTAATAAAATTTTACTGCAACAAAAAAAAAAATTGTTAACTCTTAAATTTCAACTGATTTCAATATTTAAACATGGAATGGATAGTAATAGTAATAAAAATTTTATTGCGATGCATGGAATACAGAAGCGTTTAATGGGTATTCAGCAAAAAAAAAGTTTGTTTATAATTTGTGAGAAGAACCATTTGTATTTTTTAAATATTAACAAATCTAATGGAAAAACTTTATACGAAGGAATAGTTATGCGTGATAACAATATACAAAAAAGATGTATCTGCATTAATCTAACATTTTGCTGTGAAGTTGTTTGGTTTTTTTTTGTGTTTAAATAAATGGTAGCCTAAATGGAAAATGATTTTATGGATTAGACTCTAAAGATTTTAAGTTACGTTTAAGTTCATCTAAATCTGAAGAAATTAGAAAAAAACATCCTTTCTATCCCAAAGGTTTGTGTTTCGTACCCTGAAACAAAACTGAATGATGTTAGTATAGTTAGTGTAGTTATAAAAATGAAGATTGAGAAATCAGATGATGGTCCTGTTTATCAAGTTGTTGTCCCTGAATTATAAATTGATTGCAAACCATTACATTCCTCTTCTGTTGTTAAAGAAGTTTTTAGGAAATTAAACTACATTAGTTCTAAGTTGTAGTTACTACTTCTGATGTTCTACATTTTGCTTTTAGTTGTGTCAAATTAGTGACTAAATTATTGAATTTAATAAATTTAAATTACTTTTAAAAGTTTTGTGAACTATATATAGTTTCATAAAAAAATTATTTCAGAATTTCTTTCATCTTTCATTATATAAATCCAATATGCCTTTTTTTTTTTCTTCTTAATTTTCTGCAAAGGAATATTTATACTTTTTTACTGCTAATAAGAATAATTATAAACATTGTGTTTACAATCAAATCATTGATAGACAGTTTTGAGCGAGAAATTAGGAGTGAACTTATATAAAAATTTTTTAAATAAACGCTTAAAAAAATGACGTTTCCCAAAATTAGAGTGTTTGTAATTTCGTTCCAAATCTCATTTTAAATCAAAATGAGATTTGGAAGCTAAGATGTTAGATAAATATATAATTTGTAAATTAGAATAAATTAAGGATAAGTTTTATTCTTAACGCTTTGCGCAATATTGCGCAACTTAGAACGTGTGTAATTTGCGGGAATTTATGTTTCACTTCTAGCCATAGATCACTTCTAACCATAGATCCGCCCCCACTGCTTACCCTTTCTACACCACTTGAAAAAATGCAAATACAAATACAAATATTTAAGAAATTTTTTGATCAAATAAAAGACGAATACAAATACACCAATTTAGCCCAAAAATACCAAATACAAATACATATTTGACCCCAACCCTGATAAGTAGATTTTTTTTTTGTCTACATTGTTTAAAATATACATATTTCAGAAATGTTATAAAATTTTTTAATTTTATAATTGCCAAAATGAAAAGAACTTAAAAAATACGCATAGCAATTTATAATTGCTATACAATACAAAAGAATTTTTATTGTTTTTTTTCGGCATTTTTTTTTAGTTTCTATATTTTATTAGAAATTTCAAGATGCAGAGCACTTTTTTTAGATATTGACAATTGTGATACCACCGCTATTTCGAATCCCGCGTCGTTGGCCCTGAAATTTACTGTTTTCAGACAGAGTCTAGTTGGTAACCCTAGTAAAATCTATATTTAATAACAGTGTTAACCCAAACTAATATAATAATTTATTTTAATTTATCCTTTTTGTAGGATAAACTGACTGCGATAATGTGAATGAGACTTGGTAATAAGCTTCTTCTTGTTCCGGCCATTTATATTTAAAGGATCTTATTGTAAATATTATTATACGGCAGCAACAACAAAAAAAGTTTAGGTAACCATTCTTAGGGTTCACGCTGTTAAAATTGTAATTGTAAAAATTAAATACAATAATATATTACAATACCATAATATTGTATAGTAATACCAGAGATGTAATTAAAACACTATTTATTGTTATTGTATTGCTGTGATGAAAAACAGTTACAAAAACTATTGTATTGTCTTTGTTCTAACAATACATAACGCTATTGTATTGCCTTGCTGTGACGTAAAACAGTTAAAATAACTAATAACTTGATACTGTATTGCTGAGATAAAAAAACATTAACAACAACTATAGTCTATAGTATTGTTTTTATGAAAAACAATTACAATTAAAGAGTTTAGAAGGGACTCTGTTATTAAATCACGTAGATAGGATTACTTTATACAGTCGTCCCCCGGTTAACGAACTTAATTCGGAGTACGAACTAGTTCGTTATCCGAAAAGTTCGTTAACCGAAACGCGTTTTCCCATAGGCCGCCATTAAAAAATTTTTAATTGGTGGATTTTGCCGAAATAATGGGGGAAAAAATTCAAAAAATTGTCCAACTTGATAAATAAAATAGGCAAAGGTGAAATGATTGAAACCTGAGATTTATGCACTTTTAAAAATTGAAACAAATTGAAATTGTGCATGAAAATTGCTTGTCAAAGTTTTAGAAAAAACTAAAAATTGAACATGAACATTGCTTATCAAAAAAATGAAAATTCAACAAGAAAATTGCTTGTCAAATTTTTACCAAATTTTTATGGTGCCAATGGTTGATTTATTCACACCAAACTCCTTAGCCAGGTCACTTTGCTTTTCATCTTTTTGCACTCTTTGAATGATTGTCTTTTTCTCTTCAAGAGTGAAAACTTTTCGGCTTTTTTTCGCAGGGTTCGACATTTTGAAAAATCGCAAAATCGAAAAAATCGCAAGTGGGAAAAAAACCTAGAAAAAAGCACAAAAATGCATGAAAAATATTAGTGAAACAAGAAAAGAAAAAAATGAAACAACAAAAGCACACCCAGCACAACCATTCACCTCCCAGGCTTCCATGACACTCACAAAACTGAGGGGGAAATGCTGGACGGCGCGCCCGACCTTCACGCGCGTGTGCACGCCATTTGGCGGTCCCGGTTCGTTAACCAAGTTCCGGTTCGTTAACCGGGGGAGGATTTTGGGCAAACTTTCGGTTCGTTAACCGAAAGTTCGCTAATAGGGGGGGTTCGTTAACCGGGGGACGACTGTAATATATTTCTTGAAGATACGACTCGTTATTTACAATAAAATCTTGGATCGCGCCAAGTGCATACGCCAAGTCACACGTTGAATAATATGATACGCAAGAGAGAGAGAGAGCGAAAAGAGCGCTTTCTCTTTTTATATATAATATCAAGAAACCAACTGGCTGCTGCGTTAGCGAACTAACGCAACAACAATAGTTATTGTGGCGTATTGTATTACTATTACTATGGACTAAATTCAAAATGCTGTTGTATAATAAAGTTTTAGATTCTTTTCCCACGCATTTATTATTATTTGGGCACTAAAAAATTCAGAAGCGCCCGTGATGCCCGTTTTTAGCAGTCATTTACATATATAAATTTTATTTATTTTGAGAAGTGAGTGAAAGCCAAAGAAGTACATATATTATGTATATTTAATAAACTGTAAATTCAGGGGGAGTTCGTGGCATCCGTATCTAGTAACCAATTATATATATAAATTTTATTTATTCCGAATTTAATAACACTAATTTAATAACTGTTTAAAGAATAATTTATTTAGAATTAGCCTTAATAATAATCGAAATTATAAAAATCTATAATTTATTATATGTTTATAATTAAATAATTATTTACTTTGTGAAGTGAAATTTTCGATTTTTTTAATTATGTCTGAACTGATATATAAATTTTCACCGGATGACGACGTCTAAATTAACTGAATAATTACATAAAGCACGTGAAAAATAATTTATTTTTGTTATTATAATTAACCGCTAATAAGTATTAAATTGTTATGCGTTATGAAATCAGGGAATCATTGACCTGGGTAATTTTATATTAGATTGTCTGATCTAATTCAAATTTGCTACAATTTTTTTTTTAGATTACTCATCATCAGGTCCGGACCGTTAAACTTTTTAGGGGGTCATTTTTGAAAAATGACAGTTTAGAATACCAAATAAATATTGTTTTTGATTTTAGAAATAAAATTCTTGCTTAACTTTACAAATAGACCTAAAAGTCCAGTAACTTTGTTGAACACATACAGCAGTGATAGATCCAGGAGGGATGGGGGGGGGGGGATGCATTCCCACCCCCACCAAAACCTGAAAGTCCTAAAATATCTTAGAGATGGAGAACCTTTTTTTTATTTTAGGGGACGAAAATGTGATTCAAAATACAAAAATATTTAAGCATCTCAACCCTCCAACCCTAGGGGATTTGGTCTCTTGGTTACACTACCAAGGACATGCTATTCCTCGCCATAGTTTAAAACTTATGTGAAAGGATCAAATTCTATTGAAACTTTTATAAAACAACTATTATGTAATGCGAGTTTTGGTTACAACCTCCATCCTCTTTTATAAATACAACCTACTGTTTATAAGATTTAAGAAAAAATTTCCAGCTAGACTTTAATTAAGAACCCCCACACATGTTTATTAGATCTGTACAAATTTTCCAATTTTTCTCCCATTATTCTCACCCCACCTTATTAAGCACTTGAGAGTACGTTATCTAATTTGAGCATCAAAAACGAGATTTACTGCTGCGATATAATAAATAATATTGCATAGTTTCAGTTTGAATAATTTTATTGATTTTGATAAATAAGTTAATAAAACTGAACCGCGTTTTTGAATGAATTCGTGACGTAACTTAAACGTAAGAACCTAATTTTTATCTTTGTTATTTTCTGTGTTTTGTTTAGTGAATTGTTATTTTTCCATATATAAATCGATAAAATAATGCAAATAGTTTTCTTTTCTTTTTATGAATCAATATTAAAACTTCTAAAAATGATTCAGTAAACAATTTATATCATTGTATGAAAATCGAATTTATTGAGAAATACGTGTTGTTATTTAAGTAACTTTTGATTTAATTATAAGTATAAAATACACTATAAAATACTATAAAAATAATATTTAACTTAATTATTTTAGTAATAATTATTATAGAGTAGTGTTGGTTACTCTGTTTTCTTGAAAGTAACTTTTTAAAAAAGTCAACAATATATTGGTCAATAAATATTATTATTAAAATAATATTAATAATAACAATAATCTGTGACAGATTATTGTTATTAATAATATTATTGTACAAACACATACACACACAGACTGTGTGTGTATGTGTTTGTGTGTGTGTGTGCGTGCGTGTGTGCGTGCGTGTGTGTGTTGTATATGCATGTATATATATACATGCATCATTGTTATATACATATCATCATTATTATTATTATTATTATTGCTATTATTAATATTGTTGTTGTTATTATTGTTATTGTTATTATTACTATTATTGTTATTATTATTATTGTTATTATTATTATTATTTTTATTATTGTTATTATTGTTATATATATGTGTGTGATAACAATAAGAATAATAAAAAATTATGATTATTATAATAATACATGTACATACATACATACATACATACATACATACATACATACATACATACATACATACATACATACATACATACATACATACATACATACATACATACATACATACATACATACATACATACATACATACATACATACATACATACATTTTTACATATGTATATATATAAAAATACATACAATAACTATGTAATAATATTTTGTTAATGTATACACAGTATGTTAATGTATACACAGTATGTTCAATAAGAAATAAATAAAATATTTTGCAGTGTTATATTTTATATATTCATCATAAACATTTACAGTGTCATATATCATGTATGTACTTTATATGAAGGATATAATGAAACTGAAGCTGTTTATTAGTTTATCAGTTTGGTAAGCCTAATTCAGTTCATTGATTTGCTATTTATAAAAATTTAAATATAATTTTCAAGAAACTAATAAACAACAAATAAATTTTAAATATGCAAATATAAACAGATGTTTATTTAAAAACAATTTCATTTAAATTTGTTTGCAATTTTATTGTTATAACTGTAAAAATTATCTTTTCAAAAGAATCTTCTAAAAAATATCAATTACAGTTGATATTTTTTAGAAGATTCATTAATGAAAAATCTCTTTTCATTAATGAATCTTCTAAAAAATATCAACTGTCTCTTTGTCATGCATAATTACAAAAATGATTCAAATGATCTAATTTTTATAAATTTAACTGTTCTCTTTCAACATCATTTCACACATTGAGTTCAGATATAAACATAGGTAAATCTTTTACAATAGACATCCGTTATAGATGTCTTTTTTTTTTAGATTCTACCACTTGTAACTTTTCTACACTTCTCTACACTTCAAATTTCAAAAAACTTTTATCAATAAATAAACTACAAACATTCTTGAAAAAATAAGGTTTTATTCAATTGACATAGCATACCAGTCTGAATTAATTCTGACTTTTGAAGCATTTTAATCAAGAGCCTAATGACAAAAAGAGGTTCTTTTAAATTACTGCAAATATATAAGTAAATAAAAAGCCTATTTATATTTTTGCAGTAGAGTAAAGCACAGTGGTTGATAAAGAGTTTTAATTCCAACAGGGAAGAGTTATATTTAGTGGGGTTTCAGCATACATAATAAAACTATTTTCATAGATTTAGTTTCAATAGGCAATAGTTTTGTACCGCATGATGTATAAATATTTTTAAAAATGTTTTTTAAAATCAGTTTTAGTTTAATTTTCTGTACCTTTTTTTCAATTTCCTTTTTATAAGCTTGTTTTTTTTATTATTATTTTAATTGTATGCAAAATGTTGTAAAATTCTATAACTCATTTTGGTTAGTTTCATATAAAAAAATCAACTGATTGAACTGTATAAACATTAACTAAAATAGTTAGTTATAATCCCTTTATCATAAAATTCTTTTTGATTAAATTTTGTGTTCATTTAAACTAATTTTTAATTAAAACTTAGATCTTTTACTAAAAATCGTAATAAGTGTTTGGTTAAGAAACTGACCACGTTCATGATCACTTAACGTGTTGATTTTAAACTTTTTTAAATTTCAAAAAAATCTTGGTATCAAAATGAACTGGGGATCAATTACTAACCATCAACTTTGGTTATTATTGTTAAGCAAATTTTGGTTACTCTTTAACACCCCTTATTACACCTCCATTTTCTTGGTAGTTAAAATAAAAGCTTAATATCTTCATTTTTCTCAAATTTCTTAAAATCAAATAAATAAAATGTTTGTTCCAGAATTATTTTGTTTGATGTGGAATTTTTATATGATATGTTTTAATTAACAGATTTATTTTATAAATAATTAAATAGTAATTAATAATAAAATTTACTTTAACATAAGTTATAAGAGATGTCTTAAAAACAATTTGCATTTAGATGCAGTTAGTTGCATGTGGTTTCAAGTATGGCATTTTGTACAGTAAGTAAATAAACTTTAAGTAGTTTTTTGAGAGAGTTTTTTCACCATACTATATTAGTTTTTTAGTATTAAGAAAAACTATTAATTTTTAATTGAAGTGTTTATAAATAAGAATTCTTTATTTTTTAATGATGATTTTTAATGTAATTTCAATTGACATAAATTTATAGTTAGAAGATAATTACTTACCCTTTTGAAAAAAGCTAATTACATTTCTTTTCTTTTTTTGTTGTTGTAAGTATTTTCTTTCTTTCCACTAAGGCAAGCTAGGGACTGCAGAAGGGACATAAAACCGGCTTCACTCTAAAGTAGATCTTTCTTCATTTTTTTTTTACTTAAAAAAAAGAAAGTTAGAAAAGTTTTTACATTGTAGGTATTAAATCATTACATGAGACACAAAGCAAGTGCATTGCTAGCATTAGCAAAAAGCATTACTAGGATTGTTACACCAACACTTTTTATCATAAAAAGAAAGATTTTAAGAATAAAAGATGTCTAAAAAATATTTTTACTTTTTTGAATGTTTTAAACGCTATTATGTGTTTTTAAGGTATGAACCATTTAAATAACTACGAGATATGTTAGATAGTAAAATGTCTTCTACTACCTTTTTTAAACAGTTTTTATAATTTTATTTCGCGGTTTAAAGTTCTTGTTTCAAACATTATTTTTCATTTTAGTGAAAAGTGTACAACCATAAAGCAGTTTTTTCAAATATTAGTAGCATATTCGTGAAGTTTTTTATAATTCTCTTAAACATTTTTGGTTTAATAATGCACTTCGATAAGCTAGAAATATCAGACTTTATATAAGTCAAAAATAATACTTTTAAAGAGCACTTGTGTAAGGGAATTCACTATTTTTCTAGTATAATTACAAAATGATTTCAATTTGTCTGCAAGATGTTTATTAATGACTGCAATGTCTTTTTCTTATGTTGTTGAGCTATTGAAACAAAAGTAAAATGAATTAAAATAAGAAATATCTGCTCATCAATAAAAAATTAAGGCAACTTAAAATTAATTTTTTAAATTTGTGCAGTGTGCAACTGGTTGTGTGCAGCTTTAAATATGGTCTTTTAATATATTTATATACAATCAGGGGTTAAAATAGAATAAGAAATCAACTTTGTTAAAAAGTAAAAAGTGTTTGTTCAAAAGAATGTGAATTAGCCCATTTGGGTGCATAATCAGTCTTTCTAATTTTTGCTGTCAGTGCATTTTTGTTAGGTGCATTTTTGCTGTCATTCGAGGTGTTCACCAAAATTAAAATTTCTGTTCGCAATTATTTGCTTATGTCAAATACTTATATTAGGGAAAAAACTTTTGAAATGACCTAATAAAGTTTCTGGTGTTTAAACAGAAACATAATAACATAAAGAAGAAATAGTTATGTTCAATAACAAATAAGTTTTGAATGCAGTAGTAGATATTGATAAAGTTTTATGAGCATTTTGAAACACTATAGCAATTTCCAAAATAATTTTATTTTAGTTTACTTATTTTGCTTTTTATATGGTCCTTCCTTGCAATCAGCTGTTCATCTATCTACCTTCATCCATGTTTTTGCATGCTCCTTTTGCTGGAACTCTTTTAGTTAAGGAAATTCAAAACAGATGATATTCATGATTAAAAACCCCCTGTTAAATTCTGCATTGGTTACAGGTATGATCATTGATGAAGAACACAGATGTTTTAATCTTGACAATGCAAATTGCTCTGGCGTTTGTAAAATATTATCACAAAAAGCGGATGCATGTTCTTCACGATTAAAATGATCTTTGAAGTCACAAAACTCATGTTTTATTAAAGAAAAAATCGTTAAGCAGAAAGTTGTGTAATCCATTCAGAGTATCTGAAAATTTTTTGGAAATTTGTATTTCATTTAGTTTATTTCTTAATCATGAATATGGTTCAAGGCATCACACTAATTGGGTCAAGTTGTGATTTTCATCAATAGATTCTACGCATGACTTGGCCTTATCAATTAAAAGTTGATTTCTACTTCTGATATATTCACATCTTGAAAAATACCATTTTCAACAGTAGTTTGGCTTCAGAAATCTTGGGATCTCTAGCAATTTTTTTCCTATCGAAGATAGATATGAGACAAGAAATAACGTGAATTGTGTTTTGCGAATGTGAGGTTTTTTAATTGAAGAACTTTTGAAGTAGATTTCAGTTCCTCCATCATACATTAATAGCAGGTTTTAAGAAATAACACGCTTGCAAGTCCTTGTGCAAGGCTTTTAAATTTGGTTCTCTCTTTTGAATGCAGTGTTGGATCAAATGAAGCATTTATGAAATGCTAATGTAAAGCTTTAAAGTTGTGCAAAATGGTTTTAACAGTTCAAAATGATGAAGCAACCCACTGTGTAATGAGAACTCTTCCAATCTTAAGAAGACAAACTTACACTTCATCTGCTGTTGTAAAAAGCTATCTCTTGTTTTTTGAAGAGTGCTGTACTAAGCAAAAAGAGTGAAAAAGCAATGAAGCACTTGAAATTTTTAATCACAACGCATGCTTTAACTGCATAACTTACAGCCAGTTCAAGGCAATAATTCAAGCAATATCATCCAACTAGCCGAGAAAATATCTGCTTCAATTGTTTGAAAAAACTATTATTTGATCTAGTCATATCAGAGTAACTGTTACTACAAAATTTTAGCAAATTGTCGGACAAATAGGAATCTAGTTATTCATGCTGATTGAGACAGTTTAGTAATTGAGTTACGATTTCTGCAGAATTGACTTCATTAAACTCTAATAACTCAACAAATATGTTAGTTGGAAAATCGCCAAATGTATAAGGAAGGTATATTATCAAACAAGCTTTCCTGGATGAATTTGTGTTTTCATTGGTACTGAGCAGACTGGGTTATTTCTGAATGTAGCATAATACTTTTTTTTTATAAACTCAATTTTTCACTTATAAAATCAATTGTCTCCACAAACAACATTTGAGTGTAACACTCTGCCAGCATTAACATCACTTAACTGTAAATCAATGAGTTTAAGATGGTCAGTGTAGGGTCTGTTGTTTTTAACAATATAGTATGCTGTTCTAAATGTGCGTTCAGTTGTTTCTTAGTCTGCTTGTTAATTTTTGCAAAATTTGTTTCAAATGCACACCTTTTTTTTTTTTTTTTTTTCATTATTTAACAATTAATCAACAAATATATTCTGAAAAAGTTATTTTAGGGGATATTTAAATAAGTAAAAATAACTTTTAGACATAGACAAAACTGAAAACATTTATATGTTTATACTTATGTCAAATAAAGATACTTAGCAAAAAATTGCAATGATTAGAGTCTGGAAACAAAAAAAAGCCCTAAAATTCCCTTGCCCCAAACCTGACAGCAACAAATTGATAAAATATTTTTTTACTATATTTAACTTATTTAGTATTCATTGATAAATTGTAAATTTCCTAAAATAATTTCTTAGCGTTCAAAAATAGTGACCAAAAAAACTTTGTAACCCCTCAATTTGAGGGAGGTTCAAACTTGACATGGTCATAATTTTTGAACGCTAAAAGATTATTGTATAAAATTTATTAATGAATATTAATTTAGTTAAAAATAGTAAAAAAAAAAAAGTATTATCAATTTGTTGTGCTAACATTTGAAGTAGAAGCGTCATAAATTTTGGGACATTTTTGTTCCCAGGCTCCAATCATCACAATTTTTTTGCAAAGCATTGCTATTTGACATATAAACATATAAATATGGAGTTTTCTCCATGTTAGGAAGTTATCTCAAACACACAAAAATGCTAGATTCACCCCTGGAAAGTATTCTTTTATAATCGAGTTTTCTAATTGTTTTATTTTATTAGAAGTTTTTTTTAAATAATTTATAAATATAAATTTAATTGTAACCAAAAAATAAAATGTTTTTCCCTCACAGAGTCATAACTTTTACCAAAAATTACTTATTAAAGTAATATAAAATTATGAAATTTAAATTAATATAAAATTTCTTTTCAATAAAAACACTGACATGTTTTAATGTGACAATTTATGATATTTATAAACAGACATTAAATATCTTATTTATAAGCACCAGATTAATAAAAGATAGTATTTAAATTATTAGTATTTAAAAAATATTCAAGTATTTTAAATTTTATATTTATATTTATATGAAAATACTTTTTTGGAAGAAAAAAAAAATTTAATTTTTTTTTTTTTTGATCTTTGAAACTCTTTAAAATTTTTGAAATTTTAAGTTGCTTACCACAAGCAATTTAGAATATTTTTTCAAATTTTTTTTATTTTACACTATTGTATTACTTGTTTTATCTATTTAAAGTTAATGAATTAAAAGCCTAAAAGTTGAAAAAGACTCTTAAAGAGATCTTTTAATTTAATTTTAATTGCAGAAAAATGAATTATTTACTTGATTTTATTTATTTATTTTTTATGTGCATTTGTTGTAAAAGTTATTTTAAAAACTATTATATAGTTATTCTAAAATAGTAAATAAGTTTATTTAAGTTTGTATAATTAATGTTGTATTTTATTACAATATAATACAATATATAAAAAAAATTATTATAAAATTATATTACTAACAAATTGTTTTAAATTCATAAATTAAAAACCAACCATTATTAAAAAGAAGGTATAAAATTTAAGTAAAATTGCTTAGGTTGGAGTTTCAGAGGACAAAGTTGATAAGTTAAAGTCTGCTAAAAAGTGTCTAGCCTGTGGGAGACTGGTAAGAAATTATTATTCTTTTTTTCACTTGATGAATTAAACTAAAATTAAGTTGTCTTTTTTTTTGTTTTTAAATGAAGCTTTTATATCAGATAATATATTTGCTGCAGGGAAAAAAAGATTCTTCATCTTTTTGAGTTCAAAATTGTTATTAACCCACTGAATAAACTATGATGCGTATTTGATGGAATAAAAATAAATGTTTGACGATGTTAATCAATGTTTAGTTAAACATTTGTTTAAAATTTTATACAGTAATTATTTCATTTTGTATATCGTTTACAAATCATGCTCAATTTTTTATTATAAAAGTTGAGAGTTACTTTATCTGATCAAGTTTTCATATTTTTAAAAGGTTTTCTGATAACGTTAAACATATTTTGAGAGTTTTTCTGATTTTTTAAAATATATATATATTTTTTTGTATGTTTTTCGATTTGAAAATATTTTTGATAATTTTTCTTTCAGTAAATAATTTTTTAGTTAGTTATTTAAATAATTTTTCAGGTATTAGTAATTATATAGTCAGTTATTTAAGTAATTTTGTAAGCAACTTATTTAAGTAAGAACTATTAAAAAATGATTAAGCACACTAGTAATGCTGTTGGGGTACCCAGGCACCCATAGAGCTACATGTTAGTTAATGCTGGCAGGGCTATCCCAAAGAGATTTTAAAGGGAGGAGGGTGACATCTGCTTTTTTCCGACAGAGGCCAAACATTTTTTTTGCCAACTAGGATCTAATATAAATAAAAAAAGCTGACATTTGCCGACTACCGATTATAGATCCAATTTTGCTGACTCCAGTGTCCAATATGCCAACTAGTTAATTTAGTCAGGGGGCTAGACAACCCCTATGCCCCTCTTCCCGGGACAGCCCTGACTGCTGGGTAGCATTATCAAATGATGGCTAACCATCATTTGATAGGGCTAATGACACTGATGAAGATTTTCTAAAAGTCCCTAGAGTCTAACTTCTGATATAAGATATGAGTTTAGAATTCTGAGAATATTTGATCTTAGTAACAGACAATACTTTTTTCCATAAAATTCTTGCAATGGCAAAAAAAATTTTTCTCCAAAGTGATGTTTCTGTTGAAAAAATTAAAGAAATAATTTTAATTTGAAATAGCAAAGGAAATAAAGTGTCTTCCGAGATTATAAAGAAACTCCAATTTTTGACAGAGAGACTAAAAATATTAGCCCAAGAACCATTCTGAAGAAAATTTACAAAAGAACTCCAGCCAGCCTTAAGATAGTTATAAGAAGTACAATGATAGGATAAATATGATGATGATGTGAACATGATAAGGCAAATCTAGATACACCATATGTGTAAACTAATTGAGAAGAATAGCATACCTGATCTTATTGAAGCCTTTGATATGTCAAAATTAATAACCCTTGCCTCACCATTTTCATATAATGCGCAGTAAAGATAGAAAGATGGTAGTAAAAAATACAATGTCTCATTTAAGTTAAAGAAAAGTGTAAAAGTTCTAGTGAGATTATATCATGATTTAAATCACTTTAAAGAGAATGAGGAAAAACTGAGAACAAGCCAGGTTCAGAGACATAACTTAAATCAAGGAATGAAAGTAAGTGATTAGGCTTTTATGAAAAACAAGTCACTAAGCTATCTATTTAAGTAAGAGATTGAAAATTATAAAAAATTTAAAGCTATCAAGGTCAGTAGTATAAGATCCAAGCCAATGGATCTAACTTTTAATATTTTAGGTATGATAAGGAGCAAGCCATATGAGTGAATGTGGCATCATTGCATGCAAAATGTCAGTCATTGAATGTGTCGGTAATCTCTATGCTATTGTTGGTTTCTATGGGGGTCAAACTCTAAATTCTATAATTTAGAGTTTGACCTCCATAGAAACCAACTGTCCAATATCTGATGGGTAAAACAAAAATGGATTCAAAATTTATAAATGCATAACTAAAGTTCAATACAAATTTTTAAAAATAAAGATATCAGGGCAATAACTAGACAAAAGTTTTCATTTACATCCAAAAAGTGTTTTTTTGTTGACTAGTGTTATTAAGAGATCTTATTTAGAAAAAATAATTGCTAAATTGTTTATATTTCAGAAATATTTTAGTTAAATTGCAGAGATAATGTAGTTAAATTGCAACAAATCAAATAATCAATTGCATACTAAAACTATCTTCAACATTTTTTATTGGTGTATGCAATGCAGAAATAAGCAGACCAATCGAAAAGAACAAACCCTTCACCAGAAGCTTTACAGTTCAAACAAAGCTACATTAATAGAAGATATTTTTGCTGGAGAAAATTTTTCAGAATTTATTTTTGCCATTTTGGTTCCAAATAGCGACAATAAATTCTAGTAAAATTATATCTTACAGTATTTTCTCATGAAAAAATATTTTAATTAATTTTTTTTATTCACCTGTAAATATTATGTTCATATACAATTATATTATATATTATATATATTATACATGATAATATACTTATTTTAACAAAATATATTCGTATACATTTTTTTCCAAATTTTTTTGTCAGAATTTGGATTAGTGAAAATATCATTTGGTGTTTGCGTGGTGAGAGAAAGTTTAAGAAGAGTTTAGAGTCTTTAATAGTTATTTGCTGACAAATTAATACTACACTTTGCAATAAACATATTTTTAACAAATGAAAATTGAAAATCTGTTCAATTTGAGGTTCAAATGTTTCCTAAGTGTTTCTTAGTTATTTAGGCTATTTTAAACATTGCTACAGAGAACATGCAGTGTTTATATTTCTAATTTAAAAAAAAAGAAAGAAATTCATAATGTAACTTAACTATTTATCATTCTCTGTGCGCATTAAGAGCAGTACAAAATTATTTGAGTCTGGCCATATTTTTTATTTCTTTTTTTTTTTTTTTTAATTTCTGCCTCATGTTTCTTAGGATGTTTTTGCTTTAAAATAACAATTGTATTTCTACTGTACTTAAACAAGTATAACTTTAATAATTTTAATATGTTTATTTTAGAATGCTGTTGCTAAAAAAAAATGTGCTTGTGGAAGTGAATTTGTTTCCAAGTGGAAAAGTATTCTCAAGGAAAGTATGTATGTCATATTTTTTTTTTATTAAGATAACAAGAGAATCTTCTTCAACATAAAGTTCATTAGTGTTTTTATAGCCCCAGTTGTATTGACACCTGAGCGTCTGCGATCAAAAGTTTTAAATGATGGTTACCAATCGAGCTTAGGTGCTTACTCTGATGCAGAAGTATCTGATAATGAAGGTTTTCAAGTTTCAAATAAAGACAATAAACTTAATGCTTCTATCACTGACTTTCCAAATGAGATCAGCATTGAAGTTAGTAGTGAAAAGTTGTACCCAAAACCAAAACGAATCAGAAAAATAAAATATGGTTTGTCTTTTGACTTTTACGATCAAAATTTGATAACTGCGCAAAAAGCAAGTGTTGATAGCTACAATGAAAAGATGCTTAATGATAAAAAGCTTGAATCATTTGCACTCGACACTAGTGTCGAATCTAGTAAAGAAGACCTTGTGTCTCCAACTTCTTCTATTTCTTCTTCAAAATCTTCGATTTATGCAACTGTAGTTGAAGACTACAAGGAAGTTGAAGGTAATAAAAACTTTAGTTTTTCAGAAACTACAGAGCAAAGTTTTAGTAAAAATGACCCTTTCACTGCTCCATTAGGTGACACAAATGTCACCTTGAAAAATGAGTCAAATGTTACATCTCCACCTGTCAACCTTAATGAACAAAATTTAGAAAAAAGCAGTCATGTTAAAAACATTGATGTCTCTTTTACTGGAGGTAATGAATTTAATCATTTAGGAAAACGTCCAATTGGAAGACCGCGCAAACATTTAAAGCTAAATGTGCCTAAGCGTGCTGTAGGTCGACCTCGTAAAGATGGCAAAGTATCAGATAAAATGAGCTATTACCAGAGAAAAAAGGCAGAAAAACTAAGAATAAAAAACTTACAACTCGAGATAGCAAATATTTCTGAGCATCATACAGAGACAATTACTGATGAGTTAAACCCAAAATTAGCTTTTAGAAGTATGGAATCTATTCAACCAAATGAATTACACAAGATATGGGAGAATAAATTTGTAATTATTTTAAATTGTTAATTCAGTGAATTTGTTTGTAGAGTTGTTTTTATTCATTTTACTTTTTATTTTAGTTTGATTGCTTTTTTGTGCTTGTGTGTGTATGGAAAATTAAATAAACTTTAAACAAATTTCAGGTTAAGAAGCGCGGTCGTCCTAAAGGCTCGCGAGATACTCGTCCTCGTCAAAAAAAAAAACTTGCTATTGACTACAATGATAATAGAGAAATATATGAAAGTGCATTGGTAATTTTTTTTATATAAATGTTATTTTTCATTATGATTTTATTTTAAATATATGATTTTTTATACTAAATTTTACTTTAATTTGATATAAATTAAAGTAAAAATTGAAAAACACTTTAATCCTTTTTGATATTGTTATTCTTTTATACATACAAACTAGGAAAAATTGTCAAACTGTGGTAGTTTAAATGTGCCAAAAAAAGCAAGATGTCTTCTGTCTCCACCATCACTTATGTCATCGATAATAAGGAAACAAAAAAATAATGACAGTTTTGATATTAAAGATAATGAAAAGTCAGAGCGCAAACAAGAAAAAGTGAACTACATTTCAGAAGAGAAAAAAGAAATTTTCTCTCTTATACTTGACGAAATTAATCGAAAAATTATTTCACAAAAGTGTTTTTTATAAAGTGTTATTTTTTGTGTGTGTACATTATATTCTTTTTGTTCATAGATGAATGCAAATGTTGTTGATATTTTAGCTAATAAAGAATTAAAACTGAGTTCCAGGTAGCAAAAACTAATCCCCACTATTTAGAAAACTTGAAAAAGAGCAACAACAATAACAGTAATAACATCACATTTTACACGACAGCAATTCTATTAACTCACAAATACCAACAAGTTTACCAAAAATATACATTCAACAACTACACTATCAACAACTTTGCCATCAACACTATCAAAAGTTTTACCACCACTAGGGTATTTAAAAAAAAAAAATGAAAATGCTAGAAAAATGTTTGCTATCTTTTATTTATATACATATATATACATATATATAATGAACTATTATTATGTTCTACTAGTCATAAAAGTAGCTGTAAAGTGATTTTTTAAAAATTATTTAATTATATTAATATTCTGTTTGTGCGCAAGCTGTTTGGAGTTTGATGTTATGAGCATTTGTTGTAATGGTCAAAACTTAAAACAAATTTCAAATTAATATATCTGAATTAAAATATGTTACATCATTATTTTTAGTTTGCATGAAGTCAAGTAGGGTTTTTCATTACTGTTTAACAGTAACAGTAAAACAGCTGTTTTTTGGTCAAAAATGAAAAACAGTAAACAGCTGTTTTTTCAGAACTGTTTTTACTGTTTTTAACGACTTTTTCATGTTTAAAAAATATTACATATTGGTGATAAGTTAGTGTTTTTCCTTGTGTTTTTCAAAGAGAAGAAAGTAAAATCTTGGGTGTTTTTAAAAGTAACACATTTAACAGTACGTATTAAATCATTTTAATTTGATTTAAGAATACAATAACAATGCTTATATATTTCAGCAATGTCGTCAGTATGGGATTTTGCTACAAAACGAAAAAATCCAAAAACAAAATCTCTCGAAGGACAATGCTCGCGATGCAACAAAATCATTGTCTGTTCTGGAAATTCTACAACTACATTGAAAGCACATCTTAAGACACATGGAATTGATTTTGAAAGGTCAGCAGCTGGCACATCCAATGAAGAACCAACAGCAGAGAAAAGAACAAAATCAATTTTTGAATTTTTCAATCGAAAATCCCTCAAAGAAATAGTTACAGATATGGCAACTGATGGTATTTCAATTAGAGCAATAACTAGAAACAATTATATTCGTCAATCTGTATCACGAGATGGTTACAAACTTCCAGCTAATGAACGTGATGTCATGAAATTAATTATTGAAGATTTTAACGAGAAGAAAGCAAAAGTTGTTGAAATAATTAAGGAAAAACTTGCTAATGGAGCAAAATTCAGTATGTGCGTAGACGAATATACAACAATAAGAGGAAGACGATTCTTTGGAATTAATGTACACAGCAGCGATGATAAAGTCACTATTAAAACTGGTCTTGTTCGCATTGTTGGATCTTGTTCTGCTGAAGACATGGTTGTCGCTATGAAACAACATTTAACTGAATTTGGAATTGACATGAACAAAGATATTGTTGGCTCAACTCAGGATGGAGCAGCAGTGAATAAAAAATTCATTAGACTTGTGGATATAATCGGCCAGTTTTGCCTAAACCATGCTCTACATTTGGGTGTCTGCGATACTTTATATAAGAAAGAGAATGAAATTGAGGAATGCTATTTTGATAGCGATGAATCTGATGAAAGTGATTGCTTTGATGATTGCCTTGATTTGCTAAATGATGACGACATTGAACAATCTGAAATTAGTTATCACGATTTGCTTTAAAATTCTCGAAAGCTTGTCAAATTCATAAAAAATTCAACACTTCGCAACAACATTTTTTTGAGTAAAGTGAAAGCTTTAACAGGACGTTAAAATTGAACTACATCTTGATGTAAAAACTCGCTGGAATTCAATTCCAACCATGTTGGACTCAATTATTAAGACTGAAATGGCAATTCGAGAGACTTTATTTGAGTTCAATGCGACACACATTTTGGATTCAATTGATTTTATTGCTCTTCGTAATCTTTATGATGCTATGGAACCGATGAAACTTGCAGTTCAACGTTTAAGTCAGGAGGATGCAATATTAGCAAGTGCTGAAATAATTTTGGAGTTAATGTTTAAAAAATTGTCAATGATCAACAGCAAAATCAGTGAAGAATTGTACAATAACTTGAAAATCCGTACTGATGAAAGATTGAACAAGAATGTTGTGAATCTTTTAAAGAGTTTAAAAGATCCTTCAAACACTCCAACAAAAGCAACATTGATATTTGCTAGTCGTCTTGCTTCTCGATTGTTTAGATTTGATGAAGAAACTGAAATAGATGAGTTGATACAATCCGAATCTGAAAATGTTAGTCTATCACTAAACGACGAATTAAACTTGCTTCTTCGT
>NC_088934.1:20087500-20182500 GCF_038396675.1 Hydra vulgaris | reverse complement strand
AGCTTTCATACAAGCATCAGCCTGTTGCTCACCCGTACCTCAACCAATCTTTGGAACGCCCAGCAATATTTCTATCCCACCACCAGTCAAAGGGATGGCAATTCTACCCACTTTTTGTTGACAACCAGTTGTTTTTTTCCCATCAATTCGGCTTAACTGCTTTGATGTCTCTTTTCCATTTTAGTTTCTCGAACTCGTTTCCGTGCTTCCCTAGCTATTAAATTCTGATCTATTCCTGCCATACTACAACTTAATGGATCTTCTCACTGGCATAAGAATGCTTTATCTTCATTTTTTATAACTTCTGATGCATTCTGAGTTGATATATCAAAAAGTTTTTCAAGGTCAGCCTGAAAAATTTCTTCTTTCACTTGACACCTGTCCAATTTTGATCTTCTGTATTTTTTCAGCAGGTGATAATCATTCTAGAGTTTTTTTAACTTTCTTTCCGCATTATCAATTTTTTTAGCTGGTATTCTTCCTTGCTTCCATACAATAAGAACTGCTCCAATTGTTGCCAGAAAACTGTTTTTCACTTTTTGTTTCTTTTCTAAATGGTGAAAAAGCAACCTTCAAAGAACATCTTCTCTTGAAGGAAGTCTGGCAGTTGATAGAATTTGTGTAAATTTACCAACAAACAACTTCTCAGCAGAAGATCTAAAGTTGCCATGTTATTAATTTCTAAATTGAACAGAAAACAAAATGTTAACAAGAAAACATTATACAAAATATAGTTTACTGAGGTAACAATGGTATTAGGCAAAAATGGCTGGTTTAGTGAATAATATGTATAATTGTATATGATATGTATAATTGTATATAACATCTATAATTGTATATAATATGTGTATTGTATATAATATGTATAATTGTATATAATATGTTTTGTAAAATGTAAATTATGCTAACAAGTTTAAAATTATATAATTTATATTATCTGAAATTTCTTTTATATTATTATTCTTGCAATTACAAACATTTGGTTCATTTATTTTATAAAACATGGCAACCCTTAAAATTGCTTTTATTAGTCTAATTTTTGGTACACATGATCATATGATCATAGGTGATAAAGGAATACAGGCAACCTTAAGGATATATATATATATATATATATATATATATATATATATATATATATATACACACACACACATACATGTATATGGGTATTTCCAAAAAATTATGCACGGAAACTCGTATATGTTTTGTCTATTAAGTTCATAAAAATAAAACTGGCAATCTCCAATTTACTCTCATTTAATTGTAATATACATAAAAATTTTGTAAACAAAAAATGGTGTTCACTAGTAATGTTATAAAAGAATAAATTAAGTTTGAAGCATAATCGTGCATGGAATAGAAAAACGCAAAATTTAGTTACTAAATAAACTAACTTTAATTCCTTGAAGATATAAAGTTCAGTAACATACTTTTTTTTAAGATAATATATTAGATATTAGTAAAGATTTCCAGAAAATTACAGGATTGCACTATGTATCAAAGAGTCACAGCAATTGTTTAAATGCAGTTCATGAATGATCACACACGAAAGTTTATGCTATTTTTAAGAAAATAAATTGCTTGTGAGTATTTTGAGTGAAATATTATATTTTTACAACTCCTATTTAATATATTTTTTATTTAATATATTTTCTATGAGAAATAGCAGTCATTAAATATTTCTAGATAGAGTATAGCGTTTTGAAAATTGTTGTATATTTTTCAAATTATTGCGACATTTACACAATAAAATAAAATGATAAAAATATACATATTTAATTTATTCAGGTAGCCTAAAATATGATAAAAATATTTTTGTTATAATTGCTCTTTAAGAAAATCACAATAGTATATTGTTAGAAGTCCCAGCCTCTAATTGTTAAAACAAAGAAAAATAAAAAATCATGCACAGAAATGGAAATGCCCATATATATATATATATATATATATATATATATATATATATATATATATATATATATATATATATATATATATATATATATATATTTAATGTAGTAACAACATTAGAGTGTGTATTATTTGTTATCAGGTGCATTATGGGTTCACTCTTCGTGTCCATTAAATCCAATGTTGTATGGTGGGGGGCAAGAGAAAGGAAAAAGACCTGGGACAGAGAATGTATGTATGATTGCTGGACTTGGAGAAGCAGCTAGGTTGGTTAGCGAAAACCTAAATGTATATGAGGCTCATTTTGAAAAGGTATATAATTTGTTCACTCGTATAAATTGACATTTTTTTTTTTTAATAAAGTAAATGAAAAGTATAATTACTATAAAATAGATATAAAATTTTTTTAAGTTTTACATATAATTACTTTTTAGTAACTATATTATAGTCATTAATTTGGCATCATTTCACAAATAGCGTATCTTCACTCTGTTTTTAATACGTCCCATAAATGTTCCAAAGGTTCAAATCTGATAATAAGGATGACCATGGCAATGCTTAGATAGCATTACTTAACCAACCCTTTGCCAATTAATAATGTCATTGTCTGTTTTGGGTCATTGTTATGTGTGATTGTAAAGTTTGTCCTTAGTTTTAATTTCTGTATCAATGTTAATAGATTTTCTATCTACTTTCTTTGTGAAACAGCTCCATACTATATGCTTGACTGTTGGAACATTGCGTTTAGAGTTTAATTCTTGATTTTGACTTCTCTTCAATATTATTTCTTTATCTGACCCACACAGATTAAACCTAGGTACATTGGACTGGACTGTAATATTCCAAAATTCTATCTGTAACATATAGTAGTTCTATAACTTTGTGCGCTTTTTTTATTATTTTTTATTCAAATAAATTTTTTTAATTAATTCATAAGTTGTTTCACTAAAGAGTATACCTTTTTGTTGGCACCACAATCAAGAAAGTTTTAGATACAGATTTACTTATTTATCAACTGCACTGTTGCTCGATGCAACAACAAAGATGTTGTTGAATCAAGCAACCATTGTTTAACTAAATAAGTTTGTAGGTCATTATTGTGTCTACTTTGGTTGAAAAAAAAATCATGTTTTGGAGAAAATAGACTAATACTTATCTATTTGTAGAAACAACTTGGGTGCATTTGGGTACATTTGAGAATATTTTTAATTATTTGCCCAACTTTAAAGTAGGATGTTGATATTGGATTTTTAATATCCTTTAGATGGATAAATAATTTTGATGCAATAAAAATCAGAAATTTTATCTTATCTTCATTTTGCAAAATGGTATTTTGATATTCTGAATATATTTTCAAAAAGAATGAAATCTCTGAAATCTACAAATATTATTTAGGCATACGATGTACAAACTAACAATAATAATGTAAAACTCTTATAGTTAGTCATTCTCAAAAAGTTATCAAGAAAATGCATTCACATAGTGGTAGATTTATAATTTGATAACCGCCACTCTAGCGGAATTACCCATATATATATATATATATATATATATATATATATATATATATATATATATATATATATATATATATATATACATATACATATATATATATACATATATATATATACATATATATATACATATATATATATACATATATATACATATATATATATATATATACATATATATATATATATATATATATATATATATATATATATATATATATATATATATATATATATATATATATATATATATGGGTAATTCCGATAGAGTGGCGGTTGTAACATTTGACACTCTTTAAGCTATTAAAAATGAACTGAAAACGATCTGAAGTTTTGAAATGTGAAATGCTATCATATGATTTAGTATGCAAAAGTTACACCATTAAAGACTTGAGGTTTTTTCAAAAATTAGCTCTATGTAGCGTGGCGGTCGCAACGCTTACTTTTTACCCCTTCTGAACAAAACAACTTTGTCAGACTTAATGCAGCGAACAGCATGCAAAAAAAAAAAAATTATTTGATGTGTGTATTTAGCCAATATTGATATTATTATATGCTAAGTTTCATAGTTTTTACTTGAAGTTTTACAAGCATTTTTATGTTTTTTTTTTTTGTCATCACGGTCATAACCGTGACTGTCGTAACAAAAAATCCAATATTAAAAAACAACAAATCAAAATGACCCAATTAATGATGTAAGAATAAAGTTCATCCCAAAAAGATTTCAGAAGTTTCATACAAGCAAAAGATACTATTGCCAATATTAATTTGAACTGTCGTAACAAAAAATCCAATATTAAAAAACAACAAATCAAAATGACCCAATTAATGATGTAAGAATAAAAGTATAAATGATTATTAAAAACCATGTAAATTATGTTAAAAAAATGCACTATAACATTATCAAAGTTCTCAGTTATGGTTTTATGATCAATTTTTAACGCTAGACAACAGGCATGTAAATAAATGTCAAAACACATTTTAACAACCCTTACAACTTTAAAACCATGTTATGGTATGATAAAATGATTTTTTTTTAATAACTGTTTTGCTTAAAAGTATTTTTAAAGTGTTAAATATATATATATATATATATATATATATATATATATATATATATATATATATATATATATATATATATATATATGTGTGTGTGTGTGTATATGTATATGTATATATATGGGCAATTCCACTTTTAACTTATGTTACACACAACAACTTTATCAAACAATTGCCTATTTAAACTATAAAATAAGTTTTTAGCTATTTTGTATGAAAGCTATTAGTCTGAAGAATAAAATAAGCTAAAAAGTTTTGAGTCTGCCCAAAAGAGGGGGAACTTATTACTAAGAATACCACTTAACTTATATACGCAAAAAATAAGGTAAAATCATTGTTTTAACTTTTAGGTCAGATTTCTGTGAATCAGTAAAGCGGATTGTATTGGAAGTTTTAACAAGATGTTAAGAATTCTATACTAATTAAAAGAATATATAAAAAGTCATCAGAGGTGACTGGCTGAGGAAAATAAACTTGTTTTTTTGATACTATATTTAATTATTAAATATTATATTTAAATAATAAAAATTTGCAAAAGTATTGAACTCATTCATTTAAATGAATTAACAAAGGCAATTTTAAAATAGCACTATTCCTTAGTGATTTTTTGTAACATTTATGAAAGTTATCAAATTGATAACAGTTTTTTCCGCAAAACCAAGAGCAACTTTAAAAAATTACTTTTGTATGACAACTTTATTAATACTTATTAATAATAAATATAGTAATTATTAAGTCATTTAATTAAGAAAATCCCATAGCTTGTCGAAAATTTTACTTCTTATATTTATGCGTCTTGCCTTATTTTCATTAGGTTGAATTTTTAAAAAGCTGCAAAGTATTTACATTTAAATCTTTAAAAAATATTGTTGACATAAAAACTGCTATCACATTAGGAGTAGGGCATAGTTAGATCTAGGATCTGGAACCGAATACCTTGGTACCCATACCATTTTTTTGAGATCCAGATTTATTTGGTTCGGGTATTCGTTTCCATGTTGTTTTTTTACATAAAATTACTTTTCATAAAGTTAAAGTTGTGTGCTATTAAAGCTCAGTCATGGTTTTAAACTTGCACTTTGAAGCATTATATTTTTCAAAGCAATTTAGAAAAAAAATCTTAAAATGACTTTTCAAGAATTTAAAAGCAATGCTTTAGTTTGGGAGCATTTCTTATAGTGAAAAGTAAACAAAACTGTTCAGTGGAATACTTTTAATGTCATTGTAACAATCAAAGGATGCTGCACAAGTATTATGCGAAAGCATTTAAAGATTAGACATAAAATAGAATCGCCATTATTAAATCCTACATAAACAGTTCAAAGTTCATCCCAAAAAGATTTCAGAAGTTTCATACAAGCAAAAGATACTATTGCCAATATTAATTTGAACTAACAGATCTCATTAAAATTGATGAATATATACTAACAGATCTCATTAAAGTTGATGGACTTTCATTTAACACTGTTGTTAAAAGTAGAAGGTAACAAAATTAATGCTAAGCCAAATAATATTACTTTCAAGTTTGGTTTCTATTAAAAATATTTGAATGGACCATACTAAAGACATCAGGATTCAGTTAACAGCTGAATTAAAAGACATGAAAGCTAACAAAATCAGATTTATTCAATTAAATTGTGTCATTATATAAACATTAATGTGCACACAAATGGAAGCCTTTATAATCTTGGACTTGTACGTGTTGTCGGGAGTACGCCATCTGAAAAAACTGTTGAGATAATAATATACATGATAATTGACAACAATAATAATATGTAACCTACAATAATAATTGAGTAAAAAGTTAAGTGAATTCAAATTAGAATTTAATAATGATATTGTTAGTATGGCGAAATTTATTCATAACATATGGTGCATCTGTTATGAATAAATTTGGCCATTTAATCAACCTACTACATCAACTAAAATCAACCCACTACATCACAATAATGAAGATCTCAGTATAAAATCTCTCAAGAATTTTTGGTCTTTAAGTCAACAAAAAAACGTTTTTCTAATTTGGAGACTTTATTATCTAAACAGTATCTATTGAGAGTGAACAAGCATTTACTGCATGTAGATTGTTTGTAACTAAACTTACGAGTGGCTTAAATAATAAGTTAAAATTCAATTCAGATTTGAATCCGGATCCTAATTATTTTTCCAGATCCATTATGCTCTAGTTAAGGTGGAGATGGGGTACAGGTATGTATAATCATTTGTATCAGGAAGGGGATAAAAATAGACAAATATAAGGTGACGTACTTTATAGATGACCCCCTTCCCCTCCCCCCTTCCCTTAACTGCATTTACAGACAAGTTGTTTTACTTAAACAAAAATATTACCCAAATAAGAATTGTAATGTAATGTAATGACGTAAGTGTTCATTTTGTAAGCAACAAAAACTTTACAAAAAAGCACCAGAATTTTAGTAAACGTTGCACAAATTTAATATTAAAATGTGCTTTAACTAAGCATCGTTATTCAAAACTTTAAATGTAAAACGTAACAGTTAATATTCTTTTGCATATATTATTAAAAAATTTAAGTTTTTAACTAAATTTTATAAAAAACAAAACTTTATCATGTTTTTGTTAAATTACGTTACATGAAAATTACTAAAGTTCTTTCATTTTCTTGAAATATATATATTTTTTAAATTATAAAATCTGACCAACAACAAGTTGAACATTTTTGCTCCATTTTCACATGAAATTAATTTGAATTATGCAAATAAATTCATAGTTAAAAATAACATTTTACAATGATACTTTTTTTATCAAGCAATGAGAAAAGTCGTAAATTTTGGAAGCATGAAAATGGCTTTAATTAATTAATTTACATCAATCTTCGTGCGCTAAAAGTTGATAAAAAAGGGAATAAAATTTGACTGCTTTTTCATCAAATCAAGTTTTCAAGTTACTAGATAAGTACTTATCTGTTTTAGAACTTTCTTCAATATGCAATTTAATAAATTTTTTTTATTATTTTTAAATTTTTTACAAAATTTTGTTTCTTTTGAGATCCAGCATAGTTTACCATTTATAATTTTTATTTTAATAGATGTATAAGTATTAGAGGTTTCAATGTGCACTTTAGGAAAAAAAAAAATTTTTAAACCAATTTAATATGTACATAATTTCATAATAATTTACATAATTTGTACATTAAAAAAGAGCATATAATAAAAATGGTCATTAGCGCAACACTAATATAACAGGTTCCTTTGTAATAAAAAATGTTCATTAATTTTCTTAATTTTTATTATACTGCTGTTCCAGATTATGTCGCAACAATGGATAGTCAGTAATGTTCATTAAAACGTTTTAAAAAGTTTCTAATGTTTGTTATTGTTGTTTCTAATCTGTTTGTTTATGTAGTGAACATGTTATATAGACTGTGTTATGTACAAACATTTCTGAAACATGAAAAATGTACAGTTGACTTTTTGGTGTTTACTGCAATCATATACAAAACCAGCGCAAATACACTTAAGTGCAAACTTGTTGTAGAAACTTGATTAAGTAAGAACCTGTAGACATTTTTCATAAAGTTTAGTTGCGCGCAAGTTCATGTAAACAATCAAGCAACATTTGAACAAATTTTAGTTGCATTTAGTAAAATAGTATTATTAGTATATAATATTAGCAATTAATGCATTTATAATGTATTGCATTTATGCAGACTTTTGCTTAGGTAAGTTTCTGGAAGTAATTTCACTGGTTTGCAATAAAAAAACGGCATCTTACTGGATTGCTTATATATAAAGATGTTTAATATTTGAATAATCAAGCCTATTTATAAAAAGTTGATGATTTTATTTTGCAAATTTTGAACATCAGTTATGTGCTATTATATTTGTTTCTAACACTAACTTTAATTTATATTAAATTATTTAGCTATACATTTTTATGATGATTGCAAATCGCAGCTCACCACACTTTTTCCCTTGCTTTATCAAAAAGGTAAAATATAGTAATAGTAAAATAGTACTATATTATACTAGCTGAGGGAAACCAAGTAAAATTATCTTATTTTTCTATGCGTTCTACACATTCTAGAATGTGTAGTACAGCCAAATAGTAAACATAATCAACAAAATTAAATAAACATTCTTTGTTATTGAACATTTAAATTGTTTTTTGCATTCACTTTTATGTTGTCTAGATATTTTATAGAATACCTAACAATGTCTACTGGATTTGGCTTATAACATATATAAAATTATATTGTCATAACATATAGTATTACAGCATATAGTTTATAACATAACTGCATATTATACACAACAACAGCTGCTACCATACCATTATGTTATAAACCTTTTAACTGCGGAAAATAGTTAAAACGAAAGAATTAAAACGTTTATTTAAAAGAATAATGCATAGTTCAATGTCACAAAAAATTATTTTATAAAAAATTATTTATAAAATGAGCTTAAAGTACATGGAGCCTATTGAGTCATTTCCTGCTAAATATGTGCTCTACTATAAAACACATCATCTTATTATATAGATCAAAACTCAATGTGAAAATCATGTACACATTATACGAACTAAAATATTCCGATCATTCTGTTAAAAATTATATATATATATATATAAATTAGTAAAAAACACTTATTATTGTTCTGTTCTTTAAAAACATTGAGCACTCTATTTGTAAAATACACTAAAATAATTTACATATATATATATATATATATATATATATATATATATATATATATATATATATATATATATATATATATATATATATATTTCCGAAAGGTCTGGTGAGCACAAATGATATTATTATTTTAGTGAAATAAAAAACACTTTTTAGTTTAAAATACATGTTTCGAACTTACTAAGTTCATCATCAGTTTAAAATGGCCAATATAAAATTTTTTAATATATAGGTTACAAATTAATTAAAAATCCATTAAAAATTGCTATTCAAAAAAACTATTTATAATAGATAATTAAAATAAAATATATAATACAAAGGAAATAATAAAAATACACTCAAATTTACAGTTAACATTCATTACACAAAAGGTATTGTACAATAAAGGACAGGATGTTAATATAAGTTAGATTAGAACAATTCAATACCTCTGTGCCTAACTTGTTTGTTTAACTCAGGGTTCTGCCATTTTATATAAAGATTTTCTTTAATTTCTAATTCAGTTTCCCTATTGGCAGAAACCAGAATGGTAAAACATTTGCAGTTGCTTTATTAAAACAATCAATGTTGGATTTAATATGTTGAAATATATGTGATTTTTTATCTTCCTTAAAATGTTCATCAATACGTTGAGAAATGTGTCAGACAGTTCGCCCTATGTAACAAACATTACAGTTTGCACAACTAAATTTATAAGCAACGATTTTAAATTTCTGGGAATAATATCTTTTAATGAAAAAAACTGTTGAATTTTAGTAGAAGTAAATGCCAATTTTATGATAAATTTCTCTTTGTAAAACAGCTTTATTAACTCCGATATTTTGTTTTGAGCGTTTAAAGCTCGTTCACCAATATAGGGTAATTTAAAATATTTACATTCATATTTAGGTTTTTCAAAAGGTTCAGAGTGTTTAAAATCCAAATATTTTTTTAAGGAATTATCTATTAGTTTATTAGGATATTGATTCTTAAGTAAAGTTATTTTAGTTGACTGAATATTTTCATGAAATCCGGCCCAAGTGTTATTTATTTTAAATGTACGGTCAATGAGAGTTTTAATTGGCCCCAATTTGTATTGAAATGATGTAAAACTAAAGTAATTAGTCAATAGCCCAGTAAAAGTTTTTTTTTATGGTATATACTAGTTATCAGGTTATTTTGGTTTTCAAAACAAACATCAAGAAAAGGTAATTTACCATTTTGTTCATGTTCGCAAGTGAATTTGATATTCGGGTGTTTAGAATTAAAATAATCAAGAAAATTTACACTGTGATTTTTAGATGGGAAAGATGCGAAAATGTCATCAACGTATCTCCTATAAAACAATGGCTGAGTGCCGTTAAACTTTTCAATCCATTTGTTTTTGATTGAAAAGTATTTTGAAAAGCCCTGGTTGAAAGTCTTTTACTACTGGTAGCTGAACTAAGTATAAATATAAATGAGATTCAATATTACATACCCAAAAGTAGTAATTTATTACTGCCAAATAATAGTATGTTTCGGACAGCAAGACATATTGGAAAAAATGACAGAATTTGGAGCACCAACCTAGTATATAATGTATAAAAAATCTTATCTTATAGCTGAGGCTATCGATAACTTTGAAATAAGAAGGCTTAAAAATGAAGAAACAATGGTTGAACCATTATAAGAAACTTGTACTATCTGTGGATTGACACGTCAAAAGAATACCAAGGATAAAAAAGTTTTGTATTTTGAAAGTGTCATCTTTCATATTCTCTAAAACCGTAGCTGGTCTTGCAACAACGCGTGATTTTATTGATTCACGCGTTGTCGTGATTTCAGTTTTTACAAAGGATGGGTACCAAACCACCCTAACCATCAAGTAATACTTTTGCATATGCTGGCAAAGTCCCAATTAATGAAAAAAAAATCTATTTTAAAAAAAGGAGAAATATGTTTAATAGCAGAGTATAAAAACTTCTTTACAGAAATGTCCAAAAACTTTGACAAATAATACCAAGAAATAAAAGGTTGATTAACAGTTTTTCTAATTTTTTTGTTATCTTTTGATTTTTTTTTTTTAAAAAAAAGGTATTAACAACTTTGAAAACCGAAAATGCCGAGAAATAAAAGTCGATTAATTAACAATTTTTTGATAATTTATGAATTTTTGTTTACAATAATTCATTTTAAAAAAGCCATTAGTCCAAAAGTTTAGATATTAGATAATTTTAAAAATATTTAATAATAAATACATTTTTATAAAATTATAAAACAAAAGTTCACAAAGATTATATGTTTTTTTATATATCTACTCCAATATTCATGCTCCAATTTCATAAGTATCTTAGACTTTTTTTTTTAAAAAAAATCAAATTTTTTGATCCTGAAAAGTTTTAATTGATTGACATGTGTCCTTTTCAAAATGACGCGTTTAGTTATACTAAAAAGACTGCACCACGATTTAAAACCATCTTCAGTTTTGTTCTCCCTCCAGCTAGTCTATTATACCTCTTTGGTTTTATAATTAGTAATATATTTTTATATTTTAGATGAAAGGCTATTTAAAGTTTCAGTTAGATAAAGCTTTTCCCCAGTGCATCAGTTATAACGAAATGCCGTGCGCAACTCTATCTAATACATTAAACATATCTATAACAAGCTATACGTTGAATGGAAGAGAAGTATTAAATCGATGCAAGTTTTTGCTAGCAAGCGTTGGTGCCGCTTGTCATTCTGAAAACGGAGAAAGTGTGTCGGCTTCTTTGCTGGCCCACGGCATAGCTGAAGAAATTGCAAAGCGTGCTATTAGATTAAGCTTGGGTAGGGATACTTCAGAGAACGATATTGACATTATAGTATCAGATTTAAGATCTGTTTTTGTTTAATATTTTTTAATGACGAAAACTGGTTGCTTATATGATAATATTTGATAGTATATTTTTTCAATTATACAAAGCCTTTGACAAATTAAGACTACGTGTTAGCAGTGACGATCTTGAGATTGAGATAAAAACAATGCTGCAACTTGTTTTTCAAAATTTTAATCTGTACTTCTCTTATTCTTTTTCGAATTACCTTGTTATTTTTCTCAATTTTAAAATTTTATGTTTCGAAATCACCAGAAATTCTTTACCTTATAATGATTATTATTGTGATTTTTCGTTTTTTTATATATAAACTTAAATTATTTATTAGATTATTATTTTTCGTTTAAATTGTTAAAAGAGAATTTTGTTACAGTTTATTATTAAGTTATTTATAGAATTTAACTTTAAATTATTTATTTAAACCAATATTTAGAAAAAAGATTTAGTATTGCATTTTTCTTGTTTGTTTGTTGTTTTTTTTGTATTTTTTATTTTTAACTTCTGAAGTTTTCTGTAACAAGTATGATCATCAGTACATAATCAAGCAAAGATTTTAGTAAAACTAAATTTCAAATTGTGGTGGGTTAGTCACAATTATAAAAATGCTATATATGTTTAATTATTAACTTCGAGATAAGGTAATTATTAACTTCGAGATAAGGTAATTATTAATTTCAAGATAATGTCTTTTGTATTTGTAAGAATATTACACGTGGTAATAGCAAAATCTTGTTCCTTAATAAAATGTTTTTTACAAAGTGATTTGTATAATGTATATATAGTTTTATATATATATAAAAAGAAAAAAGAAATTCATTATGATATCAAACAGGAATTCGCCTTGTTACTTTTTTGTCTGGGTTTTTGTTCATTCAGCGTCGGATTGATTAGTATGCCACATCTTATACCTGTTGCTGGTCTAGGTAAACTAGAGATACGGACCCACTCATGAGTTACTAAGTCATAGTATTCGACTGAGTTAAGACTGACGCCATCCCATCCACCAACTACATAAATTTTGCGATTCATAAAAATTGCTCCTGCGTTAGATCTTGCAACGCTCATTGGTTCTATACTGACCCATTCATTACCTGAGATACTAAAAAACTCGCATGATCGTAGTGTATCGTGTCCATCATAACCTCCCATTACATATATCTCATCGTTTATATTAACTGCACAAGGAAATGATCGGCGATCAGTCATTGGTGCAATCTCAGTGTTTGACCAAACGTCTCTAAAAAAAATATTTACGCCTGCATACTTTATGATATAAACTTTTTTATTTTACTATCAATATAAATAACGATATAATTACTCTGATTAATTATTAATTCTACTGTTATTCAATTAAGGAGTAAGTGGTGATAATGCAAATATTTTAACAAATTATTTGGGCTTGCAATAAATAATGAGAATGCAATAAATAATCAAACGGTTTTATTTAATTTAAAATGGTTTAATTTTTGTATAAGAAGGCAAATGATTTGTATTGATTTAAATTAAGTATTTGAGTAAAAAAACTTTATTTAAGTTAAGAATGATGCAGAAGAAATGAAGTTGAGGCAAAGTATCACACTAATACTATAAAAAATTGATGACCCTTTTTTTTCTCCACTTTATTTTTAAGGTTGAACGTTTATTAGTTATTATAGCGATATTTATTAGGCTAAAAATTGACGCCTTTTATAAAAGTAGCTTACCTCTCAACATCATAAGTTTCTATAGTATTAAGTATTTGAGCGCCGTCGTGACCGCCTACCACAAATATAAAGTTTCCGCAAGAAACTGCACATGTACAACGACGATGAGTGATCATTGGAGATACAAACTTCCATCTTTAAAAAATGTTTTAATTCTATTAAACGCTTACTTTACTTTTATTTTTAACAATTTTTATTAAACTTCAGTTATGCTTTTATAATTTTTTTATGAATCTATTTTTGTTTTACCTATCAGTAATTGGACAGTAGCATTCTACAGAATTCAGAGTTTGAGCTCCATCGAAACCACCAATAGCGTAGATATTACCAGCACATTCAATGACTGACATTTTGCTTCGTCTCGCATGCAATGATGCTACGCTCACCCATATCGCTTGCTCCATATCATATTTTTTTACTTAAAATATTTATGAAGTAAAGTTTAAAAATTATTCTAAAAACTAAACAACTTGAATATAAAGATAAAAAAATTTGCACCAGTATCCAACATTTCAATTGTACTTTCTCTTCCTTCTGTGCGTGTAGTGGTTATACCACCAACAACAAACATCTCTCCGTTAATTGTGGCTAGCCCATGATACCCACGCTCAGGTACCATTCTGGGAAGTTCATTCCAATAGTTTTTAACCATGTGGTAAGTAAATACTAAAATACAATATTTAAAATTATAAAAAGTTTTTTATAGCACTATTAAGTTTTCATTAACTATTTTTTAATTTATTTCAAGTTTATTAAACATTGGTATAACATTTATATACTTTTTAATTTATTATTCTTACTTTCGTTATTTCTTTTAGAGTGGAAAGTTTTAAAACAAATGTATGTTAAATTATAATTTATTTTAATGGAAAGAGATTGTTTTAAAAAGTTGAATTAATAATCTTAAATTTAATCACTAAAATTAAAGAAAATAAAGATATAAATTAAACTCATCGTCTATATGGTTTTAAACTAGCAAGTAAAAAAATAAGAATAAAAACTATAAAGTATGTATATAACTATTAAGTAATGTATATATAGCGGTATTAAGTACTGTGTTCTCACAGTACTTAAGTACGCTTAGCGTATTTAAGTACTGTGAGAACACAGTACTTATGTAATATATAGCGTAGTACGCTATAGCGTACTACGCTATATTTACATTACTTATTTGTTACATAAATACTTTATAGTTTTTATTCTTACTTTTCTACTTGCTATTAGAAAAGTTAAAATAACGTTGGGTTTATTTTCCGATTATAATGTGCCGTAGCAACGTTCTCTGAGAATCAAAATAGTATTAAAAAATAAAAAACTTTATACCTAATCATTTGACTGAGAAACATAACTTAGAACTTTATAGTTTTCAAATAAAGTGGGGAGGCCCTAGGTACACGTACTTCCCCTACTTAATGTTACTAAGTAGAATAATAAAAATAATATAAAACAAATGTATGATAGATAAAAACATATAGTATATATCATAAACAAATGTATAAAAGAATAATGTTTCATTAGTGAATAAGATTTGGTATGAAATTATAGAGCAAAACGTGATATTATGGAGTAGAATTATAGAGTAAAACATTTTATATATTTATATTTTATATAACTATATATTTATCCTAGCCACACAAAACCATAAAGTTGGTTCCATTCAGTAAAGGCTCCGTGAAAAAAATGCACAGAGTTTTGTTGCTAAAAGAGGCAGTTTCAGAAAGGTCATTCGGTTAAACTTTTTTTATTGCAGCTTAACTTTAACTGCCAATTCATGTCAAATCAACCATTTGCAAAATGTACGCAGATGAGCAAGCTTACCATCCGATCTCGACAAGATTGTTAAATAGACGCAAACCTATAAAGTTAAAAACCTAGCCAATAAAGTTATATGTAAAAATATGTAAAATTGCAATTAACGCGCAATTTTTTTTTTTTTTTTTTTGCATGTTAACTCTAGAAAATAAAATTTGATTATTTACGGAGAAAATCAAAGACGACGACACGATTAACAATGTAGTTTTTAGAAGTCACAAATTTCTAATAAGATCTTGGAACTCTAATCTCTGAAAATCTGAAATGTGTTTAGCAATGCAAGAAATTGCTTGTTTTCAATAACAAACAAAGTGAATATCATGCTTGGAATTTTAAAATACACGCTTTTATCAAGAGACACTGACATTTGGAAAAAAGTTTACACTGCAAAGTTAGACATTAATTTTTCAAAAACCGTGTAATCAATGACTGGAATGCTTTACCAAATAATGGTATCAAAGCAATATCATTTAAAAAATTTAAAAAACTGCTTAACAAATTTTAATCATTGCAGTTACCACAGCTTATTACTTACCGTAAATGCCACACAAAAGTATCTGACAAACGTCTAGGTTATAGATGCCTATACTCAGCTGATGATTTTTATTTATTACAACTATATATAAAATTATCTATTGTCGTTATTGTAACTATACTTTAATTAGTTTTAAGGGGTCATCCATAAAGGACGTCACGCTAAGTTTAACTAATGGCAAGAAGTTGGAGAATACTAGCTCTTGGGCGCAGAGATTTTTAAAGTATTATGGCGCCTTATCTTTAAGTAAAACCTCCACGGAAGGGAGCTAATAAACTTCTACTTCTGGTTTGTATTTAAATTCTGAACGACGTTCTTTATGGACGACCCCTAATGTATTTTAAATTTACTTATTTATATTATAAAAAGATGGCATACACACACAAATTTTCAAGTTTTAAAGAGAATAACAACAACAATCTTGGTATAACCAAGTAGAATTTGTACCTGTAGAATTTGATGAAGGCTCTCCATTTCCACCGCATGCCACTAAAATTTCATTACCGTTTTCGTATTTTCTTGGTCGCGTTCTCGAATTTAAACTGCCTATTTTTCGATTTGGAAGTAGCATATAATGATGAGCTTCTAACAAAAGTTCTTTACATTTAGGAAACTCGTTGATTAAAGGTTCTGTTTCAACTCGATCAACTAGGTAATCGGGTGATACTAAAGGTAACCGAATTAACGATAATAGGTTTAAAAAATAAAGTTTTCTTATCTTTATGTCATACTTTATCCATCTTATCAAAGCTTCATAAACATGTTCTTCATTAAGTACTCTTAACTCATCACTTGCAAGGATTGGTTCTAATTGAGCGGCTTGCATTTGAAGAAATTCGTCACAATCCATTACATAACCAAAATTTTCATGAATAAAATTAGTTGTAATACTAAAGAGATTTTCACATGCGTAAGACTCGGAAAATTTTTGCATTCCAAGACAATTATTAACAGTTAAAAGAGTTTCAAGGAATCTGCAGCAAACGTCTTTTAAAGACTTTATTAGCATTAAATTTGCTGCTTGTAAAACATCTTCAACATTATCGTTGCTTAACTGTATACTTCCTGTATATATAAAGTTCAGAACTAATTTCATTACATCTAAGCTGACACTGTTAATTTCTATTATTTTTTCTTTACTTTCTTTCATATTACCATTAAACATTGCATAGAAATAATCAGAACACGAAGCTAGTATAATCTTGTGAGCAGAGAATTCATGTCCGTCAAGTCTAAGTATAACATCGCAAAATCCAAGTTGACCGTGGTGTCTTAGACTATCGACTCTTTTAAGAACGTCTTTCAGATGATTTTCTTCAACATGAGTTGCTGGGATTTCTTTCTTGTTTGCTGTAAGAAACATAATTATTGTAAACATCTATTTTACCCAATATATAATAAAATGTCGCAGCGAGACATATTTTAACGTTGATATGATGCTCTTGTAACGTCTAGTTATAAACGGTTTAACAAAAATTTGACGTCATTTACATAAAAAAGAGCCATGGAGAAGTCCTTACTGAGAGTTACAACGACAAAAATTTTTTGTAATATTTTGACCGTTGTCTGAAAAGAGACGTCTTAATTCGCGGGTTACGGTTGTTTTATTGTTTTTTTTTTATAAATTTTAATTCCAGCGAACTTAAGTTTTAAAAGCAGTAAATTATATATATATATATATATATATATATATATATATATATATATATATATATATATATATATATATATATATATATATATATATATATATATATATATATATATATATATATATATATATATATATATATATATATATATATATATATATATATATATATATATATATATATATATATATATATATATATATATATATATATATATATATATATATATATATATATATATATATATATATATATATATGTATATATCAATCAAATTTATTACCAGGCTTAAGGCTTGTCAATAATGCCCAGAATAATAAATATACAATTGACCCAAGATAATGAATATACAATTGGTAAAATAAAACTAGATCAAAAAAATAAAAAATAACTCACTTGAATATAAACAAAACCTAAAGTAAAAAAAAATAATTAAAATGTAATAAATTCAACTCAGCTCTCCATTTAATTATCAATGGAGACTTCAAGAACCTATAAGAGTTAACAAAAGCTTATATGATAAGGTTCTCACTATTCTGCAACAGTAGCAATCATGAATATTGTTGCTTACGAATAACAACATTAGGCGAATGGGCACCATGCTTCACAGCACTGTTCATGGTGGTTTATTTAATATCAAGCAAAGTGCATTACTATATGTGACACATAGGCAATAGTATGAGTCTTTTCACAGAAGGTACCATAACTTACATCCATAAATTGAACTACAAGAGGCATTAAATAACATGATTAAAATATCTTTTAAAATAAGATAATAATTTGAATTTATATTGGTATACAATAACTCATCATTAGTTTTTTTATAATTTTCTAAAAGCTGCACTTGTCTATAATAATGTTTCCAAAAATTGTATGCTATATTTGCAATAAAACATTGAAGTGATTACTATATGGATCAAACAAATTTACTAAACTAAAAATCTAAAGTTTATAAATGCAGGCATGAAAATAAATACCTTTTAAAAAATTAGAAAAACAAATGACCAAACTAAAATTATCCTAATTTTAGAAAATTCTTTTTTAGAATTAATTTTTTGAAAAATAATGTAGCTAATCTAACTTTCTGGTTGCTACATAACTACAGTTTTTATAAAATCAATTATAACAATTCCCAACTTCCTGTGAAATATTTTTTCTGTAATTTGAATTTTTTGATATTTAGACATTCTTCCTGATGAACCTGCTGAAGGTAAAGCATTGTAGAAGATATTTAGATAAGTTTTTGTTTTTTTTTCTAATTTATTATTGCTCTGTTCTTTAAGAACATTGAGCACTTTGTTTGTAAAATACACTAACTTAACTTACATATTGTCGGTAGACAAGGGAAATGCACTAAGTCCAAAAACATTATTTTGAGATAATGAACAAATAAGTTTTTGTGTAATAGTTGAAATAATAAGTTTTTGTGTAATAGTTGAACTAAAAAAAACTTAATAACTCATTAATAACTGATTTATTAAATTTGTGTGGTATATCAAATGATAGAGAATTTAAAATACTAAATAGTGGTATAAATAACTCCATACTGCCAAAAATGGACTTAGTGCATTTCCCTTATATACTGACCATATATTGACACACGTATATATATTTACACACATATATATATATTTACACGTGCATTTATATTTACACACATGTATATATTTTTATACATATATATAATTTTAAAAATACATATTGTGTGATTTTTTCTAATATTGTAAAATAAAATACATATTGTATTATATTTTCTAATATATTGTATGAATGGTTCTAAACAAATAAGCAATTTGATAAAATTATACAATTTGAGGACTTTAGGTAAGAGTAGAGTATGCTACAGTTTGAATTAGTATTTTGGAAATAAAATAAATTCAGAGTTTGTTTTTGAATAGAGATGTGCCCGAACGAGTTTGCTGAGTCCCCGATTCCAGGTACTCGGAAGAAAAAACCAGGTCCGGGTACCCAGCACTAAGTCCATATTAAACAGTTGGAATAAAAGCTTGAGAAATCTCTTGTGCTGAATTGTTTTTTCACAAAATAATGCTGGTTAATTTACGCTTATTAAGTTTGCCTAAATATATCAAGTTTCTTAATATTAAATAATATTTAATAATATGTTTATATTTGGAATAAGGGGTTGTCCATAAGATATGTACACTTTTATTTCAACCTCCCCCTCTTCCCCGCAGTTGATATATGCTTTTTTGAGTACACTCCACCTCCCTACGCTTTTAACATAACCTACTCAACATTTTATGATATTCTTAGTGTGTCCTTACTTTTATAATTGACCCTGCCCCCACATCATTTATACCATTTGCAGACCCCCCTTCCCGCATCTGAGCATACGTACTATATGGATGAACACTTACTTGCCGTCTTACGTCATTAATGTCAAAATCATCAAGAGAGCTTAGAATTAAAATTAACTCTATCAGCTTCAAAAAAAACTGTTTCGGCTAACTAATTTTCGTTTTATAATTGTGGTCATATATATAATTTATATTTTTTTGTAATTTTTTGCTAAATAATCTCTTCTATATGGGCTAATTAATCAAAAGTCATGTTACGGAAAATAAAAGATTAAGAGAGACAGAGAATTGCAAAAAAAAAAAAAAAAAGAGTAGACCTTAACTGTAGGGTGAATAAAATAAAAAAAGTAAGACATGTATATATTGAGTGAAAAGAGCTTTGTGGTTATTGACTCTATAACACTCTTAGACTTATATCAAGAAGTTTGGTTGAAGTTAAAACTAAAAGCAATCCTGTTAATAATATTTCAACACAGTTCAAAGTACCAATTAAACATATAGTTACAGCATATAAGGTAAATGTTTATTAAAAATTTCTTTTAAGATACCGAGTGCTGGTACTGCAAAAAAATGGCTGATTCCGGGTCCAAACTGGGTACCCAACACATCACTATTTTTGAAGATGAGTTAGTCTTGCAAGCTGCTTAGATTATCTAACTTAGATTATGTAACTTAGATTATCTAACCTATCCCAAACTTGGCGAGTGTATCTGGAAAAATAAAATGATATATAATAAGGAAAGTTTCACAGTTAACAAAATTATGTATTTTAGATAATATGCTGTTCAATATGCTAAGTTTTGATGCTAAGTCTTAAAGATTCTATGCAAAAGATAAATTAGAGTCTATTTTGGTTCCAAGATATTTAATAGAGTTAACTGGATTTATTTTCTGCTTGCTTAATCTGAAATTTAATTGCTTATTTATTTTTGTTTGAAAGGATTTAAATATAATAACTTTTATTTTTTTAGAGTTAAAGGATTAACTCTAAATTACCTATATGAAATTTATTTTTTCAATTAAATATTGAAAAAATAAATTGTATATAGCTTAAATCAAATATCAGTGCTTAAATTGTAATTTCTTCTTCCCTTGCAATCTTTATCATTGCATACTATATTTGCTGAGAATTGTATACCGTATTTGCTGAGAATTGCATTCCATAATTTGCTGAGAATAAGCGATTTATTTGATTTTTTAAACAATTTCCTTTAAAAACTATAATTTAAGTTTCAGTTTTTTTGTTCTATCGGAAACCAGTGTAGTTTAATAAATAAGGGGCCTGGGACTACTTAAGAAAAATCATTTTATGCAATTTCGGAAAAATATATTTATGATATGTTATTAGCTCAATTTGCAAAGCACTATCAAAAAATTTTTTTTCCCAAGATCACAATTTTGAGATTTTGAGATGCTTGTTAATTCTGCTAATACATTATTTTGATTTACAATTAACAGCATATAAGACTATTAGGCCCAACTATCTAATAATGAAAACCTTTTTAATTTCTTATGTTCACCCTAAAAATGGCAGCATTTTTTAATAATTAATTTATTGAGGGTTGTTTGTTGTAGTTCGTTTTGTTGGAGCTTATGTTTCCTTCTTGTCTTTGCCTCATAAGGTTTAATTTTACACTCGTTCATAAGAAGACACTTTTTAAAGTATATCTTAAGCCTCCATAAATCATATTAGTGACCCTTGATGTTTTTATTTGACTAACCTTTTTAAGTTTAACCCAATCAACCTAAATAAAATTAGGCACTTCTGCTGAATTGAGGCTTTTCTCATATGACTCTCAATGAATAATTAGGACATTTTATGCATTGATTCCCAATACTTGGCTCAACCATGGTTGTGTCAATTTAGATTATAGTCTTGAAGTTTTTTTGTTTTTTTTTCTAATGTACCTCTACAAAGCCTTTCTGGGGCCTTGGGGAGGTATATTTAATAGATAGTTATTCCATTATTAGATATTTGGGTCTACTGGTCTTGCTGTTAATCGTAGATCAATATAAAGTGTTAGAAAAATTTACAAACATCTCAAAATGGCTTCAAATTGGACTTTTTAGGCAAATTATCTATATATTTTTTAGATATATTTGAGTTCTAAACTGTAACAAGCTGTTTATACTTTTCCCATTTATTGCATACAATAATAGCTAATCAGAAATCTTACCTGTAAATATAGCCCCATTTGCTATAAGGCAAATCTAGGCTACTTTTACAGTGTATTTTTGCTTTTTATCAAATCAATAAATTAATAAAAACAGTTGTTTTAATGTCAGAATTGTCAAGAAAATAGTTCTAGAAAAAGTAGAGACTTGTTGAAATGTTATAAGGTTTAAAATTAGTCTATTTTTATTATTCATAAATCAAGGCGGAGGGGGTCACTGTATTGTGCTTAAAAAGCTATCTTCACACTTCACACTTGAAAAATGCTATCTTCACATTTCACACTTGAAAAATCTTCACACTTGAAAGTCTGAAATTTAAACTATCTACATTTTGCAGATAAGGATAAGTAAAAATCAGGATAATCAGAAAACATGTCCCACAGGTCGTTGGTTGAAAAATAATGAACTAACCGATAACTTACTTGTAACTAAAGTTTTGCATAATTAGAAGCCAGGGGCACTGGTTTCCAATAATGCATTCAAATGATAATTGAAAAATAAGATTGTTAAAAAATGCTCCCATTTTTGTTTTCGAACATAACAAGTTAAAAATGTTACCATTTTCATGTAGCTGGGCCTACTGATTTTATCTGCTGTCAATCTTAGATCTAAACAAAAACTGTTGCAGATGAAAGTAGCTTATTAAAAAAATAACTTGTTAAGACTTGCTGATGAATAAAAAAGATGATAGAGGTAACTTCATTTAGCAATTTGTCATTTAATTTGTAATTTAACTTTATTTGTCATTGTTTTTCAGAATTTTTACTAAGTTGAGAGGGTTAACTTTTTTCTAATATGATAAATGTAAATAAAAATCACTTTTTTGAGACAGAACTATCCAGAAAATTATTCTTGATATAAACGAGACACTAGTTGCAAGTTAGGAAAAAGTTATAAAATAAAAGTTATAATGTATATTACCTAATTATAATGTATATTAAGTTATAATGTATATTATCTAAAAATAAGATGGCACAAATATGTCCAAGACTTGAATTTTTGTGGTTTTTAGTGTTTTTATTTTGTATACTGACAACACACAAATATGTTTTTTACAAAAAAATTTAAAGAAATTTTGAAAAGTACTTTGGTGTCATCCATAAAGTACGTACGCAGGTATAGGATGAGTTGGATTGCCCAAACATGTACGAATGCGTACGAGGAAGAAAGAGGAGTGGGTAGCTGAATACAGCGAGTACATACGTGGTTTGACTATTACTCGTTCTTTATCTCTCCTAAAATTTGATTCCTTTTTTTTTAACCAAAGCATTGAATTTTGCGAGTTTAAAAAATCAATATTATATTATAAAACCGAGAAATGTCAAATTAACTAAAAGTTTTTTTGTTTTTAATATTTAAAAAAATTTATGCTTTGGAAAAAGAGAGAAATTTTTTAATAAATAATGCATGCATATGCAGAAGGAGAGAGGTAGTGTTAAAATCATGCAGGTGTGTACAAAGTAAAATCAGTGGCTTTACTGCATACGTACTTTATGGATGCACTTCTTTAGAACTTGACTTTTCTAGACATTTTTTATAAGATTTATTTTCAGAACATTATTTTTCATAATATTCATTTTCATAACATTAACATTCATTGGTTTTTACCACTATGCAGTGTTTACGTACTTTCCTTAGATTCCATTAAAAGTATCCGTTAATTTTGATTGTTATTTTGTATACTTATTTTGTATTATAATTTTATATATTTTCTAATTATTAATCTTAGACAGAAATAAAGTAAATTATAGTTAAACCGGCAAAATTAAATTAGCAGAAAAAGATTACCTTTACTATTTACTATATACAAACATTAAGTGAAAATCAATACTTCTATACAAATATAAAACTTATATACGAACATTAATACCTATCTACATACATAAATACCTATATGCAAACATAAATACTTATATACAAACATAAATACCTATATACAAACACAAATACTTATATACAAACATAAATACTTATATATAAACATACTTAAAAAAATTTATCAGAACGTGTTACTAAGTTAAAAACTAGAGAAATTGAAAGTTTAACAATTAAAAACAGAAAGACAAGGTGAGAAATTTTTTTTTTCTTTAGGCTGTATTGTTGAACTTAAAGTTGAAAAATCAAAAGATATAATCAAAGAGGAAAGCAAGGAAGCAAGAAATCCAAAGCAACAACAATTTGTAAAGCCTGAAGCCTGAAAGTTATTCTCCAAAAGAAGGCAATTTCATTGGTTGTACTCTCGCGTGCTTAATACAAAAAGAAGAAAAGGGGGGGGGGGGGGATTTTCAGTTCAGAACTGATAAATCCTCGTTTATCAGATCTGAACTGAAAATGGTATGGGGGTCTTAATAAATAGTGGGTGGGAATTTTTTTACAGAACACGAATAAAATAATTTGATTCTAGTGTGACTTGCAGTCAAATGCGCATTTTTGAATAGCTATTTCATCATAATTTCAATAGGATTTAATATGCTTATATAAGTTTGTTTATACTATGCCTAGCATAAAACTTTCAGTGTAATCAGGCTTTAAAAATCGTCGATCTATAAGAAATCTCTTAAAATTTGATTTCTTAAAAATTAGGCTTTCGTTTATTTCGTTATTTTAAATATATAGTTTTGAGATGTAGTTTTTTTGTTAATATAAAGTTAAAATTAATAAAGGAGGACCGGGGAGGGGGTCTTAACAAGCTTGAGGTGAGTGGGAAAAATTTCCGAAAATTAATAAACGTTTCCTCCCGTGCACAGTGGGCCAGAATTCACTTTTACTGGACAAAACTACTAACTCGTCATATAAAAAAGATTTAAGAACCATTTTTGTACTTATAACTAATTTGAGGATTGCGGTTTCTAGCGGGCACAGACGTCTATAGAACGTCTTATAGACGTTACAAGTCTGTACAATGTTCTCAATACGTCCAACAAACGTTCTGTACCTGCTGGAAATCTCTCAGAAAAAAAGTTTGTATTACCCAGCAGGAGAGTAAATTTCTTTCTATGCTTGCTTTCAGTAATATAACTAGTATTATTATATTTTTAATTAACCAAACCATTGCAATAATGATAAATGTTCCTTTTTTTTTAACGATATTTGTTAACCAAAGTAAACTTAACAAACTCAAATTTCAGATTGTTTAGTGTCTTAGACGTACTTAGTAGTATGATAAAAGGCACACAAAAGAACCAATAAGTATATATTTTATACTGCTGATTTAGGTGAGCAGTATGACGTCATACTGAAAGAGCCTGGTACCGGGGGCTTCAGTACTTACATCAACTGACAAATAGCCTGACTCGCGGCGGAGTGCTGCTACATAGACTGATGGTTTGACACAGGTCAGCAATCTTTTCATTCACTATTCTTCGTTTTTTTCTTCTTTTTCTAAAAAAGCCGTATCGATTTAGATAAGCAAAAAAGTAAGCAAATGCTTATAAATACGCTACAGTAGATATATATATTTATACCCAGTGTTGCCACATCTGGGCTTTTTTCACAAGATCTGGGTTTTCTTACGCCTGTCAAGCTCTCTCTATTTTTTATTTCCTTTTTTTTTGTGCAAAATATTGCCAAATCTAGGTAAATTTCTTTTTTGGGGTTTTTGTTAATAAAATAAGGTTTATATTTGATTGTCGGTTTGCCCAATCATCTTTAATCAACAGTTATTTTAACAAGAATATTTGAAGTTTCATATTTGAATTCTAAACTTTATTTAATAAACCTTTAATTGTTAAACGATTTCTTAGTCTTTGATTTTAATTCGATTTGTTTTTTTGGTTTTATTTTAGTTTTATACTAAATATAACTACATCATAGCAACAAATTACTTTTACGTGTAAAAGTAACTAATTAGCAAAAACAGCTTACATAAAAGTAATTTGAAAAAAATTGTTATTTACATTTACAAATAAAAGTAATTTTTTTCTTTGAAATTTTATACTTTACTTAGTAAGTAAGTAAAATGTGAGTTTTATTATTTACTTTCTCAAAGAGCAGTCATTTCATCCTGATTTAACATCAATTTTGAGATAGGTAGCGTATTCAAATCCATTGCCTGTTTGAGGGCACTTCTGGGTAATACACAGGTAATACTCTGATGTATGTGGACAGTGTTTGTGGTGGGGCATCGGGAAGGGAATTTTTTTCACCTATATCATAAAGGGTAGTTCTATTATAATTAGGGGCAAATATAGCCAACATGTATACCAGTAGTGTAGAGACGGGCTCCCTGCTGCCTGAGTGCTAAAAGAGGCTGCTAAATAATCATTGATTTTTATTTCTTTTTTTCTAGTGAGCAGATATAGGTTAGTGGCCATAATGAAAATTTGGCGGAGGGGGGGGGGGGAAAGAGGCATAATTTCTAAGCTATGGATAATTCATGCTGTGTAAACCTTGACTAAGTCACTGTTTGTTAGAGCGCGCTTTTTCTGCAATTTTTTTCTTTGTATTTGTCTTTTTAATCAAGTATTTTGTTATGATAATATGACGCAATACAACATTTTTAGTATCCGCAAGCACATCGACTAAAACAGTTTTCAAAAAGTTATAAGTCATTTAAACTGAAAAAGATGGTAAGGAAAGGTGTTCAATCTTCTACTATAGGTTGTGGGCACCCTAATAACCTTCTTTTTGTTGTGTTGGAGTTCAACCCGCACAAGAATGATTAGAAAAATAAAATCTTATTCAATTAAAATAGTGCTTTAGAATAAACTTGTAAATTTTTTTAAAACGTTAGTTTGACTTCATAAAATGTTTGTCGGCTATCAGTTGTCCCGGAATCTTGCGATTGATTTTTCACTACCTTCCAGACAAGTTAGAGCTCTGAAACTTCCAGCATTTGTGTAAATTTAACAAAAGTACATCTTAAAATTGTTTTCACAGCCAATTGGAGAACTCCACTTTTTTGAATCTCTTTTTTTATTTTTTGATTTTACTTTATCCTTCAGACTTTACTTTGATTTTAGTTTATCTTGACAGCATTTGTGTAATCCCGATGAACATGCAATTTAAATTTGTTTCCTGAGCAAGGGGGGTCGTACCCTTATTTTTTTTCTCTAATATATATATATATTTTTTTTAAACTGGGGTTTATAACTTTTTAGAAAGAAAGGTTTTTTGCAAAAAAGCTTTGAAAAGACATTTTTATGATTTATTAGTTTTAGTGTTAATTTTTTTTGTCGGGAGGAAATAGGTTAGCGGCTCTGATAAAAACTTACCGTAAAGGAGCCGGACATATATGTAGCTTGCTGCTGCTTTTCGCTTCTCTTTTTCAATGTGGTTGTTGTCAGGGCCGTTCCGAAGAGATCTCTCATTGCAAAGGAGGGGGGGGGGATGTCGTATGTGTTTTTTGCCAACTAAAGACACACACATACACAAAAAAAGGTCCTCGATATTTGATATTTGCCAACTATACTTCAAAACTTGCTAGCTGAAATGCTAAATGTACAAATGTGCTAACTCAAATGCATATATAACAGCTTGATGGAGGGGGGGGGGGGATACTCTCTTCACCCCCGTTTGGGACGGCCCTGGTTAGCCCAGGTCGTAACAACCAATCTAACAAAAACGAAAATTGAGTTTTTTTTTTAATTTATTAATAGCTATCAGAGCCGTAACCGCCAGGGGGGCCAGGGGGGCTTAGGCCCCCCTAATAATTTTTAAAAATATATTTTTTTTTATAAGAAACCTATTGTAAAGTATATTGAATGACTTTATTTCTATAGCATTAATTTTCTTGACATAAACTTAAAAGCTGCGAAAACCTACATTTTGTTGCAAAAAATGTAGTATTTATTGTAATGCACGTGAGGTTTTTACACATCACAATTCGATTGTCAATAACGTCGTTATCATTTTTTTATTTAAATTATTTAAATTTACGAGTTGTTTTGGGAACGTTCTATGAAATGGAAAATCCAGCTTGGTCCTAAACTTCAAAGAAATAGAAAAATGCCAGATTATTTACAAAAAAACCCTTAACACACAAAAAACTTATCATTACCACGATTCACCAAAAGAACGTTACCGCCAATTGTATTTTGAATGTTTCGATCTTGTAATTAACTTTATCAAACAGAGATTTGATCAACCTGATTATAAAATTTATATCGATCTTCAGGATGTTCTTCTCGAGTCTATAATATTGGTTTATATCTTGGTTGTTTTTACAACCAAGATATAAACCAATTCATCCTTAGCTAAAACATATACTGCCCTTCTCCCAAGCATTGTAAAATCACTTGATTACGACACCAAAAAATTTACTATCAAAGATCTTATCTTGTTTCTAAAGAGTTTAAATCACTCCAAAAAGGCTTTACTTACAGAAGTTGTAAAGATTGCAAAGCTGATTCTTGTCATGCCAGCTACTAATTTTCTTAGTGAAAGGTCTTTCTCCGCTTTGAAAAGAGTTGAAATCTATCTTAGATCAACAACAACAAATTTCCGTCTGAACAATTTGCTGATTCTTCATACTCACAAAGAAGCAGTTGATAAAACTGATTTAGCCGAAATTGCGAATAAACTTATAAATAAATGTCAAACACGAATAAACCTTTTTGGTCAATTCCGTTAATTATGTTGTCAAGATATACAATGTTTGACTCTTTTATCTTTGACTTTTTTTAATATAACTTATAGATATTTAAAAGTATATGGTTTTAGATGGTCATTAAACTTTTTAAGTTACTTCTCTGAACTCTGCAATAAGTGTCCCTAAAAACTAATTTTAAAAGGTTTGTTTTAGTTATTATAAGTTATTATTTTCAAATTTGTTCTTGATCATAACTCTCCCCCCTTATTTTTCAATCGAAGAAACCCCAGGGCCCCCCCCCCCCAATTTAAATATTGTGGTTACGGCTCTGGCTATTCATAAAATAATTTATTATCTAACAATTATTCTAGTTAGTCATTTCTAGAAATAACTTTCATTTTGGTAAGATTGGTTTTTAACAACAACCACGCTGAATAAAAGAAGCCAAAATAAAAAGCCTTAGAGTAAAATTGCAAAATGCAGAGCCATTTCCAAAGTAAGAACAATAAACTAGACAGTCTTTTAAAAAAAACTTTTTAATAACTGATGTAAATAACATCAAGATTAATTAAAAAAAAAATTAAAGTTAAAAAAGTAAAAGTAATAAACTTGAAAAAAATTTATAACTTTTCATAACCGCAACAACCGCTTATTTTAATTTATTTAATATAGCGAATTTAGTAAGATGGTTCAAAAAAGCACACTTTCAAATTTAAAATTATATGGTCGATTGTGAAGAAAAGTGTCTTGATGTTATTTTATCATACAGATGAAATAACATCAAGTTTTTTTTTTTTTCAGTAAATTTTGATGACTTTTTCTTACTTTAAATTTTCAAAAATTTAAAGTAAAAAACTAACAAAAATAAATGCAAATCACAATATTAAAACAACCAGATTCCTATCACATATCTGTTAACAATAAACCCTTAAAATGTTAACTTCCCTTTCAAGCAATTAGTGTGAGAACGATTAGTTTATAACATTTATATATACATTTTTTTAACATTTTAAACTAAATTTAAGTTCATTAACAAGTCTCTAATGTCATGCAATAATCTCTTAGTGTTCAAAAACTATGACCATATAAATTTTGAGCAACTTCCCCAATTAATTAATTAGATTTAAAATAATATCTTTCATTAAGTTAAAAGTTCGTCTGACAATCAAATCCTGTTCCTCATTCAAAAGTTCGGAGCAAAAGTTAATTTAACTCTTTTGTCGTGAATAAGTAATCAAATGACACGGACTTAAAATTTGTCGAAGAATAACGAAGAAAATTAAGTTTTTATAAGTGACTTTAGTCAACAAGATCATTTGTATTTTTCAAAAAATATTATAATACTGTTTAAATTATTCTTATTTTTATTATTATTAATTTGATAATTATCAAATCAATTTTTTTTCAAATTTAATTTCGTCTTGATTTTTTTTTTTTTTAAATTACATAATGACACTCTTTAATGCAGAAGTTGATTTTTAATTTTTATAATTTTTTATTTTTCTAAATTTGCCGTTACACATTATTACTTTTCTTTTGTAAAACGTACGAATGGCGGGCGCAAGAAGAAGACAAAAATAGTCTTATTGCCAAGCCCCTAAATATCCATACATAATAAAATCATTAAAAACTTGTCATTAAAAACTTGTCATTAAAAATTGAACATTCTTTTGAACATTCAAAAGACGTCTTTTGAACGTCCGAAAGACGTCTTTTTTTGGTCCGGTGCCCACTGGGGTGTTTTTCTGAAGTTTGAGTTTAATATGTTTATTTTAGTTTATAATTATAGTTTTGTATTTTTTGGGAATATATCTAAAAAATTCTCCTGTTTTAGTATGTTATATTTAGAAAAAAAGAAATCTTTTTCTCTTTAATCTTAAATCTTAAATCTTTTTAACATACTAAAACAGACGAAATATTGCATAAATAACAGAAATTTTGAATAATTTTATTTTTTTTGACATTTAAATAAAATGGTTTAAAGAAATATTATCCACGGAAATATAAGTTATACAAAATACAAGATTTAATTTTAAATTGATTTAAATACTAGTATTGCGTGATATTATACCACGTCAAAAGCAATGTAAAAAGGTTTCATAATTTGAAAATGCAGCGATTATTTTTTTCACCAAACCAATTAGAATTAATTAATGAACAGCATTTTTAACAAATAACTTTTTGCGGCTGTGGCACAGTGATTATAGCGCTTGCTTTGTAAGCAGGAGATCCAAGTTCGAAACAAACTCTGGACATATTTTCGCGTTACGGTCAAGAAGGAGGCGCGAACTTCCGTGTTAAATGCACTTCCGCGGTGCCCTGTTACAAGACCGTTAGGTCTTCTTGGGGCACCTAAATAACAAAAAAAAAATCAAAAAAAAAAAAAAAGAGTCAAAGGATATTCTTGAACAGGTGGACTTTTTTCGTATCAAAGTGGCAAAAATCTTTACAAAAATAAAGCGTCCTCTTGAAAAGTTCGGGGCTCCTTAATCTTCAAGGCATGGTGTTATAGCCCCCATTATTCAGGACAGGTTTAAAATTCCTCTCCTTAGTTTTTAAATGATAAATACATTTAGACAAAAAACTTGTAAAAAAGAACTGACAGTTATGCCAATTATTTTCTTTTCAAATAAACTACCCTTGAGTTTGCCGTGGGTATATGCGCCTACTGCTAACTGCCTTGTTTGTTTGTAGCTTTGTCTAAATTCAAGACCTTTCGAATGGTTGGCCACAGATTGAATATTTTTGAGACGGTTTAGTTCAGAGAATGTTTATTATAGCTAAAACTATCATAAACCGGAACTAGAGAGGGTTTTAATCATGGGCAGAAGCCTATTATTGATATTTTCAAACTTTATAGGGAAGAAATACCTAAAGCCAAAAAATCAAATGTTGCGGTAAACTAAATGTTAGTGCCTTAAAGTTTTACTTTTTTGCATTACTTTTGTACAAGATCCTGTCAAAGTTATTGTAAAGTATAAGTTAATTTATTTACTTACTTTATTTAAATTACTTTTAATTTACTTTACAAATTATATAAAATGTAAGCTTATGTAATTTAAATTTTATTTTATATAATTTATTTTTAATAAATATTTGTTCCTACTTAAAAAATATTATCTTATTAGTAAATTTAATTTACATTTGGTAGCATATTACTTTTATGTAATTTACTTTCATATGCAAGTTACTTTTTAATATAATTTTTTTTTAATTAGTTACTTTTATAAGTAAATGTAAATTACAGTTTGAGCAACTTTTATATTAAGTAATGTAATTTTCAAAAGTAATTAACTTTTAAATGTAAAAGTAAACAGGTTTTTCATGTGACTTACTTTTACATGTGAAAGTTAATTACTTTTTGATGTAATCTTCTTTTACATAACTTACTTTTGCAAGTAAAAAAACTTACATTATAAAGTAAAAGTCATTTCAAAAAAATTATTTACTTAAACGGAAATGAAAATTTACATAAAAGGTTTAAAATTACCTATGTAATTTACGTTTTGATAAAAATTAACTTACTTTTGTAAGTAAAAAAAAAAGTTAGTGAAGAAACTTTATTACAGTTATTTACCATTAAGTAAATGGTAAATAACTGTAATAAAGTTTCTTTATTTGTTTAGTAAGTTAATTTAGTTGTTGTAGTTAATTTAGTATACCGTAGTATAATTTTAGTTAATAATATTTTTGGGCTTAGGTCTATTGCTAATAGTGCCTCCTTTACCTACGGTCATTACGGGCAAATAAATTGTGAAAAAAAAAATCTTTTTTATGATGACTTAATACTGTTTACATAATATGGGTATTTCTGGAGTTTTTGGGATGAGAAAACTGGGGTTTTCTCAAAAACTTGAGTGGTAACGCTGTTTATATCCAGAGTTTTAAATTGTAATTTTATCTTTTGAAAATCTAGTATGTTAACTACGAAACATGTCAAGATTAAAAAATGTCGTGTTTTTCTTAAAAATGTTTGCATTTATTGCTATTACGTTGCTCAAGAAATACAAATATATATATATATATATATATATATATATATATAGATATATATATATATATATATATATATAAAGCTAAAAACTCTTTATCTTCATTAAAAACACGCAGCTCGCGCAATAAATTTTAAAAATCGTTTTTTTCATACGAAACAACAACAGAAATCAATGTTTTAAAGGTAAATCGACTAAATGTCTTTAAAACCTAAAAACGAATAAAATCTTCGAATTAATAACAATCTTATTGCCCCTGTTCGCCGTAAAAGCAAAGACCAGTTTTTTTGTTTCTTACCGAGGTCCTTATCTCAGGAACAAAACAGTCTTACCAAATTTTGATTTTTTCCACCCAACTGAATTTTGCTTTATTTAAACAGAAACATAAAAAAATTATATTTTGAATTGAAAATATCTTGATTTATTTTTAATTTTTCTTTTTTTGCTTTGTATATTATTTGGTTTAACATTTCATCTTGGCTTTTTAACGTTTTATCTTGGTTTTTAAATATTTTTACATAAAATTGTATTACCATTTCACTACAGGCTTTGTATTTTTATAAAAAATTACCAAATATTGTAAAGGGCTTCATGACAAGATCCTCATAATCTTCTAGAAGTCCTGTCATTACTAATGTAAAAATTATTTATTAACGTGCTTCACCTTACGGTCTTATCACAGAGCACCGCGGAAGAGCATTAAACTAGGAATTTCACGTCTCCTTCCTTAACAATTTGCTTATTGGGCTAGAGCCGGCATTGAACCTCAAACCTCTTGGTTCTGAGCTAGAACTCTAAGCACTGCGCCACGGCTGCAAAACAGACATACATTTCAACCAATCAAATGCTGCATAGTATAGTTTACGATTCAGATCACTAATTTTAATAACAAGGAACCATTTAAATTATCTCAACCAACAAAGAATAATTTACATTAGCAAAATTTATAAACTAAATTTTGTTAATGTAAATTAAATTAAAATTTTTTTAAAAGCATTTTCTAACAAAAATTTAAAAATCAGTAGTCTAATACTAGGCGAATGGTAAACGTTACAACACCAATATTTATGTTTATTTTTTTATACCATCATCTGTAGGACTTGAGTTGCATAAATCAGCTCTGCTTTCCCCCTTTTTCTCACACACTTCATTTGAAATTTAAAATAATACATTATAAATTAAAGTATATCAAACTAGATAAAAACTGGCGCCGCAATCCTTGTGTTGTGACAACGTGTTTTTAATTTTTACACCCATATGAAATAATAATATATTTTTATACAATGTTCTCTTTAGTATAAAATATAAAACAAATCACAAGAATATAATTTAATAAAAGAGAGAGAAAGATATTTTAACAATATGAAAATGAACAAAAATAGTTTTTTCTTATATTGTAAACATTACATTTGATCGGTAATGAAGCGTCGGTGTCCTACATTAACAAACACAGCATTTTTTTGTGAAAACACTAATTCAACCTTTAGCCTGTACCAAAAGTGTAGCCTGTGAGATTTAGTATTTTAGATCGGTTAAAGTCAATTACTATCATAATGTCAACACCTTTATCTAAAAAAAAGCTGTACTTCTTTTTTTTAAATTCTAAAAGGCCAAATCAATTTTTTTATTTTAAAACTTATAAGAAGCTTATGAGTCTTTTTAACTTTGAAATCGTTATTTTTACCTAAATTCTAATAACATATTTATGAAATTTTTCTTTCTTCGTTAATTTTTCAATAAAGCATGCAGTCATGTGACATTGAATTGGAACATTTTTAAAAACCAGTGTTTTTTTAATTCTTAGCTTTTGTCATCCTTAAATATTCAATTTGATGACGTTTATTATCATAGATAAGTTTAAAACTTTAGACCAGACATTTTTTTTTAGTTTACATTTGTTGTTGTTATAGTAAATAAATTACTTTCACAAATTAAAACAGTTTTCTAAATAAAGATTGCACTGATCTTACAACATTACATAATCAACAAAATAAAACGTGTTTTTCGACGTATATTACAATAAAAGTTCTTAAAAAAATACATAGTTACAATTAAAAGTACCTGACTACATCATCCATCGAAATTTTTCAGTTTATATTTGAAAATGGGAAAGGTAAAAGGCGTATCGAAATTGGACAAAACAATTTGATTCAAAGATATGGTGCACGGTATGTAATACAAAACTGATTAAACTTGGTTCTACCAAAGGGTTGGTATTATAAGTTCGTATTATAATTATAAGTTTTAAGGGTATACTTATCTTCATTCTAATAATAGAAAAATTATTAGAATAAAGATAATTGTATAATTTATTGTACATCTAATGTTCTATCTAATGTAGATATCTAATTGTACTATCTAATGTACATAATATATTATATACATTAGATTTAAATTGGGAAAACCTTAGCAATTTTTAATTGTTCAGGAAAAACTCCTTGGTGAATAAATGCTCCATAAACTTAAAAAAGAGTATCTTTTAAGAGTTAAAAACATTAGATGACTATTGAATTTTTCAATTACAGATAAACTTGCGTCACATACAGAGTCAAATATTTCAAAAAAAAAAAAAAAAATCAATCAAAGACGCTGAGCTTTTTTTTTTCTGGTCGGTCGATTAATCAAGGAAATCCAGTTTTAAAAACTGAGCAGCCGTAGCGCAGTGGTTGGCACGCTTGCTTTAGAAGCTAGAGATCCGTTGTCAACGCCACCCTCTGGGTAAGTTTTATAACATCGGTAAGTAAGGAGGTGTAAACTTCGTTTCAAATGCTCTTACGCGGTGCTCTACGATAAGACCATAAGGACTTCTTGGAGTACCTTAAATTATAAAAAAAACAAAAACGGAATTCTAAAAGTTTTTAATTTTACTATCTTTATTGTGTAGAAGTTCTTGAGGGATGCTTCTCCATTTATCTTTTATATCTTGGATAAGTCCATTAATATCTTTTGCTTTCTTCTTTTTTTTAATTTCAGAATGAATAAATTTAATTTTTTAGTCAGTAGAAAATATAATTGTCATTTTTGAAGAGTGATTAGGTCCGAGTCTTCAACGTACGGAGTCTTGAATGCCTTGGCTTGATTCACAGTCGGTAGCTGGTAAGACGGGTGCGTATTGAAAAGATCGTCCAGTGGTTAGTCCGGGTCGCGCTTAGTCAACCGGAACTATTTTGAGCAGCTATAGCGCAGTAGTTGGCGGACTTGCCTTAAAAGCTAAAGACCCGTGGTTCAACGCCATCTCTGGAAAGTTAAAAGCTAAAGATCCGTGGTTCAACGCCATCTCTGGAAAGTTTTATAACATTATTAAGGAAGGAGGCATGAGTTTCCTTTCAAATGCTCTACCGCAATGCTCTGTGATAAGGGCGTAAGGACTTCTTGAGGCACCTAATATAAATAAATAAAATAAAAAAATAATAAAAATTGAAATATAGTTTTTTGATGTCACTTATAATAAATGTTTTTAAAACACTCTCTATATAGTTACTTGAAATAATTTATCTTTTACTTTGAAAAATATTAGAGATGTTAATCCTTTTGCACAATCGCAGAGGCGGATTTTTGATGTTTCATATAACTTCCAGCATTTTTGTTGTTTCAGATAACTTCCAGACATGAAACAAACCCTACAAATTAATATATACATATGTCAAATGAAAATATTAAAAAAAAAAAATTGCGATGATTGAAGTCTGGGAACAAAAAAGCCCTAAACTTTTGACCGTAACTGCCCCAAACGAGAGAGCAACAAGTTGATAAAATATTTTTTCTTAAATAAACTTATATACATCGATAAATTCTACATTTCGTAAAATAATCTTTTAGCGCTCAGAAACTATGATTTCATGAAATTTGTATGGTCAAATTATGACCTTATAAAACTTGTATTGTCATAATTTTTAACGCCGAGAGATTATTGTATAAAATTTAGAATTTGTCAATGTGTTTAAATTTGTTTTCATAATAGTATTTTTTTATTCATCTTAGATAATATTTCTTTTCATAATAGTATTCATTTTTATAATAGTAAAAAAAATATTTGATCAGTTTGTTTCTCTCTTGTTTGGGACAGTTGCAGCGAAAATTTTAGGTCTTTTTGTTCCCAGGCTCCAATCATCATAACTTTTTGCAAATCACCTTTATTTGACATAAGTATAGACATAAGTTTTTGGAGTTTGGACCACGTCCGAAAGTTTTTTTTTTTAATAAGTTTTTCATTTGTAAAGCTTGTTGTTTGATTTTGATTGAAAGTTGATTGGCTTTAATGACCGATGTCCACGTTCAGCGTTTTTGCAATTTAAATCATCTTTATTTTTAGTTCTCACCGCGTTAATTTTAACTCTACTTATAGTAGTTCTTTAAACATTGATCGATTTCAAATAATTTCTTAATCATTCCATACAAATATACAAGTTGTACCAAGGTACTTACTTTAATATTTTCTTGATTTTTTTGCATTATTTTGATTTTTTAATTTTTTGAGTCAAGTTATTTAGGTACTCCGAGAATTCCTAATGAACTTATTACAGAGCACCGCGGAATAGCATTTAACCAAGAGGTTCACGCCACCTTTCTTACCAATGTTGCACCCCAGTGGGCACAGTACGTTTTTAAAACGTTCTTTGGACGTTTTTATTAGGTTTAAACCTTATAAAAACGTCTAAAAAACGTTTTAAAAACGTACCGTGCCCACTGGGACATATGGTCAGAGATGGCTTCGGAACCTCCAGTTCTGATAAAAAAAGTTTAACCACTACATCACGGCTGTTTTATATTTTTGTAAAGCAGCCGTTATAATTTATATAAATAAGTTATATTATAATTTATATAGATAAATTATACTTCAAAAGTGTTTTCAGTTTAATCTCACGAGACTCTAATTATGCGTCTGTAATATTTTTAAAAAGTAATATCGGTTTGACTAATGGTTTCAATTAATTAAAACTCATCGCGGTACCTTTCGAACAAACTATCTTTTAAAAAAAATTTCGTAAAAAACCAGATACTCCCTTAAATATCCGGTTATTTTTAATGGTATTTAATGCTAACAAAAGTAAAATATTATCTCCGTCAAATATTTATATAAACTACAATTTTATTCTGCTTTTTATATATTACTTTGTTTTATTAATTAATTTAAATTACACTTTTCAAAATGGAAGACAATTTTTTATTTAATATAAATGTGTAATGCCAGTGATGATAACATTTTTTTTTCTTTGCCAACAGAAAACATTAAAAATACATATTACAAATTTAGCGGCAGGACTTCTAGAAGATCTCATCATGAGGCCCTTTACAGTGCTTTTTAATATCGAGTATAATATAATGACATAATATAAAGACGTAATATTATAATAAAGTAAAATTACAAAAACAATAACATAAAGTTTAGTAAAACACAGTAATAAAAAAATAATAAAAAATACGAAGATAAAATCATTAGATAGGTAAACTTACAAAGAATTTGCGAAGAAAAATTTGTCGTGGAAATATTTTTAAATAGTGGTGTATGTACTTTTGTCCACAAATCAATTTTATTTTACGTAATAACCTCAATGTTAATGAAACAGATTGTGAGTCGTTGTGCATTGAAATAATTACTAGTTACTAACAGTTTTTTATAAAAACAGTTTAGGAATGGGTATAATCAAAACTGATTTAACACATCACTTTTCAATATTCTTAATTACTAATAGCATAACCCTAAATAAATCCCCCCTCGAATTCTACAATCTTAACGCGACAGATCAATGAGAACTCCATATTGTACTTTTGAACTCAGAAAATATTGATTAGAATCTTATTATACAATCCAATGAATTATGATGCTCTTTATTGAGCTAAACTCGGCTGCGCAGGCCTTGGTATGTGGCCTCTATATGGCAATTAGCCGGAGGAGAATAAATCAGAATACCAAACATATAAAAATGAAATTAAACTAAAAAAACTTGTTTGAAAAACCAAAAACTATGCAAAGTTGTTGAAAAAAACCAATAACTACACTACAATAACGAATATTATTAAATAAATTGACAAAATTAACGTGAATATGGTTATCAACCTTAAATCAATTTTCGACATCAATGAATCGTCATTTTTTCATATTTTTGACTTTTCATTAAAACTAGGTGTTGTGCCAAAAAAACTTAAGTTGCCATATTCACTCCAATTTTAAAATCTGGCGATGAAACAAATGTTTCAAATTACAGACCTATCTCCGCCTTACCTCGCTTCTCAAAATTACTGGAGCGTATTATGTACAACAGACTTTAATATTAACTACTTAATGTTAAACATTATGCTGTATAATAAACAATTTGGTTTTAAGAAAAATTATTCAAATAATCATGATGTAGTCAAACTAATTAATCATGTATTAGATGCATTCAATAATAACTATTTTACTTTAGGAATTTTTGTCAACAGTCAAAAGCCTTTGACACTGTGACATATATGTATATTATATAGTGTTATACTATTACTCGTTCGACCTGGATAGATACATCAGAATACACTAGAAGGCATTTATAAATACCCCTTTAACTAGCAGGCCTAGACATATTTACATAAAAAAACTAGATGTATGACTTACACACTTAACTGCTATTTTAGGATAAAATAATAAGATGCCATAAGATGCTTTTATAAAAAACTAGAACTCTATGAAGTAAAAAATAAAAACCTACTTTGATGGCAAACAGGTTACAATCAGAGGCGAATTTACTGTGTGTGTAAAAAGATAAAAATGGGGGGGGGGGCGGTGGGTCCAAAGTAGGTGATTCCTAAAATGTAGTCGGTTTTTTGAGGGACACAGTTGGTTAGTTAGGTATTTGATACATTTCAGTTGGGGGAGTTTTAGTTTTGAGGACCTTTATTTTTTTTTCAGTAGGCAGTATTCGTAGAATCACCTCTGGTCACAATGCATTATTTATGAAAAAAATGAAGCAGAAAAACACATTACATGTGGTAATGTGTTGGGGTTTACATTACATGTTGTAATGTGAACCCCAAGGTTTAATCTATGGTCCATTATTATTGTTATTGTATATAAATGATTTATACTTAGCATCAAATATTTTAAATTTTATATTGTTTGCAGACGACTTCAATCTTTTTTATTTCAATAAAGACATAAAATCTCTACCTAATCTCCTAATCAATAAAACATTAATAAGAGCGCAAGTACGCGTTTAAACACGTTTTAGAAAACTTAAACAACTGTAACCACTATTTTTATTTTTAAATTTAGGTTTTATGAAGCAAAAGATATCATTTAAGTAAACGTATACGCAACGCGAAACACTGCGCGTCAAACTTTTACATTAGCACAAAATATCTTCAGTGGGCGACAGTGGACGATTAATAAAACAAAAATTATAATACTAGCTTAAAAGTTTTAACTTTCTAAGTGATTTTTTTAAAAGTAAAAAACTCCGAAATAAATGGCTAAATGTAGAAATTTTGTGTGGCGATGGTTTTAACTGAAATTAAATGTTTTGTAACATTAAGCACTTACGCGTTGTTTTACACTTTGATTTTGGTGGTTTGTTGTTGCTAATACAAACCATTGTATACAGATCTCATCTTAACGACCACTGCAGCCAGATTGGTAGCAAAACTTTATATCTATAAGTTGTGAAAAGTGTTTAATAATTTTAGGGACTTAAAAACAAGCAAATAGAAAATTAAATATTTTACGTTTAAATAAAAAGAAGTATTTTGTATTTAAAAAAATATTGTAGAAACAATATATATGATTTTCTCGATTACTTTTAAAGTTCACCAAATGATTGTTTTTAAATTTTGTTAAAAATGTCGGTTTCACCAATATGGTCGCAACTAATCAAAAAATGTTGGTTCCTTATATATACATATATATATATATATATATATATATATATATATATATATGTATATATAAATAAAATGCTATTTTAGACAACTCATTAGTATTAGCAAAGCTGAATATTATGGTTAATAAGTGTGTTGCATATGTTTGTAAAACTGGATACAACAGTTCTTTGGAAGATATAAAAGTTGCTTCTTTTCATTTTCCGTTGAAAAATCAACAGTTGCTAAATTATTGTGTTCGTTTTGTAAACCGTAGTTATTGGGTGCCTTCACCGATTTCTGTGAAAAGTTGAAAAGTAAAATTGGAATTTAAACCCTATTCCTGAAATTTTTTCAAGCGAATGCTTCAAACGGCCTTCCACGCGACCATCACTTATTGCTTTAAGAAGACCACCTAAAACTCGTATTTATCAAGAAGATGAACTTTTTTTTTTTTTTTTTTTTGTGATAATGATAAAATAACTGAATGGAACAAGTTAAACAGTAAACACTTACCAGAAGGTTTTCAATTTAAAAAACATCTTAATTGTGTTATTTATTACAATTTAATATTTGATTCTTTAACGCTAACACATGCTAACTCTTCTCCGGTCCAAGTAATTGCATCCAGAAATGGCGTGCTGTCCTGGTATCGTATTAAGTCTTTCAAATATAAGGATACTAGAATTTATTCCAGTAATAAAGGCTCGAATAGCATCATAGAGTCCAAATTTTAGTTGCGTAAGCAAATCATACTTTGACATTGGTATTCTGGACCATATCATTGCATTAAACTTCTGAAACCATTTAAATTTGGTTATGTGTTTTTCCATGAAATAAACAATTAAAGTAAGCATCTGGTGTTAATTCTACAGAAGTGGGCTTTAACTTAAGCTTCATTCATAGTTTCATTAGCAACAGGTTGTGGTACAATTGTCAGTTTCTGAACAACAACAATGTGTTTTTATTGCATAATCCTTTTTGGATATTTATTAGAATGGTAAACTGATGTGGACCAGTTGGCCTTGACTATGTGTTCTCATGGCATATACCAATCTTTTATTAATATTGTCTCCTGCTATATCTTTTAATGTGTCAAAGTCTAATATAAAATCACAAACGCAAGATAATCATAAATTTGATACATATCCTTTTTAAGACTTTTTATTCTCGCTTAATGACAACTGTGATGGTCGCAAATATTCTGAACACCCAAGTTTATCAAAAACGGAAGCAAAAATTTCAATTTACGTTTTCGAAAACGTTTAGTAAAATATTTAACTTCTATCACTATAATATTATGTTTTAGGCTTGTGTATTTTTCTTTAATTTTGTAGAAAGCTTCTGTTAATTGTGTAGAAGCTTGAAGAGATGACTTACTATAGCACACTTCTTAAATATGTGGTTTTAAAATATGGCTTTAGGATGGTAGAAAGCATTTCTAACAAAACTGCAAAACTAAAAAAAACACGGAAAAAAAGCTGGACTAGATGTGTTTTTTTGACTATTTTCTGTAACTAGGGGCGTCGCTAGATAAAATTAAACTTAGGTGGTTGCAAATAATGTTTTTATTAATATAAAAAAAAGTGATTTTTGAATACACTTTTCACCATTTGATTTCTAATTAAATTTACTTTTAAATTACCTGAAAAAAAAAAGCAAAAAATTTTTTTTTAGAGATGTTTTCCCCCCTTAAATACATAAAATAAATAAAAATCACGAAAATGTCTCTCTTTCACAACCCATGACCACACTTGTGCAATCATAACCACTTCTGGAGACCAAACATTGACCATATTTGATCAGATTTAATTTTCCTGACATCAATTACCTATATTTATACATAGAACATGTACCATCAAATTGAAAAACCATCAGTATATTCCAGGACCACCCCTAAAATGATGGTCTGGGCGGTCATGACCACTCCTGAATGCCTAGTTTCAAACTTTCTGACCACAATTACCAATATTTGGACATATAGCATGTCCTATTTAATTGAATAGCATCGGGACATTTCAGAACCACCCTTGACCACCAGTAAAAGACCATTTGAATGATTATTACCACTTCAAAAGAAATATGCCCAGATTTGAATTCCCTGACAGCATTTACCTATATTTGGATATACAACATGTCCATCTAGTCTGAAAACCTATATTTGAAATGAAACCTATATACCTGAAAACCTATATACCTATATTTGGATATATAACATGCCCATCTAGTCTGAAAACCATCGAGAAACTCATACCCCCTCCCCCTTGACAACCCCAAAAATGAAATCCTTGGCCCCAATAAACCTCTATAAACATTTATCACATGTCTATATTTAACCCATAAATAGTTTTAGATAATTCTGGCCCACTTTGCAATGGTTTGGTTAAGTTGTACAGAATTTTATTATGACGCATAAGAAAAAAATTTTTCTAAGAAAAGGTTGCAATGATATAAAAATAAGCCCCTGTCTGATTTATATGGTAAACGAGAGTAATTTTTTTGTCTCTTTTATTTTATACAACTGTTTGTAAAAATTTATAACAAAAAAAGCTTAAATCAAAAATTTTGAAAAGTTGAAAAACAAAAGAAAATTTTTTTTAAGGAAATTTATTTTATTAAAAGGTTGAAACCAAAATTCGTAGCATGCACACTCATTGCGTCTTTTCCTACAAAAAGAAATTGATTTATGTACATTCCGCTGTGCCTTATTCTAAAAAATATGTTTAAATACGTACACTCACTGTGTATATCCCTACTAAAACAATTTATTTTACGCACACTCTGCTGTGCCTATTTAAAAAAAATCTGTCTTGGACGTACACTCACTGTGTCTGTCGCTACAAGAACAATTAGATTTATGAGTACTACTGCGCCTATTCTTAAAAAATCCGTCTAGATTCAAAAACTGAACCCATCCCAAAATAGTTAAGCCGATAAACGCATGTATATATGCAATGTATACTGATAAAAATAAATTTGTTCTCAAATGTGCGTGCTAAATAAAAAAATAAATAAGACAATAAGAATATAAACATTTATAGTAATAAAAACAAACTAAAAAAATGATTTTTTTAAAGTGTTAAAATTTAGTTATCACAAATTTTAATTTTTGACATGTTCTACAAATCTAAAGTCAGCAAAACACAAGCTAAAACAAACTCGATCGCTAAAAGCTAATCAGAAACTACTTCTCTATTATACGTAACCTCGTAACCAATAACTAAAGGTTACTATGTCTTTAAATGCCTAAATTATGTGAGAATGTATAGTCAAATATATCGAACATATTTTAATAAAAATTAAAAAAACATTGTACAATCACTCACTTTCCGATGTTTCAAGCGAACTCCATTAATCTCTCGCCTAGTGGAATGGGAATAAAGATAAAATACCCAACTTCTATTTCACTGAGTTCTGAAATTATATAAATAAATGCCAAAAACAATTTCAAAGTGGTATCTAAGTATTTTCTTGAGTTTCTCTTAGAAAGCAAGCAAAAACAAAACGAAATCAATAGGGAACCATATTGTAAATTACAAAAACTAGTAAACGACCTTTATTAGTTTACAGCTCCTGTAACCGTTTAAAAATTAATAGAAAAGTTTTTTTCTTATAAGAAAAAAACTTTTCTGTTTAATGTATTCTTCTTAAGTTCTTATTACTATTCTAACTATGTACATGAATGCTTCTATTATTTATGATCATTTTAATAATTTATTATATTAAAGACATAAAAAGGGCGACAATAAACAAATTTCATTAAATTAATTTTTGCCTTAGATTTAATATCATAATAAAATAAAGCAGGCGCCGCGAGTTTAACATAAGCAAAGCTAATTTGAAATTTACTATAATAGAACACCGATAATATTCGATAAAAAGTGAAAAAATAAATTTTTTCTTGATAAAAAGTCGTATTACAAAGCAAAATGGATAATAATTTTTATGTTTTAAAGTTGTTTTGCTTTGCTGTCTGAAATATTTTCCAATTTTTGATTCAAATAAAACCGCAATAACAGATTTATTATTAACCAAAGCAATAATAATAATAAAATCTTCTAAGCGTCGATTTTTAACAGACTCTGTAAGATCCACCGGCACCTTATCTATACAGATCTTGTTAGAATTTCCGAGAAATATCTACCAATTACTTAACTGTAGGATTTAAACATATTCCGCTGTTTGTTTCTCTAAGACAAGATTTAGTTGTTCGTTCAAAATTCGTCCAATTTTTCGCCCAACCTAAAAAACGGGCATGTGCATTATGTGGGTTATAAAATAACTTATCTTGAAAACCACTTCTGTTACACCTATAGGTTTGTTCTTAATAATAAAATAAGACTGAATTTAAAAAACATTTAAATAAAAAATATTTTTTGGGGTACTAACTGACCCTCGAATATTTAACGTTATTTAATGTTATTTTTAATAATAAAATAATAAAAAATTTAATGTTAACTAAAAAATTTTTTTAATGCAACAAAATTTAAAATAAGTTTATTTATATAAAATTTCACTTATTTATAATTTTTTTATAGTTTTATAAATAAGAGAAATTTATTATTAAGTTATTATTATAATTATACTTTTATAAAATTTCGTTTATTTTGAGAACCATATTTTTGAAAAAAATGTTTTTCAGATAAAATTACGAGATCCTTAAATATTCAAAGGTGAATGGGTACTCCAAAAATTATTTTTTATTTAAACATTTTTTAAATCCACTGTTATTGTATTATATAGAACAAACCTAAGAGAGAACCAGGAGTAATTTTAACAAAACAACGCACCCTAATTTGTTTAACTATGAAACTAATTTTAAACTTACACAAAAATATATGAAAGGAAAAAGATCAAACGAGGTTTTTTAAACGGAACCCGTTTAAGAAACCTTACAAAAGTTACTTGTATATTAGTGTATAAAAGTATAAATATATAAATATAAATATAAGTGTATAAAAGTTACTTATATATACAATTTTTCACATTAAAAACAGTTTTTTTGAAAAAAAAAACCCCTTGCAAAGTGCTATATAATAATTTAAAAATTCAATGTTTTTAAATCATTTTAGTTTAATATTAGCTATAATTTAACTTCAATTTTATTGCCTTGATTAGACAATCTATTACCTTGATTAGACAATCTAAACTATTTATAAATTAGGCAAACTGAGGTGTGTACAAGAAAAGCAAAACAAAACATCAAACAAATCAGGCTGACACGAGAAAACAATGAAATGAAAAAATGAAAATACTTTTGAGCAGCTTACTTTAAGCATTTCAAATAAAAAATCTGGGTTAATTCCTGCACTGAACATGAAAAAATGAAAATATTTTTGAGTGTCTTACTTTAAGCATTTCAAATAAAAGATCTGGGTTAATTCCTCCGCTACCGTGCTTTTGTACACTGCAAACATTTCCTTTCTGGTTTATTGAAACTAATAGCTGAGCATCACTACATATTTCTTCTTCAGCAGTAGCATCAACAATGTACCTTTCTCCTACCTAAAATATATAACTTGTTTTTTACTTTAAACCTATAGAAGTGCAAATGTAAACACAAGCAGTGGCTTTTCCCGTTTAAAATTATGTAGTTTTACTATAGAGTTTTTAAAAAGTATAAGATTCTATTTTTTTTATTAACTTACTTTATTTAAAGTTACAAGTACAGGTATATTAGAAACATCAATTGGAGTTGAATTGTAGGGATCGTCAGAAACTTCTATACTTTTCTCTGCGCCTTCGCCAATAATTGATAGTGTTGGTATCCTTGAGAAGAAAATCGTCATTTAAGAATTGACACCTGTTAATTCACAGACTTCATATATATCATATCTTTTTGAGCATAACCAGAAAATAATATAAAAAAATAAAATAAAAAAAGATTCAATGAATAGAAAAAAACAATTTTTGAAACTAAAAAATTCTTTACATACCTTGTGTTATGTAGAGCAGCTTTGACAGCAATAGAAAGTGCATCAAACAGATTGCCACCACATTCCAACACCTTGAAAATTTAACAAAATAATTTTAACATTTAAAATATTACAGCAATAGAAAGTGCATCAAACAGATTAACACAACATTCCAACACCATAAAAATTAAATAAACAAACTTTAACAATTAAAACATATTTACTTTAATTTAATACAATTTATTACCAAGGCATCAATATATAGTATCCAGCATGCTTTTCCTGGTATAATACATAACTTTTCCAAATCTATTGCACCAGAAAAAGTATTTTGCAAAGCAGCACTCAACTCAAAAGCCAGCTCATCACCTCCTCTTCCTTCAAAAATAGGTGACGCATTTGCTGAGCTATTAAGAAAATCAAATTTAAAATAAAAATTATTCTAAAAAGAAAATTGAAATCTATCTAAACATATCAAATGGTGTATATATATCTATATATATATACATATACACAACCCTTGGAATTAGGGTCGTCATTTGGCAATGCCGACCTTAAAGTGTTTGAGGAAGGCAAAAAATTGCCGACCTCGTTTCTATGTTTTATGGTAAGACCTTTGTATCAAATTTTTTTTGCCGACCTGCTGCCGACCTCATTTTTCCTAATTCCGAGGTTATATATATATATATATATATATATATATATATATATATATATATATATATATATATATATATATATATAAAATTATATATATATATATATATAATTATATATATATAATTATATATATATGTATATATATATAAATATAAATAATATATATGTATATATATATAAATATATATATATATATATATATATATATATATATATATATATATATATAAAATTATATATATATATATATATATATATATATATATATATATATATATATATATATATATATATATATATATATATATATATATATATATATATATATATATAATTATATATATATAATTATATATATATGTATATATATATAAACAAACAAATATCTTTGTGTGTTAGCTTAGCGTAACACCTCTGGGAAATTTAATCCTCAAGATTAAAATTTTTTTATTTTTCTATACAACTAATGGTGCAGCTAACATAAAATGATTATCAAAGCCGTTAGGAACAACTTTAGTGGCACACAAATCAAACTTTAGTGACACACAAATCAAACTTTAGTGACACACAAATGCAAAGAAATAATAAATGCAAAGAAATAATAAATGCCTCAGATTTTAATGAATATGTGCTACAAACGGAAATCGAAACTGTGCAAGACGAAGAATTATTTAAAACTATTATAGACAGTACAATATATTTAAATTATATTAAATAAACTATATATTAAAAAATACATACTTATATAAATAAAAAACATGTGTATATTTTATAATTCAAATAAAATTTTTTAATTTATTACTAAACCATTATTAAAAATAATAACTCAAATAAATGTAATGTAATATAATTTTCAATTTGAGTTTTTTGAGTTTTACTTTAACTACTTTTCTATTTTCCAAATAGAACTCCAAAAATAGAACTCCAATAATAGAATTCCAATAACAGAACTCCAATAATAGAATTCCAATAATAGAACTCCAAAAATAGAATTCCAATAATAGAACTCCAAAAATAGAATTCCAAAAATAGAATTCCAATAATAAAACTCTAATAATAGAATTCCAATAATTGACTCCAATAATATAACTCCAAAAATAAAATGCAATAATAGAACTCCAAAAATAGAATGCAATAATAGAACTCCAAAAATAGAACTCCGAAAATAACTTAAACATAACTCCAAAAATTAATATAAGCTTTTCTTGATATTAGTATTATAATATCGAGTATTATAAGAATCAGGGTGTGGATTCACCAAACTTTCATAACATTTGCGTAGCTCAACTAAGGTTACGGAAATTTTCGTAACTATTTGGTATTCACCAATGTTTTGCAACGTTTCCATAAAGTTAGGGCTGCGCATGAGTTGCGCTAAACTTACGCAAAAAAACAAACATCCGAGTTAATTCTTTTTTTTTAATGAACCAAGTTTTCTTAATTTTATAAAACAAACTTCTCTAATAATTGAATTCATATCATTTCCAACAAATTTAAATTTGGGATTATTACTAATTAATATTTTTTACAGCCTAATAAAATAAAAATAATATTTTTATAAAACTCAGCTATAAAAACTAAATACTTTTAATTGAATATTTATTTAGTAAAAAGTATTATTATAAAAATTAAGAAAATAATTTCAAGTAGAAAAGAGGGAGAGGGGTCCAGAATTGTTTAATCTACAAAGACGTTATTAAGGACAGGTAAATTTCGACAATTGTTTAATATACAATTAATCTTGCTATAAAACTTTCATTTTCTTCAATCATAAATACCACATAAATAGTGTCTATTTAAAATATAAATAATTAAAAGTTTGTATACTAATTTGACCTAAGCATGAACAAACTCAAGTTTGGAGTTTGCATAATGCCTAAACAAGTCATACAAAACATAAAAAAAAATCCTTGTAACATTTGCTCATGTTACATTCAACAATATATTATCACCTTCGATTTGCAAACAAATAGTTTTAATTAGTGTTCTTTGTACAATGCCAAGTCGAATTGGTTGACTTGTGTCTATTCAGCCTGAACATCATGTACTTCATCTTCATCATTGTCCTCAAAGTTTATGTCATCTGGAATTTCTAATTCTAAGCAATTGCAAAGGTTTTCCAGTAGATGTACATAAAATATATTTTGCAGTATATTGTTAGGGTGAGCATATGTTAGGAGCACTGAAGTGTTCCAATACTCTTGTGACATCCAATGGTTTTTGAGATGACCAAAGGATTACTCCACATCACTATCTACTTGAAGGTAAACTTTATTGAAATATATTTTCTTGAATGTAGTTTGGCTGATTAAATGGTGTAATCATGACTGTTAACAAGCAAAAAGGAAACCTGCATTAGGACTATATTCTACTCTCTTTTTTAATTCAGAATTAGAAAAAATAAAAATCTTTATCCCGGATGCTTTTCGACAACATCTCTGAAAATGTAAAAAAGCTATTTTTAAGTAAATAGTCTATAAATCAACTCTTTTAAACTTCATTTGTAACAGTCCATTAATAACAAACATATTTAACAATAAAAGATCAAAAGATTATTCCTTTTTTGTAATTTTTTTTGTATTGACTAATAATTTTTACCAAATACTCTTTGAAAACTTCCAGTTACTTTGATAAAACTCTAATTTTTGCTTTTAAAGAAATTAGGTTGCTTCTTAATGTGATTGGTGTCAAATCATTGTTAATGTGTTGACAATATCTCTATTTACTTTTAGACAAATGAAATTTTAGAACACATTCTACATCAGAATAATAATTTAAAGCAACATGCTCAACCTAATGCCAGATTTGATGTTGACCAATTTCTTTTTTAACTAAAACTAAATAAATCTAGAAAAAAAAACTAAATGAACTATGGTTACACTTATATGAGATATGTACCATTTCACAAAAAACTGTGAAATAGAATATTTATAAATATATAGTTGTTTTTTTGTTACTATAATAATTCAATAATTATTAATATATTCAATATATTACCAAAATCATAACTGCATCATAACAATATAGCATCTTTTAAATATACAATATATATTTTATACTATAAATAATATATAATATACTATTATAATATATCTTATTTTATTTAATAATGTTACTATTATTTTATAAATAAGATGTTAAATTATATTAATAATATAATAACATTTTAATATATATAAATTATACAACAAATTATATACAACATCTCATTGATTGTCATTAAGATTGTCATTGATTGTCATTAATTTATATTTGTGTTAATCTTTATGATTATTGTTAATATCAATATTATGTTATATCAATATTATCAATAATATTTAAATATATTAAGATCCTATTTTATACAATTATATTACTAATATAAGATAATAAATTGATAATGTTATACAAAAATATGACAATATTATTATGAGATTAAAATATGCGATGTTTTATTACTATAATTTATAATATAACATCTTAACTATTAGGATGTTATTAAGTTAAATAGAACTCAAACTATTATGATGCATTTATATTTGTGTTAATCTTTATGATTATTGTTAACTTTATTATAATATACACAATTTATATACATAAATTGTATATATTATAATAAGATTCTATATCAATCTGACAATATATAGCTTTATATAAATCATAATGATATTAAACTATTTCTAATATTTAGTGATTTTAACGTTATGCCAAAGTTAAGGCAGTTCATAGCTAACATAACTTTTCTTGCTTAAATTGAGCTGAGCAAGTTTTTAAAAAGTTTGATGAATACCATTTCAGCTTGGTGAATACCAATTTTTTAGCGCTGAACTTATGAAAAAACTTATGAAAGTTTTGATAAACTCAACTGCGCAACTTTTTTAGATTAAAATGTTAAATGTTTGCTTTATACTTTTTTTAGATTAGTAAAAAATGGCAGAATGTGGTTTGTGAAAAAAAAAGGCGGAATGTGGTTTGCGAAAGAAAAAAAAAAGGCAGAATGTGGTTTGGGAAAGTTTTAAATGAAAATTCTGACAAGATGCTTTATTCATAAGTATAGAAATAACAAAACTAAGAGATATTGTGAACACTGATGTTGAAGATTAGTAAAAATAGCAGAGAAATGAGAGAAATATCATTTGTAGAAGATTTTAGGTGTTGTTCAAGTTTTAATCTAAAGGATACACTTTTAAATCAAAAAAGAAATATTTTTGCCATTAAAATACCTTCCTAGATAAAAAGGATTTAGAAGCATTGTTGCAATTTGTTAAAAGTCCATAAGGAAAAAATTATAAAGGATTGTGAATACACTAAAACGTTGTAAATACACAAAAATGTTGTGAATACACAAAAATGTTGTGAATACACTAAAATGTACTAAATATGGATGTTTCTGTCTCTCAAAAATTTATTAGCATGAATTCAGTTTATGGATTTTTGAAAACTGCAGGATATCGGTAACTTATCAAAACAATTTTTAATATGATTTAAAACAGTTATAAATGTTTTAACTTCATTTTTATAAGTCTTTATTCAATTTTAAATAAAATGATTTTAGAAATACTAACACATTTAATGATTTATCAAATAACCGCTATCTGATTTTAGTGCAGAAATTAGCTGATACTGAAAATATTTGCTCAGAATCAGTAGATGTTGGCTTCAATAAACAAATAACATCAAACAGTTTTTCCAAATTTTTGATTCATTTACTAGTATTGCATAATAATGTAAATTCTTGTTGTGTATTAGTATTGAATTGGTTATCCCTGATTTTTGATTCATTTGATACAGAGTTTTGTATCACTTTTTCCAGTTCTTCTTTCATAGTCAATTCTTTTTCTTCAACAGAAACAATTTCACTGTTATTTTCTGTTTCATTAAAATTATTGGAAAAAATTATTTGCATTATTTCCTTTGCCAAATGTAATTCATGTTTAATGGAATATGCAATAAATGATCCAATGATTTCAATAGATTCATTTATTTCTAATTTGTGTGTTCAGCAACTTTTATTTTCATGTTTACATTAATGTTTTACTTATTTCACTGTCAGAGTGAAATAAGTAAAACATTAATGAATACTTGATGTCACTTACAAAGTTTATTCATCATAAACTTAATTATTGCATCTGCTGATGACAGAACAGCATGTTATCTACTAAGACTCTAATTTTATTGGTTTGAGAGCATTAACCAAATCACATAAAAGGATGAAATTTACTTCTGCCAGCATATCCATTTTATTTAACTCAAGCAGAGATTTTTAGAGTAATATATTCTCGAACATTTATAAAATGCTTAACTAATCAATTAAAAAGTTCCATCTAGTTTTTACATCTAATTTAAGCTTTAAAGAATGTCCTTTTCCTTACCCAGGTTTGATCTGCTCTTGCAAAATATGATTCTAACCATTGATTTTCTAAAAAGGCAGACAATTTTATGTATGCTTTTGATGTTATTTTAATATATTTAATATATTTTTCAATTTAACTTTTGACGAACCAACATTATTAGCTTCATCTTCATCTTCAAAACAACCTACTCACTAACAACATCATCTTCATTTAACATTTCATTATTATTATCATCACTGTATAAATCATTTTGTATATGTTCCAATCAAATATTTGCTTTTTATTATAAAGTGCATTGCAAACAGCTAAATGTATGCCATAGTTGAAACATAAGTGGTAAACTGCTGGTAACACAAGTGGTAAACTGCTGGGCTCTCTCTACTATACTTAATCATCATATGAGCACTATCACAAGTTGAAGCATCATTATCTTTCTCAGAAGAAATATTTTAGAAAAGTTTTCTAAATGAGTTTTAACTAGATTCACAAAGAATCGAGGCAGAGAAAGATCTAAAAAATTTCCCTAATTAAAGATTATATGGTTCTTTTTCTTTAGCAGTTTAAAAATTGATATTAAAACAGTGTATTATCTAAATAATTGTCCATTACACATTAAGTATAACACCACTACACATTAAGTATAACACCACTACACATTAAGTATAACACCAATAGCGTTATACTTAATCTTCAGCTTTTCAATCAACATAGTACTTAGCTGAGCCTGTTTTCTTTATAACTTTTATGAATAAGTCCCATAACTCCAGGTTCATTTTTTGGCAGATTTTTGGTACATTTTGCTATCAACTCTTGTATAAAATCTCGTAATTGCTGAAACTCTGAAACATTCTGATTTCGAAATTCTGACAACAGCTAGTTTAGTCACTATTTCTTGTTGGTTACAACAGGTCATGAAATCAAACAATATATTTTTTTTTCATCACTGGCTTACCATTATCACCATTTTCATGACTTGACTTATTATTCCATAAATCACTTTTATGTGGTTTATCATTGTTCCAGTAAAGTATTTATCATTGCTGTTTGAAATCTTTGTTTTGCATATTTCACATTCTGCTTTTTAATTAGAAATTTGATCAAAATATTTACATGTTTATCCCTTCAAAATTAAAGCCTCTTATTCTAAACCATCTAGATGGGTTAAAATAAGAGGATTTACTTTTGAAAGAATACATCAAAACTTACTGAAAGAACTACTTGTACTTTTATGTTTTTTAAACAAACTATTAAACATGATTCACTTCAACAAACAATTCACTTCGAAAAGTGATTGAAGAAATAAAACAAAAAAATTCAACAAGCAATGCTCTTGACTTTCATTGCAAACCAAATTAAAAAAAAGTATAACAAATATCTGTAATATATAATATATCTATATATTATATATACATATACATACATATACATACATACATACATACATATATATATATATACATATATATATACATATACATATATATATATATATATATATATATATATATATATATATATATATATATATATATATATATATATATATATATATATATATATATATATATATATATATATAAACACATTATTTAATTAAAAGTCATATAGAAAAACTTTGTTTCTAAAAAAATTCATTATGAGTAGTTTTACCCATGACATGCTTATAGTAAATGACCTATTAGTGTCATGATATAGTTATGTGTAAATAGCTGTATTTATATAGAAACATAATTGAAAATATTTAGGGAATATAGTTTGTATATAAATTATATTTAATTTCACTAAAAGATATCTGTGTTTACGCATTATTAAAGACTATCGTTTTTAATGTGAAACTAGAATATTGTTTATGTTTATCATACAATATTGTTTATGTTTATAAGAAATTTTAGATTTTAAAAATTAGTTAACAGAAATTGGATACATTAAACAGATATTGAAATCAAATACATAAGAGAAAAAGCGCAGATCTTTGGATTTGGTTTTTTGTTTCAGAAATTCTATCTTCAACATATTGATCACGGACAATTTGTTTAATGTTAATAATAAAAAAAATTTATTTTGTTTTTACACTGAAAAACAAAATACCTAGATGAGAATTTATAGTCATGTCCTTACACGTAAAGAAAAATTAAGCGCTACAAAATCCTCAGTTGAATATTATTAGTTACAGATGATAAAAAGGTTTCTTATCTTTTTAGTAAAAGGTTTTAAGAAATAGTTTTTTTTTATAGTTGTGTATACTCAAATATTTTGCTTTATATGTATAAGAAAAATTTAAATTTATTAAAAAAAGAGTTAAAATAAAAAATAAAAGAATATAATTATGCATGCAATAAAATATCATTCAATTCAAAAGTATTTATTACCAATCCACAAAAAATTCTACTTTTCCTAAGTTAGGCTTAGATAGAAGTGGTTCACTTATCTCTGCTTTCACACCAATCAAAACATTTGTACCAGCCTGAAAACAAATCAAAGCACTAATAATTTATTGGTTTATGTTTATTCAAACCATTACTTTCCTAATTTTCAGAAGTTTTAAAAAAATTGATCATAATTTTAAAGAAATAAAACTAAAATACAAAAAAAAAAGATGAACAAAACAGAAATATATTACAAATCATATTAAAAGTTTTATTTTTTCTACTTAAAACATAAAGATAAAAATTCTTACTAATTTTACTTGGACAGATCCACTGGTATTAGATATAACTCCAGTCTGCACTGTAATTGCTCTATAATCATTGCAAGATCGTCCATCTGTTCTAAAATCTTCTTCTATCCCTGACACAATAAAATACTTCTCTTCTTCAGAGAGCATAACAGTTGCCATATTAATAAAGTAGTCTTGAAGTTAGCAGATAATATTTAAAAAATACACAATCCAAATTAATATATAAAGGATAATAACAGATAATATAACATTTAAAAGGTAATAAAAATACGGTTTAAATGGCCAAAACAACATATTAAAAAAAAAAAACTTTTAATACTAAATTACTTATGTATAACTTTTAAAACTTTAAACACAACAAAAAAAGAAAAATATATATAAAATCCAATAACTTAGTTGTTATAAATTCTACATTGTACAGTTTAATTGATATTTATTTTGATATTTTTATCTATATATAATAAAAACATCAAGTTTTAACAGTATAAACAAAGATTGCTTCATTTTATTAAAAGAAACTAAAAGCGATCAACCAAAGAAAGCAAGCGCCTCCTTTCCATCTCAGCACTTTCATTAGTAGTCGTATCACCAATGTGTCCAGCATATTCTAAAATACAATGTTGCACTTTAAATTTTAATTAGATTAACAAGGAATAATAAAATAAAAAGAATTATTAGAATTTATAGTCCTAAGAATTAATAGAATTTGATCTAAAGTTTTTTTTTCTTCTTACAAACTTGATTAAAAACTCAAAATTTTAAACATTGATATAAAAATAAAAGTTTACCTCTCATGACCTGCTTAATTTGCTTCATTGAGCCTCCATGTTGACTCATTAAGGTTATAACTCTTTGTTTTATCTAATGTTAAAACAATACAAAATATAGTATATAATAATAATATAATAACAAAAGGTCATATATAAATTAAATAATCAAAAAATAAATTAATGGCAGCTTTAGCTATGATTTATATTTAGAGTAAGAATCTGTTAACTTACTGAGGCAACACCAGAGCAACATGCTTCTAGCATTATACACACAATCAATTGCAAAATGAAAAGTCCTGCATCAAGTCTTTTTAAATAAAACATATCTTCCATTGCTTCATCTATAAGCTCACCTTGTTCTTCTAAGTCCTTAAAAAAAATTTCCAAAACATTTTGAAAATAGTTTTCTTTTCCTGATTTCAAACAAAGTAACATTTTTAATAATTTGATATGATTTTTTTGTTTGTTTTGAAATTTAAAAAAATTTTAAACAAAAAATAAATATATTCACATCTTTTTCTCGTTCAATTCTTGCATCTGCATCCTGGACTCTACGTTGATACTTGAAATAAAGTTCCATGAGACGGTCCAACTAGGTCAATCAACAACTTTTATTCAAAGAACATAAACCATTTAAAACAAAATTTATAAAAAAATTCAAATACTTTGATATGGTCTTCTTCAACAAACTTTTGAACTAAGCGAGATCGATTAGAACCAGTCAAATGTCTGAATAATGAAGCAATAATGCTACAAGTATGCTCTGCAAAAAATATACTTGCAATTTATACAATAAATATTAAACAAAAATATTAATTAATAGTAATCTGCATACAACATAATGGTGTTTTCCAAGTTTAACTAATGACAATAGTCAAGAAACTTTTTAAATTTTGAAAATGATGAGTTTGAACAAAAAAAAAATATATATATATTTTAACAAGTTGTTTTTATGTGCATATGTTAATGACAATTTTTCTTTAACTACAATTTTATTTTATTTACTTTAATGATAATAATAAAAAAAGCATATATTTATAAGTACCTTCACACTCTTCTTTGCTATTGCCAGTTTTCTTGTTTCTTTTTGGTGGCTTTAAAATTAAATAATGTACTTTAGCAAATTCCTTTCATTGATATATTTACACCCATTCATTTAATTCATAAGTATTTATAAAAATTTTAATTTGTAAAACAAGTGGTGCTCAATAATTTTCTAGAATGCTAGTGAAATTATATATATATATATATTTATGTGTGTGTGTGTGTGTGTGTGTGTGTGTGTGTGTGTGTGTGTGTGTGTGTGTGTGTGTGTGTGTGTGTGTGTGTGTGTGTGGGCATTATATATACACATATATGAATATAAAGTAATCATAATATATCTCGATCTTACAATACCAACTAATGACAGAGAGGGAAGCATCAGCTGTCTTTATATATTCCTGTTTTAGGAGCTTTGAATTAGGGAAAGGTTGTTAATGATAACTTTAACTGTTATACACACTTTATAAAATTTTAATACAATTTTCTAAAACATTTTAATTATATTTTTCTGAAATAATTTTAAATTAAACCTTAATTTTAAAAAAGATTTTCATTAAAATTGAGAAAACAGTAACTTTAAATCCTGTTCCCCTAATGCTAAATGCTAATATTACCTAATGCTAACTATTTTGAAAAATTGTTAACAGAACTCCCCATACCCAAATACATTGGAACCCAAGCATGTTAGTTAATATTTTAAAAATATAAATTTTGAATCATATTATATACACTACAGTATATGAGAAAACATCTAAATTTATTAATAACCTATTAAAAAAAAACAATCTATTATATATATTTTTTCTTGTGTTAACAGAAGAAAAAATATATTTAAAAACAATTAAAAAATGAACTTTTCATAATTTTTTCAAAAAGAAAATGTTAGTTTTTTTATAGATATGAGAATATATTTTATAAAATTTTAACTACTAACTAGTGAATCCTTTTTAATTATATTTTTAATAATTATACTTTATTTTGTATTTGCAACTTCCAAAAAAAAAGAATTTAATTATTGTGCGATATTCAATTCTTTTCATGCAAGGAAAATACACTGTCAAATTATCACTAAAAAACTTGTTAACAAAGCATGATCTGACACATCTAAATATTCTATAAAACTATCAGATAGTTTAAGTAAGAGTTATTAACAACAAAAAAATCTCACCTTCATAAATAGAGGAAAAACACATCTTAAACCTAATATATCAACAAACTTGTTACAATTTTCTCCACCATTTTCACCAGTCATTGTGTAGGCCAGTACTTTTAGAGCACTTGTTCTACTCATCTTTTTTTCTCTAAATAACAACAACAATAAAAAAAAAAACAAAAACTAATGACTAATTTAAAATATTTAAAATAACTAATCAGAAAATACTTCATTTGCATACCTAAGCATAAGAATCATAAGCTGAAGACCTTCGCCTTTTAAGAATAAATCTTTGTTAGGTGGGAATAGTAAAGATGAGCATAAACAGCTAAATAAATTCTCCATATATTCAGTTTCTTCTTGGTTATTAGGATTATGACCTTTATAAGCCTAAAAATGTTTTTATTTGTATATACAGTGTAATGTGCAGTATAATGTGGACCAAGTTAGTGTAGATTTCTTAATATGTAATTTACACTAACCTGATCCGATTCATGCATTATAAATGCAAATGCATTGAAAAAATTAAGCACATATAATAAAAACAATAAAAAAGTGTACTGCAAGAGCTTGTAAAAGGCTGTCGACACCATTAGATTCACCCAAAAGCTGACGGTTTTCTGAAAATATGCTTAAAATAACAACATAAAATAATAATAGACTTAAAAAAAGCATAAAAATTTAAAATCACCTTCATGATTTTGCAACATAATTGCAATTATTTCACTAGCGTACAACTTGTTATTGTCAAAAACTTTTCTCTAGATAAAATAAAAAGTACAAAACATAATTATTTCACTAGCATACAACTTGTTGTCAAAAATTTTTCTTTAGATAAAATAAAAATTTGCATTTATTTCTTAGGACAAAGACATTCAAGTATGCACTTTAAAACAAATTTAGAAAAAATAACTAGGTTAGTTATTTTTACCTTCAGTCGCTTTAAAAGCCATGTAAGTAAACCTTGCTGACCAGCTGTAATACAAACATCAGGATGAAATTCTGCAAGATTCTCAATCACAGCTGAAAATAATGTATAAGTAGCATGTAACATAAGTGATAAAGTCACAGTCCAGTAGGGTCTATTCTGAGCCCTTAAGAGCCTCATGAAATATGAGACCCAATTTTCTTGTTTTTTTAATGACAAGGGTTTAAAAATAGTATTTTTGCCGATAAATTTTCCGAAGAAAAAAAGTTCATTTAGAGATTTTAAACCTTAATATTACCATTATTCTTTTTTATGTAGTTTGCTCATTTTTATTATTTTTATGATTTTTATCAAAGTATTTTTATGTTTATTAAATTATCTAATAAAATAAGCATAAAAAAAAATTATTAAACCAAAGCATTTTTAAAAAAAAGTTTATGACTTTTGAAGAATTATGAATGGTAGTGTGTGTGTGTATATATATATATATATATATATATATATATATATATATATATATATATATATATATATATATATATATATATATATATATATATATATCAGGGGCTATTCTAGACTGTTTTCGACAGCGGTCCTCAATTTTGGAATTTGGGCCCAAAATTCAAAAATCAAGAACCTTTTTTTTTTTTTTTAAACAGCAAATATCTTTTTTTTTTCTTTTTTTTTGCAAAAAATGCTTACTTATGGCAAATTTCCTTATGGAAAGGCTTACAGCGGTCCTCAATTTTGGAATTTAGGCCCAAAATTCAAAAATCAAGAACCTTTTTTTTTTTTTTAAAACAGCAAATATATATATATCTTTTTGGCAAAAAAATGCTTACTTATGGCAAATTTCTTTACGGAAAGGCGCCACCACGGCAGGTACGCTGGCCAAATTTTTTCCTAGAATAGCCCCTGTATATATATATATATATATATATATATATATATATATATATATATATATATATATATATATATATATATATATATATATATATATATATATATATATATATCAATCACTGTGAAGGATTCAATTACACAGAACAATATAAATATTATCAACTTAATTTTGAATGAATTAAATTACTCAACTTTAAATTAATTTGTTAAAAAATTAGTGAAAAATTTTAATCAATAAAATTCACCAAACCCTTGTTATGTTTGTTCTGAAAATGAATGTAAGCAGTTTAAATCAAAATATTTTAAATAAAAATAAAGTTAATGCTACAAGCGCATGATTTTGTGTTTCTTTTTGGTGTACAGCTTTACAAAAAACTTCTTTACTAAATGAAATATTTCTTATGATATCATTGTCAGTATTTATATTATTTTGAAGATGGATGAAATCAACTTTAACATATTGGCATAGTTAAGGAAAAACCCATTTTAAACACTTAAATTTTGTAAAAAAACAATTAAAAAAAAACACACCTTACTTGCTTACTATAACTCATTATAACATTTAAATTAACACAAAAAAAAGATTTTGATGTATATATTTAGTGAGAACTTATTCCTTTAAAAAATTGAGATTTTTAAAAGGAATAAGCCTTGCACTCTTTTTTCAACAAAAGACTGACATAGATTTAAACCAGCGTTACATTGTTTCCTGCTTTGGATGATGATCATCTTCATACCTGTGTTGTTTCTCATCTATATTAATGTTCTTCCCAATAGTCTTGCCCCCAAAGTGGTTCCATTTGCTAGATGAGACAACCATATACTTTGGTATATGGTTTTCTTCTAATTTAACTTTCTTCTTTGCTTTCTGTTAACTAACAACTTACAAAATATTAATTGCAACTTCTTCTTAGAATATATTATCAAAAGCATATATTTAATTATATAATTTTGTCTCCAAAATAAAAAGTATACCTATAACAACTATTTTCATAAAATTTCAATTTTTTTGAAAAAAGCAATCAGTTAGAAAATCACTGAATCAATAAAAAAAAGACTTTTGATAACAACCATTGTTTAAAAAAGAAGATTGTGCAAATAAGTGGCAGATTAAGTCGATACCAATGCCGATTAATCTGTACATCACTATTAATTGCTTTAAAAAATATTTATCTGTTTTTTTGATAAAAAAAACAGATAAATATTTTTCCAGTTTCTGTTTAAAAAACTTTTAAATTCAAAAAATATTAAATAAAAAAAATTTAAAAAAAAATTTTTGATTCAAATTTTTTAAATTAAATTAAATTTAAACTTCCAAACAATGTTAAAGAAATGAAAATTCATTTTATCAAATATGATTTAAGTTACTTTTTATGTTTGTTTTACACTTAACTTGCTTACTTATTTATAGTTTCAAATCAATAAATTTTTTTGATCCTGTTGCAAAATTTTTTTAATTCTGTTACATTAATATACGAAAGTGCTTAATGCATTTATAACTGTATATAAACTAAAAAAACATTGACGGATAAACCATAATCAAGCCTGTAAGGAAAATTATTTTAGATAATTTTTTAATAAATTATATATATATATATATATATATATATATATATATATATATATATATATATAAATATATAAATTGTGTTTGTGTATTCTACAAATAGAGTGCACTGTTCTTAAAGAACTTAATAAATTAGTAAAAACACTAATCTAATTATTTTCAACAAGTTGTTTTGCCATCAGTAGGCTCATCAAGAAGCTTCCTGATGAGCCAACTGATGGAGAAACAACTTGTTGAAGATAATTAGATAAGTATTTTTACTAAATTATATATATATATATATATATATATATATATATATATATATATATATATATATATATATATATATATATATATATATATATATATACATACACACACACACACACACACATATATATATATATATATATATATATATATCTACTATGTTTTTGGTATAATTTTCATTATTTATAAGAGTTATATTTAATTACGAAGAATACTAATATAATAATGAATACTAATATAATGATGATGGTTTTATCAAAGGTCAACACTTTAAACCAAATAAATAGATAAAGAATTTAATTTGCGGAACTTGAAAACAAACTGACCGAAAATCATACTTTTTGATCATTTTAAGAATCTAGTAAAATATTTTTTTTACAAATAAGCCCTTCTATAATAAAACATGCCAGATTTCTGCATAAGCTTTTTAGGCCGGGGTCTATAAAACAAAAAGAGGTGAGTAATTCAGGTGTACTAAAGCTTTCTGTAGTAACTTAAAAATCTTATTTTATATATATATATAATATAAAAAATCTATTAAATACCCAAATCCAATGTTCAAAATAGGATTATATAATGAAAGTCAATGTGTGAAACATAGCTCATATCTTTTAAATGTCATTTCCTCATTTGTGTAGATAAAACTCAATGCAAGGAGTGTATTATGACCAGAGAATATTAGCATCAAACATAACTAGGAATACAGTTTCTTTATATTACATTTATAAGCATGTTGATTTAATTTATCTGATCATGTATAACCATATATAAATAATTAGTTCTATAAAAAAAGTTTTTTTTTTAATCAATATCTGTGGGCTGACTGTGGGAGAACCATTACAAGAACAAAAATAAAAAAGTTTGGACAAATTACATGACATTTTTTAGTTATGTACTTTATAAGGTTACATTTTTAATATTCTGGAATTATTGTTAAGCATTATTTCACATACAAATCTATTTCTACATTTAATAGAAATATTGAATAGATTTTAAAAACTAATAATTTATCATCCAATGTTTGCTTCTGTTTCTTATAAACCTACTGGAAACTTAAAATACTGAAAAAGTTGTAAACAAACAATAATGTATGTAATTAATAAAGCAAACATTAATAATAATAAGTTGCAAACAAACATTAATGTATGTAATAATAAAACAAACATTAATGCAAACAAACAATAATGTAAAAAAAAAATAAATTAAAAACTGAATAAAAAATAAAAAAACCTAAAGTATGATGTACACCATCAAAATCTTCTTTTTGTCTTTCATCCAATCTTTGAAGATTTTGTAGTAAGACATTTGTTACTTGTCCTTCCAACTATTAAAAATTGTAGTTAATACTATATTAATTTTTTTCAAAACTAATATAACCTGTCAACAGTACATGCCGTATTATTATGCAAACTCAAGGTGGTTTCCAAATGTCCATGCCGTATAATTACAAAAACTAAAAGTGGTTCCCAAATATCCATGCTGTAATATTACAGCTTAATGCATCTCCTAATATTTCCTTCTTGTTTATCAGTAATTATATGTCTACTTGTCACAAAATTTATTACCACATAATTACAGAGCTTTTGCTTCATTAATTCACTTTTACATGTGTTATTTTAATTTTAAATATGACAAATAAGGAAGTTCTTTCAGTGCAAAAATAATTATCAAAAAGTAAATATTTACTCAAGAAAAGATAGAAAATTATACATTTGATAAATCAATAATGAAAAGATATACTTGATGAATGATTATTGAAAATAAAAATATTTTATATTACAAACACAAAATTCAATAAGATTCAAGATATGAATGTGTAGAATGTGATGTAGGACTTTGCGCAGCTCCATGCTTTTCCATTTATCATATAAAAAGAGAATATTAGTGAATAAATTTTTTAAAATTTTATGTTTATGTAGTATGATTTATATATTCTTAAACTTGAATAATAACATTTTGCAGTGTTTTAATAATGTTAAAAATAGTAAAAAACTTTTTTTATTCTATTAGTAAAAAAACACAATGATTTTAAAAACACAATGATTTTAAAAACACGGGACATTTAGAGAACACTTCAAAAAAAAAAAAAAAAAAGCTGGACTAATAGCGATCATATTTTTAAAAAAACATGGGACTGTTAAAGGGTTAAACGCAATTAACTAAAAACCTATTTATTTAATCAACTTAGTGGTGGGGTAGTAAAGCGCTTGCTTCATAAACAAAATAATAATAATAATAACATACTCTTAGACATACTCTTTGATACTCACATATTTGAAATATATTTAAAAGCAAATTTATTTTGAAGATTCAAGCTTTGTTGAAGGTTCCATAAAAAGCAAATCATTCATGAAAATATTGGATTCATGTAGTGATTTAAATAACTTCATAAAGATTTAATATCAACAAATAAAGTTTAAAAAAAGGTTTTTTTTTTTTTTTGCAAAACCAACCAGAACTATTTTTTAATCTGGGTTGGGTTTTTTGAATGAAATCCAACCCATATGTGTTATTTTTAAAACAGATCATAATTCCAAACTTTTATTACTGTTATTATTTAATAAAAGATAAAATAAATTTAATAATATTTAATAAAAGATAAAATAAATTTAATAATATATTATAATAAAATATAACTACTATATTAGCTTTTCTTACTTAATTGTTTCCAAATCTTAAAAAGATGCTTTGAAATTAAAAGTTGCTAAATTTTTCATGCAAAATTACATTTAATTAAAAAAATTTTTTTTTTTTTTTGAACTTTTTGAGACCTGGTTATACTTATTCCTTTAGAAAGAAAAAATTTCAGCCAAATTACTGGATGAAGTCATATCTATGAAAAGTAAAATTTTACTAAAATCAATTCAATCTGAGATATTTTAGAGCAGTTCCAGAAATGAATTATTGTTCACACATTACATAATGAGAAGATCCCATATTTTACCTCTGCAATAGATGCAGGAAAAAACTTTGAAATTATGTGCATACAAGCCATTTGAGCAAAAAACATATTAAGTTGAGCAAATTATACTAATATCAATAATTTATTTACTGCCGACAGGTATTTGCAATTTGTAAAGTCAATGAAAACAAATTTAAAAAACTAAAAGTAACTATTTAAAAAGAGTATCCACATTTACTGAGATACTTAAATTGTTTAAAGGGTGCTTAAATATAGTTGAGAAGCATGTTTCACAAAAATTTTCTTCCACACTGTTTATAAATGTCCAAACAATGTCCTACTAACACATTAACAAGAAACATAGCCTCTTCTTCACTGTCCTACAATAAAGAAGAGGCTATAAAAAAAAAAAAAAAAAAAAAAAAAAAGAGAGAAGGGAGTATGAAAAAATAGGTATGATTCCAAACAATTTTTTACCAATGCATCAACAAGAAACATGGCCTCTTCTTCACTGTCTTGCAGTGTGTCAGTGTCAGTTAGTTCTTGCAATAAATGAACAACTGCTATTGCAATATCTAAAAAATATTTTGAAAAGAATTACATTTAACAAACTTACAAATAAACAAAATAACAACAAATTTTCATGAACACATTAAAAATATTTAACAAAAAACAAAACCTGTGTTAGGATGATTTAATAAACCAAGTACAGTAGAAACAGCATTAAGCTTTATGAATGTTTCGTAGTATTCTGGAACAGTAGCTAACACATGCAGTTTTTGAATTTCATCATGCAGCTCCATCTCAGATTCCATAAATCTGCAAATTTATAAAAAAACAAACAGCAACTAGTAAATACATGTTCATAAAACATTTTAAGGTATTTATAAATAGGAAATAAATACTTTAGATATTATGTTTCAATATTTAAAACTTAATTTCTTTAACTACATAATGTAGCAATGTTTTCAAAAATTGAATTTTTGAAAAAATTAAATTATTTTAGCTGTGAAATTAATGAAGAAGTGCGGCACCAGGCATGTCTATGCTGAAGATACTCAGTGTATCCGGTTAACTATTTATGTTGTTGCTTTTCTGATAAGAAAGTTCTTAAAAGTAATTGTTGATGATGCGTTTACAGTTTTGGACAGTAAAAAATTCCAATCATTTACAACGCAGTTTGTATAATAATGGAATCATTCAGCATGGTTTGACACATTCTGTTTTTCCAGGCGAAGCTTGTGATCATGTAGATTGTAGTGCGATTATTATACTTATAAATATATTCTATAAGGTATATATAAATATTACGTTCTTAAATACTTTAGTACATTTGCTAAATAGTTAAAGAAACAAATGATGACTGACAATTAAATTATTATTTAACTAAATTTAAAAAAATACATTACTTATAAATACAGACAAATAAAGGCAAAACCATTAGAATTATATTTAGTGACTTTTTCTCTCTAAAACTTTATATGATTTTTTTGCCCTCTGCGAAAAATTTTTTGTTATAAAATAGCAGAGAATGTTCACCTTTAACTAAAATATTATTTATACAAAATTAGGCATTTTAAACAAAATAGATTTAGACTCTATTTAAAGCTTTGTAAAACTATTGTTTTACAAAAATAGATTTTTCCATATGTTAAAATAACATTTTTAGTGTAGTTTTTCAAGTTTGAAGCATACTATACATATAAATTCCAAAACAGTTTTGCCATGAGCCTGAACCTAAGCCAATCATTTTAATTAGAGTCACTCACCAGAGCTCAAACTTAGGCTGTTAGTGAGAAAGTCTAAAAAATCTTCTGTGCTTTTATGTAATAAAAACTGTAATAACTTACTTTGGTGGTTGGTCTGGAAATTTGATTCTCATTTCTTGGTTTTTAGTTACTTTTTTCTCAAAAGTCAATATATATTTTTTAATAGTTGATTCATTAATAGCTTCTCCCTAAACACAAACCTATTTGTTATATTAAATCTATATTTATTATATTTATTATTTGTATATAAAGCTTTTACAAAGTATGCTTCTAAAGAATATTTTTTATAATTTTGAAATTTTTTCAAATATAGTATAAAAATAATTTAAAATATTTATAAATATATAAGTTATAATTATATACTATCATTTATTATTTGAAACAATAAAATTTAAAATATTTTACACAATAAAAATTTATTTAATCTAAGAAGAATATACCTCATCATCATTTTCCACCATACTTAAAAGTTTTTCTTTCTCATCATCTGTCATACCAACTTTCACAGATTTAATTATAGGTGAATCTTTTACAGGTTTAACTGTTGATACATCTTTGTTTGCTTGAGTAGAAGGAGCAGGCGTAGATACTTTTTTTGGTTCACTTGAAGTTCCTTTTTTCAATATTTTTTTAAATTGGTATGTTTCAGGTTCTTCCTCATTGTTTGAGATTCTCTTAGCTTTTGGTCTCCTTTCAAACTGATCAGGAACACGTCTCTTGGCCCCCTTTTGAGGCTAAATATTAAAATTAAAAACAATATTTATTTCAACAAATATGATTTACATAAAGAAATTTATATCACAATAAAAAACTAAAAACTACTTGGTATTTGAGAAGTTCTCCAACATCCATTTTAACACTACAAATTAGAATATTTATATATTTATAACCTATAAAAAAAAGCAGAATAAAATTTATATTATACACAACTATATTATATTTTGCATCATCATGATCACAATTATCATGATAATCATTAGCATCATCATCATGATTATGATCATCATGATGATCATGATCATTATCATCATCATCATGATGATCATCATGGCAATGATCATGATCATCAACATTATTATCATCATCATCATGACTACCATAAATTTTTTTTGGAGAAAACTAGTTTGTTTCTTAATACACAAATATTTACATTAGTAAATACTATTTTTCTTTTAAACATTAATAATAAACAATACTAATAACAATAAAATATAACATAAATTTAAAATTTAAATAACGCAAAATTATGCAACAATACAAAGAAGTGATTTTATTCAAGTATCATGAAAAACAACTACATTTTTCTTGTACACTATTTACATAAACAAAACTTTTATGATGCAAAATTATACAACATAAAATGAAGAAAAGAATTGATTTTATATAGCTTGGGTATCGTGAAAAAAATACGTCTTACATTTTTCTACACTAAAGTTATTTTCATAATGTCTATGTTGTTATTGAGTCTACATCTGGTTTTAGTTGTCGCTCAGAAAGCGTGATTTGATCACCTGGTTTAAATGGTGGCATACCAAGGTAGGGACAACTGGCACATCGAAATGCATCTCCCAAATAACACTACAATTATTTTAAAATAATTTAATATGAACTATAAAATATAAACTCTTAAATATTCTGATCCAAAACAAAAATTATAGAAATCTCTTCCAACACATTGGAAAATGAAATTTAAAAAATGTTTAGCTGATGCCCTAGAAAAATATTTTTAAATTGCATCATATCTAAAAACATGAATAATTTATTACTACAAAATTTACTCACACTACCACAAGCTGACTTTGGTTTAACAGGAGCATTTTCTTTTTCTAATTCTTCTGCAAGTCCACAAGTGCTGAAAAAGTTGTAATAAAACAAGTGAAATGCTTAACATAAAGCTTGAAACACTTATGAAAAAATCAATTGCTTTTCAAACTAAGCAGTTTAAGTTTACTTTAAGCATATATAACATCTATTTACCATCCTTTGCAAGCCTTTCTTTTACCAGCATTATTTGTTCCACAATCTACAAAAAAATAATATATTTAATATATATTAGCTATACTTTTAATCATTTAAATTAAATTATTTAGTGGCAAGGACAACAATATAAATTAATAAAAGGATGCGCTAAGCTGGTTTTCTGACTGAGGGCTATTATTTCTTTAAAAGTATGTTGTTTAATATTGCAGTAATACTTTTCAAAAACCTTTTACTTTTATTAGGCCAAACAAATATGAAGCTGTGAATTTTAAAAGTAATTATAAAATAAACTTAAAAATGTGTTGTGTTTTTAAATTACCTTAAGGTTGAAGTTAAGAAATAGAAATGAATTAAAATGCTTCATTCTCATAAAAACTTTGTTATCAAACTATCTAAATTGTTTATATGTCAAAAAAACTGGTGTCAAAATATGGGAATAGTAAAGTTGTCTAGAGGCTAAACTTGACCACTTTGTGAAATTGGTATTTTTATTGTTCCTTTTTCTTGTTTACCATTGCCAAAATTTTTTGTTTGTTTGCCAACCTCAGTACAAGAATCAGTAACTATTATTTTATTAAAATAGTCAAAATAAATTATTTTCCTGATTTTTATACTGACAATAAATTATATAAAAAATATATAAAAACATAGCGATATCTCGACAAGTAAATAAATTCATTTTTATGTAAAAAGATTTCAAAGAGATTTATGACAATAGTTATTTATAATAAGTACTAACTTTTTCTGCTTTTAAATATGAAATTAGTGCTCCATTAAATAGTATTAAATCTAAACAATGGCTTGGTCTTCTACTCACAATCGCTTGGTCTTCTACTCACAGCCTTTTAAACTTATTAATTTAGTTCATAATTATAATCTGAATGTTAATGACATTAAAAAAATAGTTTTTTCAGATAATGAAAGATAATGATGAATTATGATAATATAATGAATTAAATGATGTTATCAAGCTAAAAAACAACTGAATTTTATTAAAAGAAAATATATACTCTTGTGAAACAAAACTTTCTCTATTGCTGATTGTTTGCTTTTTCATTTGTGTCTTTATAGAACTGTGATCAACTAAATAAGCTGCAGTCTATAGTGGAGGCTTTAATTTACACTATATGTTTTTTTTTTGTTTGTTTGTTTGTTTGTTTGTTATTTCACCTCCCCAAGGCCCAGAAGGCCACTACAGATGAGGAGGCTACTTAATTGTGGTTATAACCCTCTCTCAACTCTATAACTCCGAAACACAAATTTTGACAAACAAGGCCGCTGCGCGGAGAAACAAGTTGAGCGCGGTACTACCAGGGACGAGGTGGGGATCAAACTCAGAACCTCTCGCTTATGAAGCGAGCGCTCTACCACTACACCACTACCGCATTTAATATATAGCTGTGTCTTTAGTTTTTGCAGGTAGCTTTAATCATGTATAACAAAAAATATTCAAAAAAATAAAGAATGATAACCAGAAAATTGTACTTTTGATAGTTGACAAAGCAAAAATTAAGCCACAAGTTGCTTATTTGAATGAAAGTTTAAATAGGAATGCAAAAGATGATCAAAAATTCAAAGCAAATTCTAAGATTTGTATCAAATAAAACGTACAAAATGCTTACATGGTGGAGCTAGTTAATTTAGCAGATTTTTTATTTATGTTTCTGTAAAACAGCTTGATATTAGACTAAGATCTCACAACACCAGTTGTGCAAGATAAAAATTCAAATAGTATTCAATTATTTTAAGAAAAATAATTGAATACTATTTGAATTTTCAGTCATGGCATGAACCCAAATAAATTCAGTGAAACCAAATTATTTCTACTGGCTACCACTAAAGAGTTGATAGATGTCCAAGCAAGCATGAATTTTTATTAGCTTAGTGAGATACAGAGTGATAAAACAGAATGAAAAATTTCAGTTTATAAATAACCAATAATATCAAATGCTTTTATGGCAGGTGGTAACACTTTTTTCTGCTTTTTAAAGCGCTTACCTCCATTTGCAGCCGTTCTAGCCACCATTACATTGTACCAGTGGACAACCCCCAAAAAGGTCATTTATGTAAAGGTTTAATAAGTATTGAAGATTGAACTTCTAAAAACATGCATATATAATGTTAGTATTTAAAATATTGAAAAGAGCTTTGCAGCCTATGAGATAAGATGTGCTTAACAGCTAGTTATAATTGGTTTAAGCTTTGTGAAAAAACCAAACACAGAGCATGCTGTAGAAAAAGAATTATGAATATACTATGATGGATGCATTAGTATGCATCCATCATAGTATATTCATAATTCTTTTGATTTAATTGATTTAATTAATTAACATAACATAATTGATTTTGGTTTATCATCAAAAATATTCCTCTGCATGGAATTCTAAAATTGGAAGAAAAAAAACAAGATAAAAAAATGCAGGTATTCATTATCAGACATCAATTGACACCTTGCTCTTTAATGTATGCTTTAATGTCTATTTTTTTAAGACATAATTACCATAAAATCACCTTTTAGTTGTTGATGTTTATTTATTAAATAAATTTCTATCACATTGACTATTTATTACATTGATTTTTTTCTTTTTAAATTTTTTGAAAATAGTTTGTCACATAAAGTATACTAAAGGATATTTATTATTATTTCATAATAGATATATACTATTTCATAATAGATATATATTATTTCATAATAGATAAACTTTACCAACAACATGTTCTTTGTTTTTTTATAAAGGAAGTTTATTATATTGGATTTTTAGGCTTTTTTTAAACAATTTTTTTTATTTTATCCTTATATTTTACTTTATCATAATATTTCATTTTATCACTTTTACACTTTACTTTATTGTTATAATTTAATTTGTTATTAGGTTTATATTAAGAGTAACCTATTTTTACTGTTAAATTATTTTAATATGGCAGTAATGTGATTTAAAAAAATGTTGATTTGAACTAAATTTAGTGATATTTTTTGTTAGTAGGGTTGGTTCAATCAACATTTAAAAAAAATTTTGGTTTGAACTAAATTTAGTAAGAATCATGACCTCCTTTGCTAACAAAATCAGAAAATTGACTTGGTGTGTCATGTTATATAGCAGTCCTTTTTTAATAACTAAATATTAAATATTTTGCAAATATATAAACTAAAATACAGTTATAAAAACTACATTAAAAAATTACTTATATTGTAAGTTTTTATAAGAGAAAACAAACCACACTATCATAAAGAGAGTTTTCATGGTACTTTTAAGAACTATTTTTAGAAAGCTATACAAACACATTTTAAACTTTTTATTTAAGTTAATATATTCCTTAAGCAAAATATACAAAAAATTTGGTAAAAGAAATAATAAATAAATACACATAACTATCTTATTTCTACCTTAATGGTCTTACTATAAGACAAACTTAATTAAGCAACTTTTTTGAGATATGAAATCTGTTTGTTGCAGTGCTTAAAAAATTTTATTTGAAAAAATGCAGTAAAATTAAACAACTTAGCAGTAGTAAAAAATAATCAAGCAATAAAGTAAAATAGAAATACCTTTTATTGTAGTTATATTTGGACGTTCAAGATCTTCTGAATCTAGTAATGCATCAGAATCGATGATATCCTAAACAATAAAAAAAATATTCCAAAAAAAAATGTGTAATGCATCTTTTGCATTTTTACTTTGTTCAATTCACATAAAACATAACTTTTTATTTGCTTATTCATAATATCGTGTTGGGTAGGTACCTAACGTAATGTCAGAAGTTAAAAAATGTTGTTTGCTTAACAAATTATTGTGTAAGTGATTGAACTAAGCAGTTTAACTACTTGGGTGCTTTTAATTTTAGTTTTAATTTATAAAATAATTTAGTTTAATTTTAGTTTGAATTTAGTTTAGTCTTAATTTTAGTTTGTTAAAAAAAAAAAGCATAAAAAAATCACCATTATAGCATTTTGTAAAAAAAAATTTTGCTACAAAAAATTTTGTGTAAATAGAAAAGTATAAAAAATACTAGTTGTAACAATGAAGTAAACGAAGCTCCGATGCTTAATTATAGTTATGAATGAGTCTGTGTCTCCATATATACAGGCCTTGGCAGGAGTAAATGATTGCATGAGCCTGTCTAAAATAAACCTGACAGGCGATGCAAGCTGCCCATGCTAATAGTGCTTGCATGGGCAAACAGCATTTTTGTTTTAATATTTAGATAAAATGATTAAGATAATTATGCTATTTAATTATTCTAATTATTAGTAACAGTTTTGTTAATTAATTATGCTTTAGTAATAGTTTTGTTAATTAATTATGCCTTAGTAATAGTTTTGTTAATTAATTATGCTTTAGTAATAGTTTTATTAATTACAGTGTAATGTTTTGTATCATGTCATAAATATATCAGAGAAACAATTGTGATAAAAACGATTGTTTTTCTGATATTTCTTATTCAAGCATCATAACGATTTCTGGAAAAATTGTTAAAAAGAATGCTGCATTTGACGTTGCAACTTTTTGAACTGTATTTTAGTATATATTTAGATCTTTTTTTTATCAAAACGATTGATTATTTTTTCATTAAATATTATTTTGTTTTGCATTTCTTCCTATTTTTATATATAAAAAATCATTTGATACACTTCTTCTTGGTGAAATTTTTTTTCTAATTACTAAAGTTTAAAAAACTGCACTGAAGAAGCTCCAAACTAGAGAGCAAGTAATTATAAGAAAATAATTTTGTAATTAAAACTTCAATGAATGAGTTTGATACTTTTAAAATTGTTTTAGTGTTACATAGTTCGAATTTAAACAAACAAATTTTTATAACTGTTTATGAAATAATAATTTATTTAAGTTATTAAAAACGAATGTATCTATTATTTTCACTTTAATTAAGTCGCATTTTACATACAAAATTTTTTAACTTTAGTATATAAAATACATCTATAAAAATATTGCATTAAAAAATTTTTTAGGCTTTAGAATAAATAGTTTGAGTAGGTTAAATTTTATATTTTACCTTCAAAAAGTTTTTAATTAAAAAAATAAAACTAAAAATTTAAATAGTTTTTTATAAAATATCTATATAGATAAATAGCTATATAGTTCTTTGTTGTTACTTTTTTTCAGTTTCTTTAATATAATTTTTAATGAAATTTTTATAGTGGTCATTTGAACTTATCAAGTTTATTTAAAAATAACTATTTTTTTTGTCAACATTAAAAAAGAATCTCCAATTACAAACTTTTTTTATCTTTAAGATGCTTACAAATATGTAATAGCAAATAAACATTTATTATCTTTTTTTATTATTATTGCAAATTACATAAGATTTATTAAAGCAATTTATTAGCTTAAATACGATAGATGTTTCTTGCTATTTTTGTTTATGTAAAGTAAAATATGACACGTACTATATAACATTAAATTTAATTTAAAAAATTTTATATTCTGGAATTAAAAATAATAAAACTTTAAAATAAACAAAAATCAAGTTACTAGAAAACAACGATAAGAGTTAAAGTGCAAGGAAACAGTTGACATAAGAAATCAAAAGTTGTGAAATGTATGAGTTATAAAAACATGAAGATGGGTAGAGTTCCAAAGGGTTAAAAAGCAGGAAAAAAACTAGACAGGTTTTTAGAGCATGCAGAGATAGATACAGTAAAAGGATGAGACTGAATGACGAGTAAAACAAGAATGAGTTTTGGTTGATGAAACTAGAGATTTTAGCTTCTCTAAACAGCAACCATGATTTATTTAGTAGAAAAGAAAAAGCATTTGAAGAAAAGAGAAAGAGATGCAACTTTATGACGATGGGAGAAAGGCTCAAGCTTGGCAGATAAAGCAGGTCTGACTACATTTACAATGCATTTTTAGAGCCTTGTCTACAAGAGAAAGAGCATCATTAGAAGAACCAACCCAAATATGACAACAGTATTCCATACAGGGATGAATAAGGTATTTGTAAAGATAGAGAATAGAATCAGGAGTAAGAATATGGTGAGACTTTGTAATTTAATGTTAACTTTGCAATTGATTGTATGGTTTCCATGGTTTAATGGTTTCCATGAGAAATCAGTAGTGAACAATAATCCAAGAAGGCTTAAAGAAGAGGACTCAGTGAGAGGATTGTCATTCATCAATATAGGAATGTCGACAGTGTTGTGATAGTTGTTTGCAGTAAATAACTGAATTTTGTTAGAGTTAAAATTCACATGCCACTACAAGCCCCAATCTCACTGAAGTGAGATCAGACTCAAGATCGGTTATCTGTTCTAAGAAATTGAAAAGAGAAGACTTTTTGTCAAGACAGGAATATAAAATTGAGCTGCACCAAATAGAGCCACTTTAGATGTAAGGTTGTTAGGAAGATCATTAATGTAGATAAGAAACAAAAAAGGACAAGGATAGAACCTTAAGGTACCCCAGAAGTTACTGGAATGGAAGAACAGTGTTGGCCTTCAAGAATGACTTTAATAAAGCGGTTAGAAAGAAATGATTTGATAATCTCAAAAATCTCCCCAGGTACACCATATCAACCAAATTTATGAAGAAGACTAGCATGTTGAATTTATTTGAAAGCTTTAGATATTTCAGGAACAATAGCCCTTGCCTCGCCACCTCCATCTAATGCATGATAAAACCTTTCAGTCACAGCAGTTGGCAAAACGGCCATAGAACGAAAAGATTGAAAATTGTATTGATTGTCTGACAGTAAATTGTTTGCATCAAGAAGACTCCAAGACCTTGCTAATAATATATAAAAGACTGATCAGATGATAGTTGGAGGGGTCAGAATGTTCTCCAGAGTTTTTAAAAAATAGAACCACAGATATCTATTTCCAGAACACAGGAAAACAAAATTCAGTCAAGCACTTATTAAATAGTTTAGAGAAAATTGAAGAGAGTTTTGGAGAACACTTTTGTAAGACTATGACAGGAATGTAGTCTGGACCACAAGCCACAGAATAGTATAATTGAGATATGAATTTAGTAATGGAAGCTGGAATGATTTGAATATCTAACAATGGGTTAACCTGCTTAACTGAAATGATTGGAAGACTATGACCATAAGATTCGAAAGAAAAGTTTTTTTGCAAATACCTTATGCTTGGGAGAGGTAAGGGGTCATCCATAAAGTACATACGCCTTTTTTTTATCGACATTTTGCATTTTGCAATATGCTTTTTTGAGTACCCTCCACCTCCCTAAAAGTACCTACGCTTTTAACCTATTTATCTAACATTTTATGATATTTTTTTAAATTTAGAGTCTCCTTTCATTTATAATCAACCCACTGCCCTCCCATCTCATATACGCCCCTCTTCCCCTCTGAGTGTACGTACTTTATGGATAATCCCTAATAAGATCAGTCGCATGAATGAGAAATGGAATGTTAGACCTTCCTCTGTTAATGACGCTGTTGAAGATTTTCTTTGTCCTTTGGAGAGGACTCGGATAGGACTTAGATGAAAATTGAATTGGAGCTGACAAAAAGGAATAAAAACTTCCATATCTGCCTTGATCCAGGAGATTACATAGGAAGCTAAGATACAAATCAAGGAGTAAAGTAAATGATTATGGTTTTCTGGAAAGATAAGTGATTAGAGTTGTCTGGAAAATGTGTCACAAAGTTAACTATCTAAGCAAGAGATTTAGAAATGCTGAAGTTATAGATTTTAGTGCCAGCTAGGTCAGTGGCGTTAGAGCCAAAATCATTAAGTGCGATGAGTATTAAAGTCACCAATAACAACAATATTGGTAGTGAAAGAGCAATGTCAATTTGATCAGAAATTACATCTAAAAGAGTGCAGTCTTGAGAAAAAGAATGCGAAAAGTGAAATAAACAAAGAACAAAGCAAAAGGTTATAGAGTTAAGAAGTGCTAAGTGGGAGCACATAGAAGAATGGTCAAAGGATTCAAACCTATTTTCTTGGCAAATAGGTGAACTGATGTGTAAGTCTAGCCCTAAAGCTAAGTATGTGACTATTGGAGTTTTTACAAATTGATTGATGGTACTCATCAATACTGAGATCTGAAGAAAAAACAAATAAATTTAAATTAGTCTGACAAAGAGCAAGCAAGTCCAGTAACTTTTGGCAGAGAGGATTTAACAAAAAAGGTTACTTCAAAGATAACAAATATTTGTAAAAGATTTATTGAAACAGTTAGGTGGTGGGAGTGGTTTTTTATGTTTAATATTTTGAGTTACTTGGAGTATGATTTAAGTTTAATAAGAACTTGAATCATTCAAAGATAGAGCATGGCATCCCTAGCAATCAAAAGCAATGAGCTATGCAGTTGTCTCAGTCCGGCTAATTAACCTAAAGTTGTAACTTAGAGCTCCTTATGTAGTCTCGACAATGTGCACCAAAAGCTTTAACAGGGACACCATCCATGTGAAATATGGCACTGGTAATATTTTGATATTTTACACCTGTTGATCAAATCAGCCTCTCTGAGAGCAACCACAGTGTTCGGGAAACCTTACTACTAGTCGCCTTCAGAACCATTAAACTGAGTTTTAGAGCTGCACTCTTATTAGAAGATAACAGGAAGAGTTGCATAGCCACTATCAAGAAGGTACAAGCAAAAATCTGAGTAGAGCCAATAAGATCCAGCAACCATCATCCCAGGAAGAAAACAATATAACACAGGTTTACATCTACACAAGCCTAATAGATGAAAAAGGGTTTGAGGTTGGTCAACAAAATTATTTTGCTTACCCATAAAATCTTTGCCAAGGAGGCCTTCTACAAGACAGTAGTTGGATGCAGTTAACATCTGCCCAAGATGAGTATTTTTATTAAGACACCATCTCTAGCTCTTACTCAACCAAGAGCCCCAAGACAGGGGATTTTTAAGTAGGAATCTAACCTTTGCTTGAAAAAAGAAAACCCTACAAGGCAGCAGAGCAGGTAGTACTGGGTTACATGATACCAGTTGCAGGATGATCATGATGATCCTGAATCTGACATTATGAAAAAAATTACATCTAACAGAATACTAGAGATAAAGATGAACTTAGATTTTATAGTTGGAGTCAATAGTTGGTTACTTAGCTCACAATGCATCAGAAATTTGAGCAGAACACAAACATGCATAAAGTAAGTTACAGTTGGGAAAACCAAACCAGAGGTTCAGAAAGAATACAAACATACATGTAGTAACTAATACATACCTACATATATATATATATATATATATATATATATATATATATATATATATATATATATATATATATATATATAAATATATAAATATATATAAAAGGCTCGAAATAGCCCCTGGACATCGGACATTGTTCAGCAATTTTCAGGTAAAAAAACCACATGTATCAGTAATTTCGTCCGACCCATATTTTGTGTTCAATTACTTTATAATCATTTTAGTTGTTCCAAAATTATTAATAAATTCAGTTTAGTATATAAAATTTTTTGAACTTTTTATTTTTTATAAACAACAGAAAATGAAGTTGAAAGCGAAGCTACATTAATAAAATACGTCATTTTTTTGAGCTAACTCAATTTTTAAAAGACGCCTAAGCAATAATTATTTTAAAATTAAGCTAGGTTTTTATCATTTATATTAAAACAGTGCAATTAATTATTAATTTAAATTTATCTTTCAGTATTTATTTTATTTTTTATCTGATGGTTTTTAAAGGAATATTTTAGCTTTTAAAACCCCTTTTAAATATATTTTATAAAAATTTTGATGTAATAGTTTTTTTAATGCTTATAAAAACCAGCACTATTTCAGCACTATTTGACTATTAAGTTTGAGTTTTATTACATAAGGGGTCACCCACAAATTACGTCATGCAATTTTTGATCATTTTAGACCCCCCCCCTCCTTCCTTTGTCACAACATCGTAACAATTGAGTAACAAGTTCTGCATGAGTCATCACAAAACTACTAACCCCCCCCCCCCCCCTAAAGGATGACAATTTAAAGATAGCCCCTAACAATTATTTTTGTGCTAAAGTTTTTTGCTATTAAAAGTGTTTATAAAAGTAATCATGGAAAAGTTTAAAAGGATTTATTAAAAATTATATATTTATATAAATGTAATTATAATATTCTATGACAATTTAAATAAAATGTGTTAATGGTTAATTGAGAACAATTATTAGAATTAAATTGTTGCTTTATTTAATAAAGTAATAAGTAAACTTAATAATTTATGTATTTAATATATTTATAATTTATAATAACTTACAAAGCATTTCGCATAGTATAGTAATTTTTAAAAAACGAAATAAAAATTTATATATATATATATATATAAGATTTTTTAGATAGACTTCTCATGTTGTAGCTGAAAACGCTTTTTTTTTTTCCCCCACAGTTTTTCACACAGTTTGACAATGGCTGTTTTGATGTTTTAACAATTATCATGCAATAAAAAATATCGTTACGTTATGAATAACTTTTAATCATTAATCTTTTTTAAAGTTTTTATTTAACGCGAGGGCTTTAAATAAATTCCAAAATTATTTATAGTGATTGTTTAAAATAAACGTATTATGTGTAAATTAAATGCTATATTTAAATTATTTTTTTAGTAGATATGTGTTTTTTATGATAAATTTAAATGTTTGAAACTATTTTTCCATGTCTTTCTAAAAATATTTATTTTTTTAGGTTATTTTAAATTAATAGTTAAATTAAATCTTCCCATGATTTAATTGCTTAATTTTTTTTTGTTTCTATTTTTACAAAGAATTGTTTAAAAGTTTTTTTTAGTAAAACTTTACTTACTAAATAAAGCATGAAATGATTAAAAATTACGATTTTCAAAAGACTACATTATTTAAAAAAAAAAACTTTATTTTGCAACTTTTTGAAAAAAATATTTATGCAACTTAAAAAATTATATTTTTTTCTTTTCAATAATATAAATAAAATTTTTTCATTTATTAAACGATTAATAGAAGTAATTTTAAAAGTGTTTTGCGTAACTTTAATTAAATGTTTTAAAAGATGTGTTTAAGTAACATTTTTTTAGTTTTACCTTAAAGCTAATTTTTTTTTTTTCCGTAAGGAATTGTTTTGCTTATTCTTTAGTTTTTCCATTTTTTTTCATGGTCAGCAATAGGGTTCGATTGCATGCCCATCAGCATGCAATCGAATCTAATAATCGAAATTTGTAGAATTTAATTCCCATTGGTGTGCAATCGAACGCTATTTCTGACCACGCAAATGATTTTTTTTGTTTAAAGCTTGACATGATTTAAACGTTTCAGAAATGTATTTAAAAAAGAATGTTAAGCTAAACTTAAATAAGGAAAAAAAATGAAAAAACTAAAGAATAAGCAAAACAATTGTAAAAAAACAAAAAATGAAAAAACTAAAGAATAAGCAAAACAATTCCTTTACACCGATGGGAATTAAATTTGTAGAATTTAATTCCCATCGGTCAAAATATCTGATTACTTTGTAAATTGATCAGACAATCTGAGGTTTTAGCCGGACAATGTCCATTGTCCGACCGTTAAATTGAGCTCATATATATATATATATATATATATATATATATATATATATATATATATATATATATATATATATATATATATATATATATAAATATATATATATATATATATATATATATATATATATATATATATGTATATAATTATATTTATATATACATATATATTTATATACTTTTTATAAAATTTCAGGTAATCACCTATTTTATTTAAAAAGTTATAGTCTGTCAAAAACCAAAAAAATCTACTGCAAGCTCCAGATACTCAAGTTTTTCTCATTTTGGTCAATATTGATTCGATCATAACTTTTGAACGGTTTAGCCAATCAAGCTAAAATTTTTAGGATTGTGTTTTTTTCATAAAATTTGTGGTTGATCAAAATTTGAGGTGGTACTCTAGGGCACTTTCTAAAAACTAGGTGATTTCATATGGAGTAACCCAATAGTGTTATCACTTTTATAAAGTACTTAGAACTTTTAAAGTTCATTCTTTGTTCAAACAACATTAGTCATTCCAAACTTTAATTTAAGTAGAAAAGCATCTAGAAAAAATAAAGTGGATATTCAAATATTATTAAAAACATTAGAAAATTTACAAATACACTTAAATAACTTTATAAAAAGTTTAGCATTATGAAAAATGTTATTAATAGTCCGTAAAAATGCGCATTAATTTTGAAATCAACCAATAAAAAATTTTCATTAGTTGATCTTAAAATTAACATTTTTACGGACCATTTTTCATAATGCTAAACTTTTTATACAGCACATTTTTATAAAGTTTTTATTATGTTTTTTAATAAGTTTTTTAATATTATTTGAATATCCACTCTATTTTTCTAGATGCTTTTCGACTTCAATTAAAATTTGGGATTACTTATGTTGTTTAAACAAAGTATGAATTATAAAAGTTATAAGTGCTTTATAAAAAAAACATCACTATTATTGTGTTATTACTTTTATAATGCAGTTAGTTACTAGAGTGTTGTTACTTTTGTTGTTGTAAGTTTATTGTTTTATTTTTTATAACTTTTTTGCTAACAAATTTAAGTGGATTCGCCCCTTGAAAACAAAAAAAGGCGGTTTTGCATAAACTAAAGTTTTGAAGACCAGATATTTTTCCATATTTTGCATTTCACGATCACTTAATTTAACCCTTGCGTATATATTCTTTGTATTCTATACATATATTCTATGTATGTTATATATCAAAAGATGGATCTTCCTTTTTTGCCTATTAATATTCCACAATTCAGTCTGTACTTCAACTATAATATACTATAATACATATAAAATAATAATTTTAATCATTATGCATCACTAATAATAATATTAAAAATTTTATAAAACTTACCACTTCTTCATCTTTCATATCCAAAGCAGACAATGTCCATACATTATTTTCTTTTGCAGCTATAAAAGTATTTAAAAATATTAAAAGATTTTTTTTTAAAACCAATGTTTTTAGATCTAATTTAAAATTTTCTTCAGGTTTTGCTAGTTTTTTTAACTTTATAATGAAAGTTTTTTTTGTTATTAAAAATTGACAATTGAAAAAAAAAACACATAAGATTAACATAATTTAGAAGCATACAAATGCACTATCTGGGTTTTTTAATCCTTAGCAACTACAAATCTTAATTCCTTACTAAACCCTGATATTCAAGAAATATACTAATAATAAAAGAGTAAAGTATTTCAAAAACCTTTTTTGGTTATTGATAAAGGCAATCTCGAAGATTTTCCAACTTCAAATTCAGGTTTTTGACAAGTGACCTAAAAGATTTTACCAAATAAAATAAGTTTTTCAAAATAAAAACTAACTAGAAAACAAATAAACTTTATATCCTTACAGTAAGAACTTTTTCTCCTAAAACCTAAAAAAAATAAAAATAGAATTAAAAAGTAATTTTAACAATAATTAAAAACTAAACTTGAAACAAAAACAATATTAAATTAAAATTATTAAAAAAGTTATTCCTTTGCTTTTTTTAATCATTTTGTTATTAATTTTTAATCAAAGCTTCTCTCAAAAAACACCAGAAAAAAAAATTACATATATATATATATATATATATATATATATATATATATATATATATATATATATATATCAGGGATGAACCCAGATCTGTTTTGGTACCGCTGGAATGGGCAGTATAGGTGCTTAAAAAAAAGCTCTTCCTTTTTCTTTAGGATAATAAAATGGATTTGTTAAAAATTTGTTTAAAGCTGTTGTTTAATTACAAACCAAACATCAGATTTAATAAAATGTCTTCTCCATACGCTTTCTTCTTATGGTGTATCCGGCAACATCTTTAAGATCATTGAATCCTTCCTTTCCAATCGTAGCATAAAAGTTGTCCTCGATGGACAACACTCTTCTTCTTATTCTGTAACTTCAGGGGTTCCTCAAGGTTCTATCCTTGGCCCTATACTCTTTTTAATTTACATTAACGATCTTCCAGATATTCTCACATCTAAGGTGGCATTGTTTGCTGATGATACTACCATTTATTCTTGTCGTGATAAGAAACCAACACCCTCTGATTGCTTGGAGGGGGCATTTGAGCTTGAAAAGGATCTCACTTCTGCTACAGCATGGGGCTCACAGTGGCTGGTGAACTTTAATTCAGATAAAACTCAATTTTTTTCAGCCAATCGTTATCGCAATAATTTAGATCTTCCTATATTTATGAACGGTGATGTACTCGACGAGTCACCTACTCTTCATCTTCTAGGATTAACTCTTACTTTCAATCTTTCTTGGAAACCATATATCAAATCAGTTGCAAAATTAGCATCTGCTAAGGTTGCATCTCTTTATCGAGCTTGTCACTTTCTTACTTTGGATTCTATTCTCTATCTCTTTAAATCTCAAGTCCAGCCTTGTATGGAATACTGTTGCCATATCTGGGGCGGATCTTCTAATGATGCCCTTTGTCTTTTAGACAAGGTGCAAAAACACATTGTAAACATAGTTGGACCTGCTCTTGCAGCCAACCTCCAACCTCACATTGTCGTAATGTTGCTTCTCTTTCTCTTTTCTACAAATACTATAATCGGCACTGCTCTAAAGAGCTAGCGTCTCTTGTGCCATCTACTAAAATTCATTCTTGTGTTACTTGTCATTCAATTAAGTGTCATCCTTTTTCTGTGACTGTTCCTATGTGCCCAAAAAATGCTTATTCATCTAGTTTTTTTCCTTGAACATCAGTTCTTTGGAATTTGCTTCCTTCATCTTGCTTTCCTGATTCATATAATTTGCAATCTTTTAAGTCGTCCATCAATCGTTATCTTGCTCTACAATCTTCAACTCCTCTCTTTCAGTAACTTCCAACTTTAATTAGTGGCTGCTTGCAGTCTTGTTGGAAGCGAAGATGTTTAAAAAAAAAAAAAAAAAAAAAAAAAAAAAAAAAAAAAAAAGAATTAAAATTTTTTATGAAACTCAATTTAAAGACAATGGAATGTGAAACATGAAAAATTTGTTTTTTTCGAAAAAAGGAATGATTTTAAAATATTTATTTAAAAAAATTAGCAAGTAAAAATTTTAGCTTTAATAACAATGTGCAAATTTGATTTTTAAATGAAAGAACTTTTGATTACAATTTTAGCTCACAATTTTATTTTACTTTAGGAAAATGAAAAAATGAAACAAAAACTTTTTTTGAAAGTCTTCTTTCTCTTCATGTTCTTTTTGACTTTAGTAATAATAAAAATAACGATTAAAAAAACTTATAAGGTTTTATTAAGTTTGGGTTATTGTTAAACTTCAATATCTTTAATTTTTTAAAACAATTAGTGTATGTAACTTATTTAATATATGCAATCTTTTTAATTATATATTTTTTTATTATCTTATTTATTTAAAGCACTGTGAAAATATTTAAGCTTTAGTAAAAGCTAATCGAACAGTATTGTCAATATTTAAATAGAAATGAAAAGAAAAATAATAGTAAATACACTTTTTAAATGTTTTGTATTTGAAAAGTTAAAATGGACAACTATTTGACTACAAGTTATAAGCTTAATAAGCTACTTTTATTTTAATTTTGAAAATACTGCACTATTTGTAAATATTGTAACTATTTGTAAATATTGATTAAAAATTGTTCAAAGTATTTCAAACATTTAATAACTACTCAAATTAAAATTACTGAAATACAGTTACTTAATGTTTAAAATACTTTAAACTTAGAATACTTAAAAATTTTCAATATATATTTACAAATAGGAAAACTTTAAAGTTTAATAAAATATCAAATAAAATAGTTTATTTTTAACTAAAAATTGGGTAACTTAAAAGTTTAATAAAATATCAATTAAAAATTCTTAGCTTTTAATTTTTAACTAAAATAATACAAACATACAAAAACAGAAAAAGTTAAAGAAAATCCTGAGGCAACATACATTTTTAAAAAATTGTGGAGAAAAATTAATAATTATATGGGGACGCTTATTAATTTTGAAGAAATGGCCAATGTCAATTTTTTTACTTAAGAAATGCTTTTTTTTTTCTGTTTTTTAACAAAGTTAAAAGTAAACTATTTTGTTACATAAAAAAGTGCACAAGTTTCTCTGTCATAGGTTTAAATATGAAAAATAAATAAAAAACTGGTTTATTTAAAAATTTTAAAAAACAAAGTTTGTTCAAATGTTTTTCATAGAAATACTAGAGAATCTTTATTAACCATATACTCTTTATTTGAAAAAAAAATTTAAAAAAACCTTTTTGTCAGTTTTTCACTACCACTATCTTTTGTCGAGAATTTAAATTTTCAGAAATTTATCTGTAAGATAAATAGCAACTACGTACTACCATTACAAAGCCATCTATTATCTCAATTAATACCAGCGGCTGTTAAAAAAAAAAACTTATTTCAAAATACGTTCAGTTTATAGGGTATATAGCCACGACTGTTGATGTATGAACTGATAAAAGGGTGCATTTATATCATGCTTCTAAAGGGCACTACTTTTCTAATGTCAAGCTCCAAAATTTTCTCTTGGCTTTTCATTTAGTCAAAAGAAGAAATAATGGCCTGTTAATTGCAGATGAATTAAATATCATTATTGAGCAAAAATAAATCAGAACAAGGCGAGGAAACTGTTGTAACTGATAAGCCTCAAATATGAAAAAAGCTTTTGATGTACTCGGTGAGTGATGGATAAATGAGAATGAAGGAGAATCTGGACCTATTGTTATAGTTGATGACGAAGATGTGTGGATCTGCATGAAGAAGATCAACTCATTATGAAGCTATCAAGCAACACCCAATCGAAAAATTGGCATCCTATGCACTTTTATTTCAGTTGTGTGTTAAGATGGAATAAATCATCTAAAAACAGCAAACAATTTATCAGCCAAATGCTCAAAGCTGGCAAATTTAACATATCAAAGCACCATTTTCCGTGTAAATTTTTAGTTGAAATTTGGAAAAGAACACTCTATACCAAAAATCAATGCTACAAGATGGATACTGAAAACAATAGTTATCATAAAAAGCAAAAAAAATATAAGAGGTCCTCAAATTTTAATTTGGGCATACAGTCGACGCTGTCGAAAACAGTTTAGAATAGCCCCTGTCTGTATACAAATCAAAATGCAACAAACAAAATAAAAAATTGGTTTTAAACTATCATTTTTTCAATGCCTTTGATGATCTCAATATCAGTATATTTACACCCAAAAAGGACAGGTGCAATATTTGTTGGGGATATGAAGTTTATAATCCATCCCTAAATGAATACACAAAACATGTGAAAAAAATTAAAACAAAGCAAGAAAGTAAAAAGTACTTCATAAAAACCAAACAAAACAAACAAACAAAGCAAACAAAGACAAAATTAGTTGTTTTATTGTACATGTATAAAGTATGCAATCATGCTTAAAGCTGGATGCCAGTGCATTTTATTTTAAAACAAAACTTTGTTGTCACAACTTTACCACTTTTAATTTGGGGAATAATAAAGTAAGATGCTATTGGTAGAATGAGTCTAAAGATGATCTATTGGTATCTAACTTTGCTTTTAGTCTCATCAACTACATTGATGATATAGTTCCAAAAGAAACTTCATTAATTATTTAAAAAACAGTAGATCCTGTAAGAAAATAGTAACTGATTTACAGTAGTAAAAATATGTAAAAATTAAAATATATTAAAAGATGGAGTAGAATGATGAACATAACGACCAAAACGCCAGAGACCTATTGAAAATTTTATAAGAACTTGTCTGAAAATCAAACTAAAGTTAGCATATAATTCATCATACACAAGGGCCAAATTAAGCGAATTAATCAGGAATTGCGATTGGCCAAAGCCATTTAACGATCTTGAAAATATATTATTTGAAGCAATTGCGATCACTAATTTTTATATTTCTGGGTAAATGTTTTCATAAAAAAAAAATTGCATCATGTTTTAAAATGTTGTTGATAAAAAATAAATGGGTCAGACAAATATTACATTTATTTGTTTGTCCATCAGATCAAGCAAAGCTAATTTTAAAATTACCACATGCACTTTTCAGACCAGAAGTAATACCTAGAAATGCTTGTCTTTTAAGTTTGTTTATTTGTATACCCTTTTGAAGTTGAATAAAGTAGTAACAAACTTTTATTTACCTAATTTTTTTTAATAATTTTGGCATATAACAGTAAATATTTTTATTCTGAATTACCTGGATTGAAATCTGTTTTATACAAATAAAGTTAAACATAATAACTGTGAAAGCCTTATGAAAGAACTTCCCTATATTTGTTGCAGTAAATTTGATTTTATTATGTTTATTATTATTGATATGATGATTGTTTTAAAAATAAAAAATGTTTGTTATAAAAATGTTATTTAAAATAAATTCAATATTTTTTTTTTAAAAAAAAGGGTCAACAATTTAAGTTTAAGTACACAAAAAATTTTTTTTATTGAAAAATCATCAGAATGTGACTTTTTTGACCGTATATCAATCTCTATTATTTCATATTTCAGTATGATATAAAAAATGAATATAGACCTTATTTCAGTAAATAAAATAATAATAGAAAAAAAAAATGCATACCTTTATATTTTTAAATCCAGAATAAGTCAAAGTTGACATAATCTTTGCTGCAGATCTGTCTTCTAGATAATGATATATATATATATATATATACATATATATATATATATATATATATATATATATATATATATATATATATATATATATATATATATATATATATATATATATATATATATAAGTGGTAAACAGATTGCACATTTTTGGCCGATGTGGTTAATTTATGGACAAAAAAAGGCCAATAACAATACTGATACATAATAATTAACAGATTATATAACAATCAATAATATCTCTAAATTGATAAAAAATATTTGTCTTGGGCAGATGTTAGCATCATGTTAACATCTGGCTACTGCCTTGTGGAAAACTTTCAAGGCAAAAACTTTAGGGGTAAGCAGAAAATTGTGGGACTACCTTGCACTTTTTTTTATAAATAGGCTGGCATAAACTTAAACTTTATGCCAGTAAACGTTATATTGTTTCCTACCTTGGGTGATGAATGCTGGATCATCTTCACTCCTGCGTTGTTTCTCATTTATATAAATGGTCTTCCCAATAGTCTTATCCCTATAGTGACTCTATTTGCTAAATGAGTCAACCATATATTTAGGTCAAAAAATTTATGAGATATTAATTTTTAAAAAAAAACAGGGGATTTTGCTGTCTATGAAGAAAGATGCTTTCTTAGAAGAGAGATCTGATGTGATCTCTCTTCTAAGACAGCATGGTGCTCTTGTTTTCTTACTCCTTATTCCATTCTATAGCTCTATAAGTCTCTTATATATCCTTGTTGTTTTATTTGGGCTGGTCTCTCTAACTATGCTCATTCTCTTTTAGACATAATCCAAAAACACATTGTAAATGTAGTTGGACCTGCTCTAGCTCCCAAGCTTGTGCTTCTGTCCCATTAGTTATTTTTTTATATTCTCTACAACTATTACCAAAGTCACTGTTCAAGCAATGCACACCTCTTACAGATCTCTTGTTCAATTCAAACAATTCAAACAATTTATTCCAACACAAAACTCTTTTTCTACCTGAACTCAACCTCACGCAAACTCACCTTAAGCAAAGTTGCATCCATTTACTGTAACTGTTACAATATACTCAATAACTTTTATAAACCTAACTTTATACACCAACACAATACTTTAAAAGTCCTGTCTTCATGTTTTCCTCACTCATACAGTTTTTAAACTCTTCTCTCAACCGTTTTTGTGTTATTTAAATCTTTTTCTTTACTTTCTGTTAACTACCAACCTATATAATACTGATTGCGGCTTTTTGAAAGTGAATTTGCTAATAAAAATATATATTGAACTTTATAACTTAGTCTAAAAAATAAAAAGCATACTATATTATCTATAAAATAAATTTGTTTTACTTAACATATAACTATTTTCATAATGCAGGATTAAATTTAGAAAATTGGTAAATCAATAAAAAAAAAGCTGATATTATTAATGATACTGATTGTAAAAAAAGTGGTTGATTAAGCCAATACTGCTACCGATGCTGATTAAATACTAATATACATGTGTGTGTATGTGTGGGTGTGTTTATATATATATATATATATATATATATATATATATATATATATATATATATATATATATATATATATATATATATATTAGAGAAAGGTAATGACTGTTCAAAAAGATTTTAATATATTATACTATAAATATTATTGTTATAATATACCAGGGTGGCTACACTTTTTTTGTATGAAAAAATTAGGATAATTTAGGATAATTTAGGAGATCTTTAAAGGTTTTTAAGGAGATTTATTGGGAAATTCGAAAAAAAAGGATAAAAATCCTAGGAGATTTTAGGAGGATTTCAAAAATAAAGTGGCCCTAAAAAATTTTCATTTTATTTAAAAACTGTAAGAACACCTAGTTAAGATAATTAAGATAAAATTAGGGCCACTGTTATTTAAAATAATCTAACATCTCTACACGTACAAAAATATTAACTTGAAACAAACCGATTTCATACTTGCATTATAAACTTATCAAACTTAACATTGTACTAAATAGATAACTTAATGACTAAGTAAAAAAAAAAAAATAATCAAAAATCATTAAAATACACAGCCAATTTCAAAAACTAAACTTTATATTTTATATTATACTTTATATTATATTTTATATATATATAAAGAAATAATCAAATCAGGAAAACAAAACAATTGAAAAGTTAAACATCCAAATCTAAATCTCAGCCTTCTTGTCAATAAGTACTTTTATTGCTGCTGTAATTTTTTCAAGTAATTCCTGCTTTTCAGAGGCAACTCTCTTTAGCGCATTAGATTTTAAAATTGTTGACTTAATTTCTATCAATGACTTCTGCTTTTCCGCTTGCAATGCATACTCATCTGCATCATATCTGAACTGAAGTATGGTACCTTCAAGGGTGTGAATTTGTTCATTATAACTAGCAATCTTTTTATTAAAACTTTTCAGTTTAGTATCACGGTCAGTTTTTAGGGCCTTCAGGGACTTCTCTTTTTGACTGCTAAAGTATAGTTTTTATGCATCCTTAACATGTCCTATAAGTTTAGTTGTCATAGCTAATTGGGACGATTTTATATTTTCACTGCACATGTGGTCATGTACAATTCTCTGTGCAACAAGAGTATCAGTTAGCATATGATTATCTAGTGGTTGGTCGTTTATACTGAATCCACGCTCTATTTGTGCTTGGCCATGAGATAATATTAGTAACAATTGGTTAATTTTCATTAAGTCCTTGAATCTTGAAGCATCTGTATATTGAACCAAAAAAGAATCCAATCTATCACTTTCTTTTTTGAACCCAAGAAATTTCTCCTTGTTCACTTTCACAACAGCAGCTAAAAATTGTGAATACTGCAATTTGGCTTGATCAGCAGCTGAAGGTGATACCTTTTTATAAGCAACTAATTTCAGCAACAACTTGTCAAAATAAAGTTCACACATCTCATGAGATTCCACCATGTGCAAAGGTGATAAACATAATAAGTATCTGGAAAAACATGAGTTTAATGCACTTTTTCCAACCATATGTTTGCAAATTGTAACTAAAAACTGTTGAACTTCTGTTTTAAAATTATAGATTTGTGCATCAGTAACTTTTTTTCTAGATTTTAGTTGCTGCAACTCATATTTTATTCCAAACCCAAGATCAATATTTGCGACCAATACTTGATTTTTGACATCACTGATATCAACTTTTAACAATTTAAAAGCTGTAGATGCTTTAGACAAAACTTCTTTTTTGATAAATTTTGATAAAATTAGCCTCAGTAAATTCTCAAGTTTTTCACAAGAAAAGGTGTCATAGGATTGTCGGTTTGGAAAACTAACAAGAAAGAATTTAACAATTTTGCAGTTTCCTTAAAAAATTGTAACTTTATTGGGACTAACACATCTTTATAGCATGAAGAAAGGTATTCATAACTAGTATTTGCCCAGGCTTACATTGACCAGGCTGCTTGCTTTTCGGTAAATTTTTCCAAGATTATTGACTTTCGGTAAAGTCAATAATCACAATAATCTTGGGCCATATTTCCATTGCTCTCTTTGCTACCTTCTCATTTTCAATCCAACGATGGCTACAGAACTGTAGAGCATAGTCTGAAGACTAAGCTTGAGTAAGATTTTTGAAATCAGCACAACGGGAAGGGCTCTCATGGAATATATTATACGATGAAGACAGTAATTTGTTCAATTTCCATCCTGAAGCATTTGCACCATTCTTGAATGAACAGTGCATTGTGTGAAGGCCGCATGATCCAATTGATACTAACTGACTGAGTTCACATTTACTTCTGTTAGCATTCAAATTAGAGAGGAAAGACATGTTAACATTTGGACCATCCATGGAAACTTGGAGCATTTTATCTTCTTCTAAACCACTCATACATTTACAGAAATTTATCATAATATCAACAGAAGCAGCTTTTCCCTAGAACTCAGAGTTGAAATACCTTGTTTTTTACCATCTCTAATGAGGAGTCCCAATATCTAACATGCAAATCCATCTGACTCTTCTTGAAAACTTGGTTGTAAGATTCATCAAATTGGCAAACAAACTGATCAAGCTCTGATAATGCCTTACACAAAATTTTCTTAAAATATATGGTGCAATTCCAAAGCACACCAGATAAGTGCACTTTGTTTTCCCACAAGAAAATTGTTTAGCTATTTGACTATCACTAAACATTGCAGTAAATAATTCAGATTTGTTTGCACTTGATCGAAAAGAATGTTTTGAAAGCACATTATCAACTGCCCACATTATCTCTGCTTTCTTTGCTAACTGTGACTCTGCAACAAATACAATAGAAGTTTGCTGTGGACTTAGTGCCATTTTTGGGCTAGCTGGTGGTTCTATAACAGTTTTTATTGCATATTTATCACAGACAGGCATACGTTGTTCATGTTTGTTACCATTAGCATGTTTTTCCAATGCCTTTGTACCCAGACCTGCAACAAATATAACTTTCAAACATTTTACATTTTACCGAATACAAATTGTTGGGACATTTTTGTACCCATTGTTTATAATTATTGTCATTTAACCAATGATCTTGGAATTTAATAACATTTTTTCATAATATATTAAATTTATTCATACATAGATAAATAAATAAAATGAATATGTGAAAAAACTAAATTCAGTGAATAGCAAAAGCATGTTATAAAAATTTTTCAAGCAAATGCTGTTAAATATTACCCATGTTACCATGTTAAATTTATACCATTAAACAAATATAACTTAAGTGTACACAGTGTACACCTTTGGCACAACTGGTGGCTCAATGACCGTTTGTATTTCTTTTATCAATCACAGGCATACATCGTTTATATTTTCATTCATTAACATGTATTTTCAATGTATTTGTATCTAGATCTGCAACAGACATAAACTTCAAGCATATATAACATTCAAAAATACATATTTTTTTCATTAACATGTATTTTCAATGTATTTGTATCCAGATCTGCAACAGTTAAAACCTTTAAACATACAGCAATCATCTAGGTCATATTTAAAAAATTTAGAATATAATTTGCAAAAAATATTGTTAAACAATGCAGAATAATTTATTTTATAAATTTAGAATTCATCTGGTGGCTTTCTCAATTTTATGTATTACAAAATTATATTTTAGAAAAAAACTTTCGGCAAAAAGGAGTAGTTAAAAGAAAGATATCCAGAAATAAAAAATCAACAAACATACCTATAAAACAACATAATACTTAACTAAATAAATTTTTTTTATAATTAAAGTCTTTTAAACACTCTTAAAATTTAGCTTTATATTTGACTGACATTTTCTATTCTGAAAGGAAAATTTATTTTAGGTCAACTTAATTAAAATAAAATTTTAATAAAGATAATTTTTATGTTCAGAACTTAGACAGAAATAAGAAAATAAAACTTAAATTTTAATAGAATAAAATTTTTAAATTATTAAATTATAACAATAATATTGAATATACATTTGAGTAACTTAATTTCTCTCAGTATACAATAGTACTAACTCCAAGTCTTAACCATTTCATTAACTTTATTATTGATTGGCTGATAATAGTTTATGCATTATACTCAGGAAAAATAAATTAGGAGAATTTAGGAGTATTTGAGAAAATCATCTATACTTTAGGAGAAATTAGGTCTTTTTAGGATGTTTTTCAAATATTAGGACATTTTAGGATTTTTTAGGAGGCGTGGCCACCCTGTATACTATATATTATATATTGTAATCTTGATCTAATCAAAGTATCAATTTATATTAAAATTATTTAATAGATGTTATTTTTTCATTTTATATTTATAATATAAACATAAAATGGAAAATAATATATTTACTGTTTTATTTTTATTGCTGACAATTTTGAAGCTTTTAAAAAAAAGCTATATTAATTTATATGTGATTTCCACAATTAAGATATCAAATTCATTCATTATAAGTTTATTTACAAAAAGAAATGTTATCTTTCTCTTCTGTTCAACCTTTCTTTGTTAAGGAGCAAGTGATGCAATAAAAATGCAAAGATATTTTAAACACTACTTTTAATGAAAAAATAGTTCTATTGCATTAACTATAATTTAATTCGTAACTGCTGAGGATAAAAAAAAAGCATAATTTTATATAAAATATAAAAACTTTTTTATGCCTGCTAAAGTTTTGCAATAGCTTTTCACACCTTTGCGATTAGTTTTTTCTTAAAAAATATTTTCCTGATTTGCTTTTTTATTTGATGACTTTTTCTTCTTTTCTAGTTTTTTTTTACCATACTTAAAACAAATGTTTTTGTCTACATTATTTTTTGTCTAAGTTTTTATTAGGCGTCATAAAGTTATGTCACGCTAAACTTATCTTTTGAATAAAATATAAAAATATTTTTTATGCCTGCTAAAGTTTTGCAATTGCTTTTCACACTTTCGCGATTAGTTTTTTCTTAAAAAAAATATTTTCCTGATTTGTTAATTTAAAAGTGCTTTATGTTGAATTTAAATTACTTTAAATCTCTGCGTAGAAGCCAATAATATAAAGTACATACGCTTTTATTTCAACCTTATTCCCTCCCCTCCATACCCATTTTGCTATCACTTTTTTGAGTACCCTCCACCTCCCTAAAAGTACCTACGCTTTTAACCTACTTACCCAATATTTTATGATATTTTTATTTATTTAGTGTCTCCGTTACTAAATGGATATTTAATGGGAAAGCAGAACACAGGGTTCCCACTATTAAAACTGAGGCTAAAAGTAAGGACTTTAGGAGATATTTTCCTAATATTTAAGGAGATTTGGTTACAAACAACACTTTTTTTTAAGAAAAAGTAATGAGAATAAAGGAGAAAACATTAGAAACAGAATCTTATTTTTTTCAATAAATTTTAAATATAAACAGAAAAATTATTATAAATTAATATATTACTTTATATATATATATATATATATATATATATATATATATATATATATATATATATATATATATATATATATATATATATATATATATATATATATATATATATATATATATATATATATATATAATAGGAATGTAGGTTTGCAAACTATCAAAGAACTATATATTTTTTTCTTTGTTAATAATTATAATCCTTCACCTTAATAAAATTTCCTAGATGATTAAAAAATAAAAAAAAATAAGGAGAAATTAAGGAGAGCAGTCAAATTCCATCTTTTTTTAAAGTTATTTAAGGACTTTTAAGGAGAATATGTTTTTTTAAGGATATTTAAGGTTTTTAAGGATATTTAAGGTTTTTAAGGAGGAGTGGGAACCCTGGAACAGTATTAATGACTTAATGGGAAAGCAGAAAAGTATCGAAAAAAAATTGCTTGAAAAACAGATTAATATAAAATTTTTTTATCGAAATGTTATTTTGGGATTAATATCAAAAATTTTAAAGAATTAATTTGAAAAAAAAAATCAAAATTCATTTAGAAGGAATAATGCCAAAAATTGAACCAGCGATTAACAATTTGAATGAAAAAATTAGTTATACTTAAATTTTTAATAGTACGCTAGATCAAGAAATCAAGAAGCAATAAATTAGAAAAAACGTGGTATCTAATGTTTCTTTACTTTGATCTTATTCATTTGGTCTTTAGATATAGCATGTTTTGTGCAAATATGAAGTTTTATGAAAATAATGTTTTAATTTATTAATTAGAACAGTTCTATTTAATTACTTTGTTTTATTTTAAACACATTTTATGTTATTAACATTATAAACTGTATAAAACAGTTTTAGATACAACTTGTGTTAATCTAAAACAATAATGTCAAAACAACTTTTCATTATTGTGTTACTATTATTTTACAATAACAATTCAATACTCTTTAAAAATAACATGTGTTTTATTGTCATTAAAGTATTCAATAGTTTTCTATAACTAATTAAAGTGGTTTAAATATTGTAATATTTGCGTTTTTAATTTTAGTTCTTTACTTTAACTTATTTAAGTATCGTTAATCAGTTAGCGATTAATGTTTTGTTATTGTTA
>NC_088934.1:19500000-19717500 GCF_038396675.1 Hydra vulgaris | reverse complement strand
AAAAATTTTTTTATTCAAAAATGTAGTATCAATTTATTGTATAGAACACATTTAGGGGGTGCCATCTGACATTTTCAAAAAATGTTGTTTTTAGAACCACCCTAATATATATGCATGTATAACATAATAAAAGTTATCATGTAAATATTTAGAGTTGTATAATCTTACTAGTATAAAATATTTTCATGATTTTTAATTTAAAAAATCTTACAACATCAATTTTTTCAAAAGGTGGTTGCATGGTACTCCTAGAAATGATTTCTTCCAAATCCTAAATTCCCCAAAAAATTTCTTTTAATACTTAAATTAAAAAAAAAAAATTTCAAAAATAGAAATATTCTAACCAGCATGTTTGCAACCCAAACAGATACATTAGTAGATTGAAAAGATGCACCAATCTAATAAAAAATTATCCTTTATAAAATATGCATAAATCAAATGTAAAATCAAAAAATATTGTATCATAAAAAAATAAAAAAGTAGAACTTCTAATGATTTAGTTACATATATATAGTAGTTAGTTAAACAATGACAGTGCAGGTGAGTTTTTTTTTAACTGATTAAAAAAAAAAAAAAAAAAAAAAAAAAAGAAAGGATCTAATAAATAGATAATGCACACACTGTACCAATGCAATCTTATAACCTTATATTAAAATATAAAAGTAATCTAATCTTTTTAATAATTTAAGAAATATGCTGTACCTATCTTACACTGATTACGATAGATAAATTAACACTTTGGCTATAGTAAAGTAATTTTTTGTTGATCTTTGAGCTTTTTACTTAACTTTAGGCAAGAGGTAGCTATGCTAGTATTTATATAACTATTTTAAATTGAATGATATTTTTTAGGATTTGATATGTACGTTCAGAATTAGGTACACTTGTCCCTTACTCCATACGAAAACCTTTACAAATTAAAAAAGAGCAACATTTTTATTATACTTTTCAATATACTTGTTGCCTGATATGGTTTGATTCAGTTGAAGTTCCACTTTATTTAATTAAAAAAATTAATTTGAAGTTTCCAAACAAGCGATGTTATTGAACTATAAGTGTGATTTTGTTTGGAATTAAGGAAACTTACAGTAATTAAATCAAATATTTTTAAACATCTATAAAACCTCTTTTTTTTCCCTTTTATAAATGTCTTTTAAAAAAAAAAAACTAAAAACTATAAAAAAACACTAAAAACTATAAAAAAACACACACTAAAACCTATAGAAAAAGCTAAAAACTATAAAAAAATGATTTTCAGAAAAATACCATATATGAAGTAAAATATTTTACTAAAAATGAAAAACTTTAAATTTATCTACGTTATTTAATATGGTAAAGTACTGTGAACTACATGAGGAATACTAAAACTAATATGTTAAGTCTACCAGTTGGTTGGTGGAGAAAGCCATTCCTGCAACCTTGCCCCAACCCAATGTTTGAGCATCATAACAACAACTTGGTTCCCATGCATAAACCTATTTAAATGAGTAAAATTGTATTACTTTTACAAACATAAGCAAACACCTAACTTTTGTTAAAAGAAAATATATATAGATGTATGCTAAAAACAAAAAATAAACAAACAATACCCTAAGGGAATCAAGCCCTCCACTGAAGAGACAGGAACCATCAGGATGAAAACAAATAGTTCTAAAAAAAGTATTTAATTAAATTTCTTCAGCAAAAAAAAAAAATTAACTATAATAAAAAATACTAAAAATAACAAAAACAGGAAAGCAGAAATTTATTTTTCATAATTCACCTAACAGCGCTAGCTTCCACATCAGTAGAAGAAACTAAACCGAATGTTTCCAAGTCCCAAAACTTAACAGTTCTAAAAATTAAACAAGATGTATTTTAACTTAAAAGATATAAGGAAATATAGAGATAAAGAGATATCATATGTAACTGAACCTTAGGTATAAGTATGTAATTATACATATAATAAAAATATAAAAAATTTTATTTAGTATACTATATTTGATATAATTTAATATTCTTTATAAAATATCTAAGTTCTATTGTAGATTTATAGCATATATATATATATATATATATATATATATATATATATATATATATATATACACACACACATACACACAGTTAAATCCCGGTAAGTCAAACACCAGTTAGCTCAAACTTTTGTTATCTCAAATTGCTTCATTTGATCCCTTGAAATTGTCTAATTATTATGAAAATTCTCCGGTCAAACCCCGGATTACTTGAACTTAGTTAAGTTGTGTTAATAAAAATTTAATTTTTTAATTTTTATAACCATTTTTTAATCCACTTTTATAAAATTTCTTTGGTTAAATTGAACTTTTTGTATGGGAATTAAAGTAGTCTTTAATTTTTTTAGAAGTCATTCCGTATAAAACATAAATAAGAACAGCCTAAAATTTTCTATATTTTTTCGTTGTATTTAGATCTGAATAGAATAGATCGTTATCAGATGTAAATAAATGCTATAACAAAACTGTTAAAAAATAAATCATATTGAAATACTGTTTAAAAAGCAGCTTGGTTTTAAGAAATTTTTTAATAGAAGATCGCTAACTTTTAGACACAATTTTATTACCAAATAATAAGGATGTCATTGTGTTGCTGAAACAAAACTTTTTTCAATGTTATCTTTTGAGTCTACAGCTTAAATACCTAACTTCTACTAAAAAATTTCATGCTTTTATTAGTTTAATGATGTATATTTAATGTTAATACTATAGCATTGAAAAAAGAAAAATCGCTTTATATCTCATATAAGGCAATTTTTTAAACTCGAAATAATATCTCACATCAGCCAAAGTTCAACTAAACAGGAAATCACTTTGATCAAACATTCAATAAGTCGAACTATTTTCCTTGGTCCCTCGGAGTGAATGAACTATATATATATATATATATATATATATATATATATATATATATATATATATATATATATATATATATATATATATATAAAATATATATATATATACATATATATATATATATATACATATATATATATATATATATATATATATATATATATATATATATATATATATATATATATATATATATATATATATATATTAGCCAATTCCATAATTTTTTTTCAACAATCAATTTTCATGCGGAGTGGCTAATGAGTGGCATAGAGGTCATATTTATATGAAATTTTTATTTATTTTTTCTAGATAGAAGTATTCGTGCCGATTGTTCGAAGTTACGCTTTTTATGATTTTTCACTAAATTTAGAGCAATTTCTAAGCATTGGCACTAATAGATTCTGATGTCAAATCCAGTTGATTTGTTCAACAATATTTTCTTAATGTGTTCCTATACCAAAAACACTGTGCTTAATAATTTAAGAAATATGCTGTACCTATCTTACACTGATTACGATAGATAAATTAACACTTTGGCTATAGTAAAGTAATTTTTTGGTGATCTTTGAGCTTTTTCTCAGTCATAGGACAAATTTTATGATTTTTACCTCATTTTGGTATCAAATGATGTTTTTTTTAAAAATACTATTACTGGAGCCTTGGATCAAACAAATCCAAATCAAAAATGGTTTCCTTAAAAGATTGGGTAAAGGACTTTCTATTTTTAGTGTAAACAAAACTAGATCAAAACGTATCAATGTGATTCAAAAATATATTCACATTTTTTCTGTGGTTTTTTTTAGGTGCTGCAAGAAGACCTAATCACAGTCGCATCACAGAGCACCATGAGCATTGAACTTGAAATTTATGCTTGCTTATGTTGAAAAAAAAAGCCTAGAGTTTGTATCGATCAGTGAAGGATCCAGAATTTTTTGGTTTTGAGATAGTTAACACACATGGCGCAAACTCCGAAAATTTTTATGTTTATACTTATGTCAAATAATGAGGTATTGCAAAATATTGCCATGATTGGAGGCTGGGAACAAAAAAGTCCTAAAATTTTATTCCCTCTGCCCCAAACATGAGAGCAACAAGTTGGTAAAATAATTTTTTGCTATTCTAAACAAAGTTTATACTCATCGAAAAATTTTAAGTTTCATAGTATTATCTCTCAGCATTCATAATTTATAACCATATAAAGTTTAAACCCCCTCAATTTGAGGGGGTTACAAATTTTATATGGTCACAATTTTTGAATGCTTAGAGATTGTAAAACAATACTTAAAATTTATCGATGTATATAAATTTAGTTAAGAATGGCAAAAAACTATTTCATTAACTTGCTGCTTCCACATTTGGGGCAGGGGGGATAATATTTTAGGGCTTTTTTGTTCCCAGCCAATCCATTGCAACTTTTTGAGAAGCATAATTTTTTGTCACATATAGTATAGTATGTCTATACAAGTATAAACATGCAAATGTTTTTATACTTGTATAAACATACAAATTTTAGGATTTTTTTTTGATTAAAAAATGCTGTATCCATAACTGCCACAGATCTCTTGTTTCTGAAGCAAATTTGCTTCAGAATTCAGCATTTAAATGCTGCAAATGTACAATAAATATTTATATACATATAAATTTTCAGCTTATGACAAATATCTCAAAAAAATATGTAAAAAAATTTTTTTTTAATGTACTTTTAAGGTTCAGAGTTTGCAGTTAGGTATCGGATCAAAATTCAAATTATTAGAATCATTCAATAACGAGAAAGCAAGAAAGCAATCGCCGTAGCTAGCTTCTTGAACCCACTCTTTTTCTTTTTTTAATAGTTCTTTACAAGAACTCTTTATTTGAAGTAACTTAAGAAGCTTCTCATCACATGCTCTACATTATCTCGAAAAGTTTTTACTGTAAGCACAGCAAAATAAATTTTTTATTACAAAATATTTTTCTTAAAACAAAAAATACGTTTCTTGTTTTAAGAAATAAATATCCTACCCTGCAATTTATTTTTAAAAACAAGAAATATATTTCGTATTTTGAGAACTAAATTTCTTAAACTATGATAAGTTGTTAGCGACTTTGAAAGATTTTAAAAGTTTTGGAATTAATTGTATCCAAAAGTCTGAGGGAGTCTCATCTGGAGGCATTTTTTCAAACTACAACCTAGAATATCAAAAATGAACCAGTAGTCTGGTGAAATATACAACTCAAGACCAAGTGGCTGGTCTTTATCAATAAAAACTGCTTTCAGAAGGATTTCAGTCTTGATTCTATCTGTTTTTACATCTTTTTGGACATCTGTTTGTTTTTAAATACAGAACTTTTTACCATTATTATATTGTGACCTCCATCAAAAGATGGTTTTACCATTATTTGAATTTCACCTCTGCAGCAGGCTCATTATACATCTCCCAATAGTCTTGTTTATCTTAAAGGTTTAAATTAAAAATAATGCAATGTAGATAAAATAAGATTTAAAATGACACTGCTAAAAGCTTATTACATTTAATTTTGACAAGATAAAATTAAAGTGCTATTTCTATCGATTTCATTTTTACTATATTTCTACTGATTTAAAAAAAAGTCTGTTATTGGAAAAAAAAAATAGGTTTAGAGTTATTTTCATTTAATTTTACATCTCATTTTAAACCATTTTTCAAGGCATAGTTTTTAAACAATTTGTTACTTTATGACATAAATTATTCTTAGAAAATAAGACTAAAATATCAAAACTTATGAAATTAACTTTTGCTTTAAAAATTGCAGAACCAGTAGAGTTGGAGGTAAAAAACTATGATGCCCTGAAAAGAGAAATGTAGACAACCATTCTATTGATCTCTTTGAGTATTTTATTACTCAAAATAAAAACCTGCTAGATTTTAGAGTAATGCAACTTAAATTTCATAAAATTCAAGGCATGTGAAACAGCTCCATATTTGTTAGTTTTCACCTAATGGTCTGATTTTTTCCCCCATTTGTATATATTTTTTACAAATATATACTAATGTAAACAATTTTAAAATTAGAAATTTATACATTTTGTTTTTTGCAAAAAGGTTATATAAAGTGAAGTAGTTTTATCTTTACCATACTATTTTTTAACCTTTTATGGTTTTATGATATAAATAGTTGACTCACCCGCTTTATAGATTTATTTACGGCTATGGTTATATGACCATTATTCTTGATAACCTCCTGCCATAATGTCTCCAACATTATGGCAGGAGGTTATCAAGAATAATGGTCGGCCAGGAATCTTAGCTAATCTAGTATAAACCCCTTTTAAATAGCCAGGGCTTGAAGTGAGTGACATCAAAAGCATATAACAAATTTCTAATTGCTATATATTGGGCCTCAACACCATGTTTTTTTATTTTCACAACGAACTTGTGCATTTTTAAAATACCACCAGTTAACAAAAATAATAGTGATAAAAACGCGCACAATCGGTATAGAAAAAAACCTTTCATTATTTGTAATGGCGTTTTTATATAGTTAATGATATGTAAATTTCTATTTGTGCCCCTTGGGAATATTTTATGACACTCCACGTATTAAAATTTGCTCATGAGAGTAAAAATAGGATGGGCATATATATATATATATATACATATATATATATATATATATATATATATATATATATATATATATATATATATATATATATATATATATATATATATATATATATATACACATACATTAGCCAATCCCATAATTTGACATATACTAGTTACATAAAATGACATATAATAGTTATAATGATAGTTATAATGCCTTCTTTTTTTACCAAAGGAAAAGCTATTGGGTTTTAAAAAAACCCAATAGCTTTTCCTTTGGTAAAAAAATAGCTGGGTCATGAGGGCAACAGTAATATATGGTTCTAGAATAGCTGTAGTTGGGTCATTTCCTAATTTCTGCAAATAATTAGTTGCAGCAGATTTGTATTGCTGAAATATATCCTCTGGGAACGTGGAATCCTTTAGGAGCATGCCGCTATCCGGAGTAAGTACGTTACCTTCCTGTTCCGTTAGCTGTATAGCACCTCCAACCTTTAAGTTTCTGATTAGGATGAATTCTCCTATTTGCTCAATTGTTTTTAATAATATATTTGTGGTGAATAGTGTTTCAATACTAACCACAATTAAAATAATTAAGATTTTCAACCATAAATGTAAAAAAAAAAAAAAATTGTACAATTTACATTAACTTTTTTTCTAAGACATCTTTCTCAGTTAGACATTGACTTGACAACTGATTCTAAAAATTCTAAATTTTTTTTTTCTGAACACCCTTAATATATATATGTGTATATATATATATATATATATATATATATATATATATATATATATATATATATATATATATATATATATATATAAATGTATATATATATATATATATATATATATATATATATATATGTATAAGATTACTAAAGTTTGGTATAAATCTTTACAATGTCTTATACAATAGCTTAATTAATAATCAGATAGCATTTTTTTCGAGTATAAAGCTATTTTTAAATTGAGTTATCTTTCTAGTTAAATTTAATATATATATATATATATATATATATATATATATATAAACACACACACATACACACATACATTAGCCAATCCCATAATTTTTTTTCAACAACCATTTTTTATGCCGAGCAATTAATGAGTGGTGTAGAGGTTTTAGAATTTTTTACATACTTTGTGAATAGATTCTGATGTTGAATCGAGTTAATTTTTCAATGATATTTTCTTTATGTATTCCTGTTCAAAAAAAAAAAAAAAAAAAAATCTGTGCTTTTCAATTTAAGAAAGAAATAGTACTTATCTTTCACTGATTACAATAGATAAATCAACTCTTAGGCTATTGTAAAGTGATTTTTTGTTATAGGTACAATTTTTTGATCTACAATTCTGGTCATTTCTATTCATGCTACAAACTTTATTATTTTCACCTTATTTTGGTATCTTATGATATTTTTTTAAAAACATGTTATTGGAGCCTTAGATCAAACAAATCCATAATGGCTACCTTAAAACAATGGATAAAGGATTTTGATCTTTTGTTTTAAACTGAACTAGACCACAATGTATCCATCTATTTCGCACACACACACACACATATATATATGTATATATATATATATATATATATATATATATATATATATATATATATATATATATATATATATATATATATATATATATATATATATATATAGATCTATAGTTTGTTGGCTTTGGGAAGAGCGGAAGGAAAAAAGTGATTCTTACGCCAACACATACGTCACTTTTAATTACTTTTGACTCAAAGTCAAAACCATTAATTTAATTACAAATTAATTGTTATATAAAAAAACCACAAAAACGCAAATTTAATTGACCAGACTGTTTTTAAAAACATTCTGAATGTTTTTAAAACATTCTGAATGTTTTTAACAGTATAAACAATGTTTTAATTTTTATTTTTTTTAATAAAATGTTTTTATTTTTATTTTTTTTAATAAAATGTTTTTATTTTTATTTTTTTTACTGTAAATCATGCGCGGAGTGTTGCTACATCGACTATCTTATAGCCTGACTCGCAAGGGAGTGCTGCTACATCGACTGACAAATAGCCTGACTCGCAAAGGAGTGCTGCTACATCGACTGACAAATAGCCTGACCCGCAAGGGAGTGCTGCTACATCGACTGAGGGTTTGGTTGGGGCAGGCAGTCATTCATTATTAAAAAAAAAAAATTCCGGTCTTGCATTTTAATTTTTACTTTTTGTCAACAAAATATGGAAAAAACTTTCGGACAACATCTAAGGGTTCTATATATATATATATATATATATATATATATATATATATATATATATATATATATATATATATATATATATATATATATATATATATATATATATATGTATATACTTTTATATATATATATACTATTTGTGTGGTTATTGTAGGTGCTTTTAGAAGACCTAATAGTTGCATCACAGAGCACTGCAGAAAAGAATTTAACTAGTAAGTTTACACTTGCTTCATGTCAAAAAAAGGGTACAGTAGGCATCGAACCACAAATCTCTTGATTCTGTAGCAAACGTTGTAACCATAACTGATTGTCTGCTTTAAGTTATGCATATATGTATACATGTTTAAGGGCTAATGCCACCCAAATCTTTCCAAGGGCTACTGGAAATAGTGTTTTAATGCAATTGAGTCGCCTGGCCAGGTGACTATTTAAATTGGTTCATTTTTTAACTTATTTCTTAAATAAAAATTACTCATTATTTAAATTGATTTTTTTGCCGCAATTTGCATTTATACATTTAGTAATGTTTTTGCCACTTAAGGTAAATTTGTTCTTTAGTTTTCGAAAGACTATTATTTTTTTATCAATGAAACAGCTTTAGATAATTACATATTAATCTAACGTACAATAAAGCAACATTTTTAAAGTCTGATTTTTGAAGTTTATTTTCCTTTTTTTTCCTTAACTTAGGTCATTCTGCTTAAATTAGAATGCCGGTTTTTGCTTTTTATAAAGTATGAATGAAAGTTTCAAAGTCAACTGCTAATAATTAGCAAACGTTTTAACGAAATTAAATTATAAAATTTTTTTATGTTAAAACGCTTATTATCAAACGCTTTTAATTGAATAATAAACTTTTTTTATTTAATTTCATTAAAACATTTGTTGAAAACGTTTTGTTTAAACAATATAATGAAAATTTTAATAAACAAATAAAGTTTTGTTATAAGCTCTATAATAGTAAACATTCCATTGTTATATTATTAAAAATAATTTAAATATAATGATACATTTTTATTTTAAAGAATAACTTCAAAAATAACTTTGATTGAAATCTATTTTATCTTTCCATTATCGTTCAAAGTTTAATTACAAAAGAATTTTTCTTTCTCTCCTTAAAACAGCAAGTGCGCAATAAAAATACAAAGATGTTTAAAACGCTAGTTCAAAAGTTTTCAAAAAAACTTTTGATAAAAGTGGTTAAATTCATTTAAAGTTTAATTATATAAAACATGACGCAAATAAAAATACTAAAACATTTTTAACGCTACTTTATAAATGCATCAATAGTTTTCTTACAATAAATATATTGCATCGTAACCGCTGGAGCTAAAAAATTGCTAATAAAAACATCTTTTTTATAATTTAATATTCATCAAATATGAAAATACAATTTTATTCCTAGCGAAAATACACACTTTAAAAAGCTCATATATATATATATATATATATATATATATATATATATATATATATATATATATATATATATATATATATATATATATATATATATATCTATCTATCTATATCTATATCTATATCTATATCTATATATATATATATATATATATATATATATATATATATATATATATATATATATATATATATATATATATATAAAATCTTTAGCTTAGGACAAATATCTCCAGAAAATATGTAAAAAAATAATTTTAAATGTATTTTTAAGGTTCAGAGTTTGCAGTTAGGCATCAAAACAAAATTCAAACTATTAGAATCATTCAAATTGTTTTGAGTTATTGACTCATAGTCAATAGTGACAATAGTGAAGAAACAGTTGCTGTAGCTAGCTTCATGTTTCCATTGTTCTTCTGTTTTAAATGTTTTGCAACAAGACCTATTTTTGCAAATCCGGCCACAGCAAAATTATAAAATTTACAGGGGTTGATAGCCAGGGCTACAAAAATATTTATAATTCTTTATATATTATAATTTTATACTTATATTTAGTATTTATTAAATACTGGCATAAATTTACATATTTTTAAACTCTAATTTACTTCCAACAAGGTTGCAAACAACCACTATTAAGTTATGAGTTAATTTAAAATAAAATATGTGTTAAAAAGCTAGGAAACGGTTAACTTAAGACTTAAAAAGTTCTAGGTTGTATAAAAAAGTAAAACATGAAGATAGGTAAGAGTGATAAGGTTTTTTTAATGTGCATGGAAAAAATCTGGAATAATCAAGGTTTTTATAGCATGAAGGGACAGATACAGTAAAAGAATGCAATTTGTTAAATAAGAAGCCAAGCATAAATAAGTTTTGGTTTTTTGTAATAGCTCCTTTAAGCATTGACCGTAATTAGAGAAACAGCATAAAAGAGGAAGGCTAAAGCCTGATAATGATGATGATGATAATGATCGTTTACTATTTTAATGGTTTTACTATGATTTCACCTCTGCAACAAGCTCATATTCAATAAAATGCCCTTAAAAACTCAAAAAATGTATAAAAGTTAAATTTTAAAAGAGTGGCACGAGTATAAATAGTCATTCAAAATAAAATTAAAAAAATTTCATGAAGAAAACAATACCTTGGAACATTTTATGACACTCTGTGAATTAAAATTTGTGCATGAGGGTCAAAATGGGATGGGCTAACACACACACACACACACACACAGATATATATAACTATGGCAACTAGCATTTGCATATGTTCAAAATTTTAATTCCTAAAAATTTTAGCATTTATATAAAATAAAGCTGCTAAATACATAAACAATAAAAAATCTTAAAACACAAAAGCTCAAGACATAAAGACTAAACCGTATTAAATATATAAAAACTATATTATATTAAGTATATAAAAACTGAAAAAAAAATTTTGTATATAGTATTAGTATTTTTTCAGTTTTTATTTAATATAATTTAGTCTTTATATTTTGAGCTTATATGTTTACAACATTTTTTTAATTTAAGCATAATTTCAAAACTTTAAAAACATAAACACTAAAAATGTTATAAACATAAACACTCAAATATATATTCAAAACACAAAAAAATTTAAAAACTTGAATACAAAAAAAAAAAAAAAAAAAAAAAAAAAAAAAAAAAAAAAAAGCACTTTTATGTCACCTACAAAACAAAACAAAAAAGTAAAAAAGTTTAATTAAAAAACAATTTTATTAGTTAATCATTTATTTGTAAAAATATGAAAAACTTTTCACTCCCTTTTACTCTATTTAACTTGAAGGACTATTATGTTGTTTATTATTACTTTTTATTCATCTTTTTTTCATCCATACAAATACATTTTGCTAAAAATGGAAACAAATTTTTTTAATTGGCTGTGCGCCTTTGTATATGATTACATTGTGAAGAGCATTTTCATTTACAAACACAAATTTATTGAAAACAATCAATATAAAAATGAAACTAAAAACAAAACAACATAAACATTAACAAAAATAAAGCCAATACCTGTCAGAAGATCCAGTAGCCACTAAAAATTCTCTCGGGTGAAATTCAACACAGTTAACAGGTCCAGCATGAAGAATAAAGTCAGCTAGTAGCTTCCCGGCATTTAAATCCCACAGCTTAAAAAAGAAAAATATTTTGCTTTTCTTTATGTAAATTCAACAATAGCTTTTCAAATAGTTTTTGAAACATAACAGTTTTTGTAACTTAAAAGCTTGTCATCAAACGATTTTTATAAATTATTAATGCAATATAGTTATAGTCATGTAGTGTTTATAGTTTATATATACAAGTCAAAATAACAAAAGATTTTTTTAAAAAAACAACATTAACTACAATTCTTAATAAAACTACAATTGTTAAAAAAATTTTTCCCTGCACATTAGTTGATAAAAATAATTGCTCAAATCCCATTTGTATGCCTACATATTGTTAATAAAACCTTACTTTGACCATTCCATCTTCACCGGCTGATATGACCCATCTGCCGTCAGGACTGAATTTCAAATGATTTATTGCATTAGTATGACCCTAAAAAAAATCATACATAATATGATCTTTAGTCACTATACAAAAGTTGCACCATAGCATTAGGGTGAGCAAGAATATCAGAATAACTGGATTAATTTCCTGATCTGGAAAGAAAGATCTGGATATAGATCAAAAATTATTAATAAATTGGATATCCGGATTTGTCTCTGATTTTCATACTTATTTAAAAAACAATAATTTTATAGGTAATGGAGTAAAATAAATTTATCTTTTATCTTTTTGTCAATGATAATAATCATAACAGAATTAAATGTTTATAATTATTCATATAGATTAATAATTAACTTAATAATAATTATTAATAATCTAATTTAATTAATAATAATTATTATTTTAATTATATAGATTAACTTTGAAGTAATTAAGTCATTTTTTGTTTTCTTTTTTTAATTATGTTTTTATTATAGGTTTTTTTTGTTATTATTTATTTTATCATTAATATAATTGAATATTTTTATAATTTCCTTAAAGATAAATACAATACTCAGTTATAAATAAATATATTATAGGGCTGTTATCAAATAAATAATTATTTAAATAATCAAATAATTTTATTTATTTGAAACTGTTTGAATAATTTTTCGGTTATTTAAATAATTCAAATATTAATAAATTTTGCGCACTAAACAATTTTTTTAAAAATAAGCAAACTTAAATTTTTTCTGTCTCTCTTTTCATTTGAGTTCTAACATTTTTTTTACATTTTATTCTCGCTTGTTCAGCCAACAAAGTCAATTTGACACTTCTTGTCAAATTGACTTTGTTGGCTGAACAAGCTGTGTGGTGGCGACATAACTTTTCATTATCAATATAAACAACATAATAAATTTACTTTTAATTTTGTTTAGAAAACATAATAAATTTAAATAAGATTCTAAAAATGGCAAATCAGTGGATCATACCAACTGAAAAACATTCTGAAGATTGGAAACATTTTGATTCATTCAAATGGTTCAATTTTCAAGTGCAAGTATTGCTCTTCAACATTTCAAGCAGCAGCCACAAGCTCGATGATTTATCATCTTGAAAAGGTTAAAGATATTAAAATTATAAAAATTTTGATATTGAAACAAAAATTAATTGAGTAGTTAGAGTTACTGCTGTTGTCTTGGAAACTCATACAGCTGTTGTCTTACTGATTCACCTAAGGTTGTTCTCGCCAGACTTGTTGCAGTATATCTTATTCCAATTTTTAAGTTGGAGGAAAGTATTGCTATTAAAAATTGCTGGACACCATAAAAATTAAAAATTCCAAGAAATAGACATAGAAAGAAAAGTATACTTGATTTAAAAGATTACGATGATGAACTAAGTAAGGAATGGCAGGAAGAGTTGGGCAACAAAGATGTAATTGAATTGGCAGACAATCTTCGTGGAACTATATTAAAAATTCGAAAAAATTGCTATGTTATTTTGAAGATTTTTAACCAAAAACGATATTATTCAACAACATTGCTTGGAAAACAACAATCAATGATTCTTGACAGAAAGACAAGATAGAATTCTTTGATCAAAATGCTTTCATGATATCTAAAGATAAAAAATGCTTTAGATCCTGTTCTTAATGACCTGTCTGCTAGAGAATTAATACTCACTAAATCATAAGTTAATCTCATAGGAGATTTAGCTGAGTGTCTAGAAATAAATTAATTTAGAGCTACTGCTCTTTGTAAAAAAGATGTTAACGTCTTGACAAGTGAAAAGGTTTTTGAATTCATTCTTTCAAAACCAAATGAAAAGAAATGTGCTGTTGGTAAAGATCTTTAGTGTTAGAAAAGAATCAATTAGATATTATTAGATATTTAGACAACTCAAATTGTTACGATAAAATTTCTAAAAACTTAATTCTTTATTATCCAAAAAACAAGGAGGATCTTCTGAAGATAGCAAAAGATTTATATAAAAGACTTTTTTTTAATATAATCTATAATTTAAAATAGTTAAATTCAGCCCTTTCTTCTTTGTCACCTTCATCTTAAGAATTAAATAGAAAAAATTATGATTTTTATTTAACTTATTACAAACTAATAAATATTAATAATAATTTATAATTAATTAATACTTATTAATAAATTTTCAGTAACTCAGTGATTAAAAATGTTTAACACACAATTTTTTAAACGTTTTCATATCCCATTTTCTGAAATCGCACATTAGAAGTCTGACGAAAATCTAGAAAAGGTACTAAAGATGCGGTGCGCTATCTTTTTGTGAATTTTTTCTTGAACTTTTACATCTCTTTTTTAAAGAAAGGCAATTTTCATGAATTTTTAATGCCCTTAATAAAAAACTTAATAGGGTAGATCAGGGTAATATGAGCATACTTAAAGATTTCTTAGATGTAAGCAGTAAAGTTAAAGTTGCTATGTATTTTTTGAATCGACTTTATGTGGTGATTACAGGAATCAGTACAACTAGCGTAAATCTATATGCAGTAATTAGCGGGTATCATCTAATTAAAACGCTGTTAAATTTTTTGCGTTTTTAAAATAATATCATCACGTATGAATGCATCTGTGGTGCGAAATTTTGGTGCTAAAATAATGAAATTAATTTTTTCATAAAGAAAAATATGTTTTATAAAAATCCAATCCTTTTTGGGTTGAAAAACAATGCATAGAAATATTTTGTTTTGACTTTATTTAAAGATGCCATTTTTGTGTAATATGAGCATGCTCAAATTACCCAGTGATTTTCATTGAAATTACCTAGTTTAAAGTCCTAAAAAAGTAGTGGTTTTAATTGGTTTTTTGAATAAAAATAAATTATAGTAAAACTTTTTAATATTTTAACAATACTAAATATTTTTCTGTAATTTAAATCCAAAAAAATTGAATTTTTATCGTTCAAAGGTTTGAGTTGATAAAATTGAAAAAAAAACGAACTAATTTTTTTTTTTTTCTTGCGGAAAACATAGTAGTATTGTTTCAACAAAAGTGGCTTAAAATTTGATTTTTTAATGATAAGTTTTGTTAATAACGAATCATTATATTCCAAAAATTAGTTCTAATTGTCAGGTTGGTATTTTTTTATTTAATTAATTTTTTTTTTTGTTGAGCTTATATAAAGTGCTCATATTACCGAGTGGTCTGGGTAATATGAGCATTTTTGTTACTTTTTTAAAACCTCTGTGTTTTTAAGAAAAAATTTTGGGTGCCCAAATATCTAAGTGGATCATGAGAAGGGATCTCTAAATATTGTTTATTCGCAAAAATTTTGGATCCAGCTTAATTATTTTTGAAATTATTCCAATTTTTGCTTAAGGTGCTCATAATACCCTAATCTACCCTATATATATATATATATATATATATATATATATATATATATATATATATATATATATATATATATATATATATATATATATATATATATATACAGGGCTCAATTTAATTTTTTGTAAAGTCCTGGACAAAATGTCTGATCAAAATTTGTTTGGGTCGGACAGTGCCCGATCAAATTTTTAAAATATAACTTTTATGGTTTTACGAAACTGAGTTATGCAATTGAAATCTGTGTCATGTTATTCAGTTTATTTAACGTTAGTCTAGTGAAGTTTCTTTCCTTATTATTTAGAATATTTCTTTGCAGATTTTTTAAAATAAAGTTCAATATTGTATATTTTTGTGCTGTTATTTTTTTAGAATTTGATGACGAATATTTTGATGTTTTAACAATTTAAATGCAATAAAAAATTGTTACGCTATGAATAACTTGATATTTTTATGTTATGAATAAATGTTATTCTTTATTTTATGAATTATGTTATGAATTACAAATGTTATGAATTACGAATGTTATGAATAACTGTTATTCTTTATTTTACGCGAAGGCTTTAAATAAAATCAAAATTTAATTATAATGATTGTTTAAAACAAACGCATTATGCGTAAATTAAATGTTATATTAAATTTTTCTTTTTAGTAAGAATGCATTTTTATGACAATTTTAAACATTTAAAACTATTATTCTAAATATTTTAAAAAATCTTTTAAAGATTATTTTTTTAAGTTATTTAAATATATTACTTTAAATTATAAGTTAAATTAAATCTTCCCATTATTTAATTGCTTTATTTATTTTTGTTTCTATTTTTACAAAGAATTGTTTAAAAGTTTTTTTTTTTTAAACTTGACTTACTAATCAAAGCATGAAATGATTAAAAATTACTATTTCAAATACAATTAAAAAGGTAACAAAAAGTAATTGCTTCAAGTTATTTTAGTGCCACATTAAAGCTTATTTTTTTCTTTTTCGTAGGAATTGTTTCGTTTATTCTTTAGTTATTTCAATAATAAATAAAATTTCAAAAACAATAAAATAAAAAAAATAAAAAAATATTTTATTTTGTAGAACTCAATTTCTGTTGGTCACAATGTTCGATTACTTTTTAAATTGATCGGACAATCTGAGGTTTTAACTGGACAATCTTAGGTTTTAGGTTTTAAATTCTAATTTAGAACCAAAAATGTCATTTTTAATTGAACTACTTTCTTTTTAATTTTGATATTATTCTGTTTTTGATTATTTCTATCTCATTTCTTTTTTATTAATTTTGAGCTTAATTATAATTAATTAATAATAATTATAATTAGCATTTTCGATATTATTCTATAATAAGAGATTTTGATATTATTCCATCATTTTGATACAATTGCTCTTTTTCAATTTCGAGCTTGTTTCATTTTTGCGATTTCGATACTCTTAATACTACCCTTATTGAAATGTATTTGTTACATCAGTAAAAACCAGGTCATGAAAGCATGAAACTAGCAACGTTACATTTTTTCTTTTGTTGTTTGTGAGTTGGCTTCCTAAAGTTTCAATAAACAATACATATAACAAATAATTATAAACAGTAGAATCCCGTTAACTGGGACTCTGAAGAGATTTATATTATGTCCAACTTATCGAATTGACCAAAGTTCTACATATGTCAAACTTTTTGAAAATGTACGACTTATGGAGGTTAGGAGACTTAGTATTTTGAGTTTTTATGTTATAGTTTTAATTTTTAGTTTCGTTGAACTTCATCTTTTTTAACAAATAGACTTTAATATAGCTTTTTAATAAAGCTTAACCGATTCAAAGATACCAGTAAAAATATTTAATTTGTTAAACTATATTTGACACAAAAGTATTTGATATTCGAACATTTTGAATTTTATTTGATGTTTTTGAATTTTAATTATAATAGCCATTAATAAATAGAATGTGATCTGCACAAAATCGAAGCTAAGTGAAACTTTAATTTATATTTAAATTATAAGTGAAGTTTTTAGTCAAATGAACCCAATAAAACTGTATGAGTTAGCAAATGGTTTAATTTAAACAGGGTACGATTAAGCAGATAATATGATAAAGTTCAACAAGATTAAAAAAAAAACAGCGTCACACTGAATTTAACTTTTAAATAGAAGAAAGAAATCATTGGCTCTCTTGCACAATTTTTAACTTAACTTATGCATGACATACTTTATAATGAATATAACTTTTTTATTTAATAATATGCAAACTCTACTGTTTAATTGACTTCAGCAAAAAAATTTAACCAAAATTTTTTTCTATAAAACCAATTTATAATTTTCTCCCTCGCAAGTTCTTCAGATGAGCGCGATTTTTTTTGTAACAAAATTAGCTAGCGCTATTTGTTGCACCTGGAAGCCCATTTACAGGCATGCTTCATGTGCAGAGTGATCACTCCTGCTTCATCACAAAGTCTGACATTGTTATATTGGTTACCAAAATTTAAAGTAAAGGGATATCTTTAGTTTTTACCATGCACCAATTTACTTTGTACTAAAAACAAATATTATTATTGATCCCATAATTATTTGAACTTAATATATATTATTTTGAATATTTAAAAAATTTTTCAATAGTTATTTTTTATCTAAATAATTTAATTTGTTCATTATTTAATCAGCTCTAATACATTATCTAGGTGCTTATTTTATTTATATATTTATCTTCATTACTATAGAATATTGATGCTAAAACTATTGTTTGTGCTAATGTATTTTTTAAAACATATGGTTATGAAAATAGCTGTTTAAATTTCAGTTTTAGCAGGATAAAACACGAAAGGCAAATTATACATGCTAAAAATATAAGAAAACTTTTAAAATGTTGAAGCCAAATAAACTAATGAAGATAAAATTGAATATATGTATAAAAATGAATAATATGTATATATATATATATATATATATATATATATATATATATATATATATATATATATATATATATATATATATATATATATATATATATATATATGTATATATATGTGTATATATATATATATATATATATATATATATAAATATATATACATATATATACATACATATATATATATATATATATATACAGGGTGTTAGCCAGGAAAATATTTTTATCGCGGTTTTGCAATATTGGGAATATTTATTGTTATTGTTCAACAAAATATTGGGAATTTTTATTAATATAGTCCTATTACTTAACAAAAAAAAAAAAGGTCAATGAATTTTGGGAATTTTAAACACATTAATAATTCAGTGGTATACATGGTGCCTTCGAGCTGGCTAACACCCTGATATATACATATACATACTTGTAAAAAAGCTCAGACAATCGTGGGAAGAATCAGCTGATGCTTTAAATTAGATTTTATTATTATTTATTGGTTCTAGGACATAATTACTACATAGCCCGCTATATAGCTACTATGCATTCTGCTACAAAGCTTACAGGTACTACATAGCCTGCAGACTACCCGATGATACATAGCCATGATACAACATGCTACAACATAACCTGTCACATAGCTGCTACATAGCACACTTGTAACTACTTCCTAGCAAGCTCATAGTTACTACATAACCTGTGTCCCGCAACATAAATACATAAGCAAGATTACATAGCAATTACAAAGTATGTAGCCCACTACATACTTATGCAGTAGTTATGAAAAAACAAAGCAACTTGCTACATGCCACCTAATATTTAATATATAAAACAATACATTTTAAATATATTTTCATAAAATATTTGACTCTACTGTTAGTAATGTAAAAACAAAAGTTGCAAAAGTAAAAAAAAATTAAATTAAATACATTGCTTAATTTTAGAATTATCAAGTCGAAAGTTATCCAGGTTAATTTAATTTCTAGGATAGCCCGCACAACTGTGAGGAAGAATTAGTCCAAATTTTAATTAGGCTGTAATTTTTTCATTCTTTTTAGATATATCTACTGCATATCTGTTATATAGCTTTTAAATAGCCCAATATATATTTACTAATAGCGGTCGGGGTACCCGCCCACTACATAGCTTACAAATGCTACAACATAAACTGTTATATACCTATTATGTAACCTGTTACGTAGCTACTACCTAAGCATGTAGGCTGCTACATATCTATTTATAAAATAAAATAATACAATATTTCTTAAACAAATTTAAATAAAATATATTACACTAGTTTTAGTGTTGTAAAAGCAAAATTTGCAAAAAAACAATTTTAAATAAAAAATAATAATTTTAAATAAATCAAACAATCATAAATCTTTATTAAATTTTTTATTTTTATTTTTTTAAGAAAGATTATAAACAAAGTTTTTTTTTTTTTCTTTTTAATGTAACAGAATTTTTTATACTAATCTCATTTTATATCTCAGTTAGGTTCAAGACACTTTTGGAAAATCTTTAACAATGCCATTAACAAAGGCAAGTCTAACATTTGATCTCTCGTATATGTCTGAAATCTCTCCAAAGATTAGATACTACTCTATTACTAAAAATTACATACTAATAAAAAATATGCCAAACCTGCAATTTTTCATAGAAAAAAATTGATTCCAATTTACCTTGTAACTGACAATACAACCTTTTCTACGAACATCCCACAACTAAAGAAAAACACAAAGAAATATACATATACAGACACTGGTTTTTACTCACATCACCTTATGATGCAAATAAAAGTCCATACAAAATTTTGGTTTTAGATTCTAAAGATTGAGTTGTGGGGTGTTAGAATTATTTTATAAGATGTTTTACAACATATGTTTATAAGATATATGAGAGTGTGGGGTTTGTTGCTATTTTTGTAAGCACTATTTGGCAAGTGGAGTACAGTTATAGCAACACAGTTTGGCTCAGTAGTGCTGGGGTCGGGGCAGTGTGATGCTAGTTAGGTAACCTAATAAGTTTCTTAAATAGTTTATAGAGATTTATGTATATATAGAATACTATATGTATAGTGTATAGTATGTCTGATATGCATAATAATGATATAACAAATTACTTTTCAGGTTAAAAAAAAAGATTGAGGGATATTGAGATTTTACAGAAAAAAGCACAACATTGTTAAATAAATTCACCTTTTATATTTTTATTGAAACTATTCATATACAATATACTATCAACTTTTATTTTATTAGCTATGCTTATACTATTTTTTAACCTAAAAAAAGATTTTTAACTTAATTGGTATACATTTTGAAAAGATCATAATAAAATAATTTATCTTATTTATTAATTATGCAGTTATTTAATTTGTCATCTATTTTTTGTTTCTATATTTTCTTTTGTGCTTAATGCATTTTGTATTATTTATCTCTAAATTAAAAAAAGATGGATAACAAAATACTTTCTTTCAAAACTGTTTATATAAATATTTTTATTTTTAGTAGTTAACAAATAGTTCAGACTTAAAGTTTTTCAAAAATTAAAATTAAAATTTTCAGAATTTAATTTTTGAATGTTAACTTATATTACACTGTAAACCACAGAGACCGCCAGGTTTTATGTCGTGGCATTCAAACCAAATCCTTATTATGTAATAGTGTTACCCATATTATTTCAAAAAAAATTATTTCTGAAATCAAAAAGCGTTGCTATCATACAATTTTAGATATAACTATATTCTAAAATTGTAATAAATTTTTTATTTTTTTGCCGAATCTCAAACTTAAAAAATTGAATAAAATTTTTTTTTTATCATTGGAAACCGCCAAAAAAAATTTAATTCAAGAGGTTTTATAATTTATTTCATAACATTTATTTTTTAATATAATGCACCCAAATTTATACATCTTTAATAATTATATAATAAAAATTTTAATAAAAAATAAATTTTTTTTGAACTTTTATTTTAACTAATACTAATGCTATTATTAGATAAAATTTTACTTAATTTACCTCCTATTTTAACTAAACTAATATATTTTCTAGATGAGAAAATTTGGTAGTTAAAAGTTTTAAATTTCGGTAGGTTCAATCGCCTAATCTAATTGCTATTAGTATTTTTTTTTGAATAACTATGAATTCTACTTGTTGTTGTTGCTGGGAAAAGTATGGCTAAAGATAATTAAAAAATATAAATAAAAACTTAGAGGAATAAATTCAGCTGTTTATCTTTCCGCGATATTTGATGAAAAATAAATGCTATCCATCAGTTATTTGTTCTGTGTCCAGAAGAAATCTTTATATCCTTAAAACGAGGGATTCGCCTTGTGGTGAATGAGGAACTTAAGTAGCTAAGGTATATTTAATGATGTTTAAGTCCGAATTTTTACTGTTCTTACTCCCTTTTTCATAAAGCTCTTTTATATAAGTTGAGTTGAAAGTTGAGGTTCTATATACTTTTCTTTTTAATTTGATGTTTAATATAGGTTGAGTTGAAAACTCTTTTGAGGAGTTCTTCCAGTGCCAATGTCACTCTTCAAGATGAGACAATCAATTTACCTGAATCTGAATCAAGCTTATGTTCTTTTTTCTATACATATATTGCACTTGGTTATCCTCATAACTGTGCAGTGACTAATATTATTTCATTAGCATTACTATTAGGTTTTCTTCAAGCTGAGCAGGTAAAAAAAGAAGTTTTTGGTGATAGTACATAAATACTAACTAAAAAAGTTATATTTTAGTACAACTTATATTTAAGTTGCTTCTGGAATCATAAAAAAGTAAAATGGCTTCAGAAAATTTGACTGATGATCTACTTTTTGTTTATCTACAGGAGAAAATCCTCTTAAAGTCACAATTGGCACACCACAAAATAAAGCAAAAAGAAGCTCTATCCAGCAGCTTTCCCTCGAAATAATTAAGCAATTACAGGTTGTGCTAGAGCTGTCAAATAAAAAAACAAAAGAGATGGTTGCTACTATACACAAAGGTTTAGGAAGTAAACTATCCATAGAGCCTAATATTTTTGGTTGTCTTTCTGAATTAGAAAATTATATTTCTAGTTACTACTATGTACAGAAGTGTGCATTTGTTGACAGTATAGGCCATGTAATTTCAAGAGATCTTGTATATGTTCAAAATACATCAGATTTTGTGCTAGACTTGTTAAAATTACGTGGTTTGACCCAACTTCAGCCTTTATAAGAATTTTATTGGATGGCCGTGGTTCATTTTTAAAAGTGATTATCAATATCTTTGATTGTCATAAGAATAATGATGATTCAGATGAGTTTTTGAATAGTGGTGTACAACGATCACAGTTTCTAGCTATTGTTGAAGATATTCCTGAATCTAATTATAATTCGAGGCAAATTATAGAAAACTTAAATTTGCAATGTGTCAGTTTTTATGTTGCTTTCGACTTGGAAATGCGTTATTTGGCTTATCTGGGCATTCTGGGAAAAGAGCTTGTTTATGGTGTGAGGGAATATTCATATTAGATTCAGGGACAAAACAAACTCTCAGCAGTATTGATTATTGGTACAATAAGTATTTAGAAAATAAATCAGTTAAATCATCCATGAAAGACTTTATGAACTGTATTAATCCTCGAATTTTGTATATTGATCTAGATCCTGATACTTTAATTGAGCAACTAGTTCCTCCGCCTGAACTTCATTTATTAATTGGTTTTGTTTCATTGCTAGGAAACTTTTTGTTGAATGTCTGGCCCGGATATAATGATTGGCTGAAGTCAAAAAAAGTCATTCAAAGAGGCTATCAAGGTAGAGGCTGGGATAAAAACAATTCAAACAAAATATTAGAAAACTTAGATTCCCTTGAAATAAAAATGTTAGAGTCGTTTACATGTTTGATTCCAATTGTTCAGTGTTTAAAAGATTTTCATAATGTAAAAAATAGTTGTTCTTCTAGCAAATTACAACCTGGCTTCAAAGAAGCAATAACAAATTTAAAGAGTTCATTTCTTTCTGCACAAGAGGTTGCATTAAATTTAAATAAAAAAATTAATACAACATGGAAAGTTCACATTCTACTGTGTCATGTACAACCGTATGTGGAATACCATAACCAAGGATTAGGAAACTTTGCTGAACAATGTGGGGAATGTATTCATGCAAAGTTTAAACCAACATGGACTAGATTTAAGAAACAAAAAGATCATCCAGATCATGGCAACAGGCTACTATCAGCAGAGGTGGATCTTGGAGCAAAAAGAATTTAATTTTGATTATATTTATGTGTATATTTGAACTAATATATATATATATATATATATATATATATATATATATATATATATATATATATATATATATATATATATATATATATATATATATATATATATATATATATATATATATATATATATATATATATATACACTATAACATATTTATGTGAGCATTTGTTCACTCTTTTGCTTATATAATTTGATACAGGTTTTTTTAGGAAAAAAAAAAAAAAAACGTATGTACTGAAGCCCCTGGCAGCAGGCTATTTCAGTATGACGTCACACTGTTCACCTAAATCAGCAGTATGTAAGTTAAGTTAGTGTATTCTACATATAGAGTGCTTAATTTTCTTAAAGAACAGAGCAATAATATATATATATATATATATATATATATATATATATATATATATATATATATATATTATATATATATATATATATATATATATATATATATACATGATGTTTATAAATAACAAATAAATAATGTATTTTTTATATCTATGCATATCATGTATGCATATTTATTAACATATTAGGTACATTAAAAACTGTAGATGTATCTACATATATACTTATATATCTGTGGCTTAGTAAAAGAAGTACAAGAGATTTTAGTAGAAGAGATTTTTTGATTTTCACTTGTTTTATCAATCCACAAATATAAGTGTGTGTGTGTGTGTGTACACATATACATGTAAATGATATATAAACATATATACATGATATATAAATATGCAAGTATATATTTCTATGCATACATAGGAATAAATGTATACATTTATTTAATTATTTAAATAAATGTATATAAATTCATATATTAATCATAGGTATATACATGTATTGATATGAATTTACTGTTACAGATATTTATAACTATGCTGTTGTAGATGTTATTTATGTATGAAATTAAATAAAAACATTTATGCTTATTTTTTTTCAGAGTACAATTTCCCTATTAAAAAATTTAACCAATTTGATGTAACAGATTAACTACAAACGAAAATTTAATAATATTTAAAAAAAGACGACTTTTAATTTTATAATTGGGCCGAAGGCTTACCCTTTTACCCCGTTTTTGACCCTCAGCACTTTGTCCAGATTTTAAAAACTTACTTCTCAAAATCTATAGTACAAATACTTTTATGTTCAAAAGGTTTTATATGAGTGCCACTACATAAAACCTGGTGGTCTCTTTGGATCACAGTGATTAAGATGAAAAAGTCAAAAATTATTTTTTTAAAGTAATTTGTTTATTTGACTATTGCTACATATTCTTACAGAAACCTAATTAAATTAAATACCGAATTGAGTTACCGAAAAGAAAAAGAAAGATAAGTTATTATAATAAGGAATGTAAACAATGAAAAGAACAGTTACAATAATAACGAATAATAGAAAGATAGTTTTTTGTAAAAAAAAATTATTTTTAACAATCAATTTAAAATTGTGTAAAAAAAAAAGATTTTTTTTCTTTAGAAAACGCAAAAAATAAAAAACTGTACAAATAGTATTTATGAAATAAAATTTTGTAAAATGTCAAAAAGAAAAAAATAATAATACATGCAAATGATTAACCTCCATGTTCATAATAAGAGTAACTTACACGAACTGTAGTATCTAATGATCCTGAAGCAACAAATTCCCCATACGGGTGAAAATCCAAACATTTAATGTTTGCTTTATGCCCGGTGAGTGTGCGCACAACTATAACAACAGAAAATTGTTCTTCAAGCATTGAAACTCATATATCGTTTAGAAATACAGTACTTGGCGTAACTTAACCACAGCTATCTAAAAATACAGACCTTGTGGCATAATAAAACTTAGCAGTGTACATAATGTACACAACAAGTTATCATATACTAGTCATTTAACTGTATTTAAAATAATAAATTATTATCAATAGAGTTTTTTGGAGTTTTATTTTCATGTTATTGAATTATATTTGAAATATTAATTTATAATGATCTAGCATTATGCACATTTTTTTTTAAAATGTTATTTACCTCCCCATAGCCAAGAGGGCCACTACAGTCAAGGAGGCTATATTTATTGTGACTACAAGACCCTCTCTTGACTCTTTAACTCTGAAACACAAACCTTGAAGAACAAGTCCACTGCACGGAGAAACAACTTGAGCATAGCGCTACCAGGGACGTGGTGGAGATCGAATTCAGAACTTCTCGCTTATATAGCAAGCGTTCTACCACTACACAATTACCCCCATATATATTATATTACCAAAAGTTAGTTTTTTAATAATGTTTTTATAGAATGAGTTATCAAAATTTGTATAAAAAAAAAATACATAAAAGTAAAAAAATCAAAACAAAACAAAAAAAAAATAATTAAAGATATAGCAAGTGATAGTGTCCACAATTAATATTAGTGCTTTAAATTTTTTTTTAGTTTTTTTAATCTTTCTACTATCTACCATCAAACTATTGTATTAAAACAATAAATTATATTTTATTTTAAACATATTTAATTTCCTCACACATTCGCAAAGAAAAAAAAACAAAAAAAAAAAACAAATAAACAAACAAATGCATCATATTTAGGTGTTCTTTCAATAATGTATCCTTTTAGAGATTTCATATTGAAATAACAAAGTTACAGTTTTGTTTGATTTGACTGAAGAAAAAACATAAACTGAAATAAAAAAGATGTTTACATCTGAAGGATAGACAAAAAAAATCATTTTTGAGGAAAACAGTGTATATAACTTATACAACATATTAGTTTTTTCCTTCATAAGCAATTTTTTAAAACAGAATTAGTATCGAATATTAAAAACTTTTATAATATCAAAGGTCTGTACTTTTAGATAGCAATAAATTTTATAATAGCAATATTATCAATAAAACCTTTTACAACTTTTTTTTTTATAAAAAAGTTTTCATCATGCAGTAAAATGTTTTTTCATAACATACATTTTAAGAGCTATGAACCTTATTTCATATTGTATTGTCTAATAAATGAGAAACAAAATTTGAAATTTTTAATAACGTTTATACAAAATAAGAAAACTTAAATTAAAATTTTCTGGTTTAATAAAAAATGTGTAGAAAAAATAAACAAAAATGTACAAAAGTAAACCAATAACTCTTCAAAGTTTTCAATGTTTAAACATTAAAAAGCTTCTTTTTCTGCATAGACAGAAACACACTATTAATTTTTAAGTTTAGCTAATAAGTTTTTAACATAACTTCAATCAAATAGAAAATTGATAAAATAGGAAAAAACAAAAGATTTAAATAAATAAATGTATATGTAAAAAAATTTAATTTTATTACATATGCATATAAGAAAACTAACGGTTAGTTGTAAATCTGCAACTTACTTTTTGCAGCTTCCAGGTCCCAAATTTTAAGTGAGCCTGACTGAGATCCAGCACAAACAAGTTCTTCAGAATTATTAAACTGAACACATTCAACTGTTGAAGTATGGCCAGATAAACTCTTGATAAAAATAAAAAAAAAAAAAAAAAATTAATAATAATAAAAAAAACACGTTTGAAAAAGATGTTAAAAATTCACTAATAATTTTTATAAAATATAAATCAGTTAAAAGTATACAAATATTATAAAAATACTAAATCAATAAATAAAAAAAATCAATATTGGAACAACAATACTAAATCAAAAATACTAAACCAAAAAATAAAAAAAAATCAATATTGGAACAACAAAAACATTGAAACTAGTATTTTATAGATCCATCACATGCATTTTTGCAAGCTTCATATCTTTTATGCATTCATTTTTAACAAATATGTTTGAAATTTTAATTAGAACTCTTCTCCAAATGACATCTAGTTCTTGCTTTTAGCAAATAATGGATCATATTTAGACTTAGACTAATTTTTTGTCCATTCAAGCATAAACAGATTTGATTGGATTTAAATCTGATTGAACTAAATAGGGCAATAGATCCCAGGCAGAAGGTTTATTAATAGTAATGAGGCTATTGCTTGGGCTATTAAATAGTGTACTTAGTACTATCTATGCTTAAAGTCAAATTCTTTAAAAAAATTAAAAAGGAATAAAGTACCAAAAACTATAAAACACAAAAACCATCATCATCACTAAGTTCTCTAAACTTATCATTCACTAATATCATCTTTTGAAGTAACTTTCTTTCTGCTGAGCCTTGCCTTTCTCTTTGTTCTATATTGCTCTCCTTCATCTCAAGACTGCACTCTTTTCAATGTTATTTCTGATCAAATTGACCAAGCCCTCTCTCTTTAACAATCAGCCAATATTGTTGTTGTTGGTGACTTTAATGCTCATCACACTGAATGGCCTGGTTCTAATATCAGTAACTCTGCAGGCAAGAAAGCCTTAGACTTTTGCCTTTCTCAACCTCTCACTCAAATAGTCAACTTTCCAACTCGTTTTCAAGACAGTCTGAATCATTTACCTTCTCTACTCAACTTATGTCTTGTTTCTGATCCTAGTCAGTGCTCAGACTCTCCACATTGACTCTTAAGCACTTCTGATCACTGTTTGTTCTCTCTAAAATTATTCTATTGTTCTTCTTCACCATTAGAATTCTCCTACCATCATACCTCTTACATCTAACATAAAGCTGACTGGGATTCTTTCTGTGACTTTCTTCATGATGGCATTTGGGTAGAAATTTTTCGTCTTCTTGCTGACAAATGTGCTTCTAACATGACTTTTTCAATTCAGGATGGCATAGAACCTTTTATTCTCTCTCAACAATTTCAAGTCAAGACTCATTATTCTCCATGGTTTTATTCACATTGTGCTGCTGCAACTTCCAATCGAAACCATTGCTTCCATATTTATTAGCAAAACAATTCTCTAGAAAACAGGCGCCTGTTTACTATTGCTAGGAACCATTGTAAAAAGGATTTATCTACCGCCAAAGTACGCTATTCTCAGGTCATAAAATCTCATATTTCATATCAAAAATTAGGCTCTTGAGACTTCTGGAAAATCTTTAACAGTATCAATAATAAAATCTGTCATTCCACCTCTCTTGTTCGGTTAAGATTTTGTCACCTCACCTAAAGATTAAGCTGAATTGTTTGTTAAAAACTTTTTATCAATATCACCTCTTGATTCCACTAGTTATGTTCTACCTGATATAGCTGACAAACAGGTTGGTCCATTGCTTGACATTTGTATCACTCGAGCTTCTGTATCTGCAGTGATTTCCTCACTTTCCAGTGAGGTCTGGACAACATACCTGTTGTAGTCTTGCAGAAGTGTTCTGCGGAGCTGTCGTCTATACTTTTAACAAGTAACTAAACTAACTGTTGTCAAAACTATTTAACAAGTGCTAATCAGAGTCTTGTTTTCCGGCATGCTGGAAAGCAGCATCTGTTATCCCTATTTTTAAAAATTCTGGAGAGCAATCTGATTTGTCCAACTACCATCCCATTAGTCAACTTCCTATCATAAGCAAGGCTTTTGAGTCTTTGATTAACAAACACCTAATCTTTCATCTTGAATCTAATAACTTACTTTCTGATCATCAAAATGGATTTCATTCTTTTTGTTCTAGAGCTAATTTGCTAACAGTAATAACCAATAGGTTTTACCATGCATTAGATAGAGGTGGAGAGGTTAAGGCAATCACTCTTGACATTTCTAAAGCTTTTGATAAGGTTTGGCATGCTGGTCTTCTCCATAAGCTTTCTTCTAACAGTGTATTAGGTAACATCTTTAAGATTATTGAATACTTCCTTTCCAATTGCAGTATCAAAGTTATCCTCGATGGACAGCACTCTTCTCCATACCCTGTAACTTCAGGGGGTCCTCTAGGTTCTACCCTGGGCACTATATTCTTTTTAATTTACATTAACGATCTTCCAGATATTCTAAGGTGTCTTGATAAGAAGCTAACACTCTCTGATTGCTTGGAGGGAGTATTTAAGCTTGAAAAGGATCTCATTTCTGCTACAACATGGGGCTCACAGTGACTGGTGACTTTTAATTCAGATAAAACCCAATTTTTTCAGCCAATCACAATCGCAATAAATTATATCTTCCTAAATTTATGAACTGTGATGTACTCGATGAGTCATCTACCCTTCAGCTTCTAGGATTAACTCTTACTTCCAATCTTTCTTGGAAACCATGTATCAAATCAATTGCAAAATTAGCATCTAAGGTTGCATCTCTTTATCATGCTTGACAATTTCTTACTACAGATTCTATTCTTTATCTCAATAAGTCTCAAATCCGTCCTTATATGGAATACTGTTGCCATATCTGGGGAGATCTAACTATGATGTCCTTTCTATTTTAGACAAGGTGCAAAAACGCATTCTAAACATTGTTGTACCTGCTCTTGCAGCCAACCTCTTACTTATAGAAATATAAGTCTGCTTTTGAGTTTTGTAGTTTTTTTAATCTTCTAGATGTTGAGTGTTACCTGTTATTTTACATGTTTTAAGAGTATTACTGACGTATTTCTAATACTGGAAAAATCATTACACAGTAATAGTTAATACTGTGTATTGACCATTACTGTGCATCTTAACTTTTAGATCTTATCAAAATACTTAAAAAGGCATTAATTGTAACTAAACTAATCATTATAAGCAACTTTGTACAACCTTTTTTAGGAAATCATCACATATAAACATATAATCATCACATATAAATCATAACATATAAACTAATATAATTGTTAAGAACTACAGTTAAGTTAAAAAAGAAATCAAATTTCCAATTTCAAATAATTTGCAGAATTGAAATTGACTTTTCAATTCTGCAATTTCACCTTGCTCTGTTGAAGAAAACTAGCATAATTATTGTGATTGCACAAATATTGTAAAAACTAGCATAATTATTGTGATTGCGCCCCTTGATCTTAATAAGTCTTGCAAGGATAAAACTTAAGAGTTCAATAAGCTTATTTACGATTATTTTAATTTTCATTTTAATTTAAATATTAGCAATTCTTTTCATTCAACTTTTACTAAAGGTTAATAATTACACGGTGCTCTAAAAAAGCGCCTCTTAAATAAAAAGATAAGTACGAAGAGAAACATTTAGCAAAAGTCAACTTTTGCTTGATGGCATTTAAGAACTCTTAATGAATATTTTAAAATTGCTCTATCTTTCACAAAAAAAAAAAAAGTCATACATTCCATTGTCTTTAAATTGAGTTTTGTAATAAGCTTTAATTTCTTTTTTTAAAGCTCTAGCAGTACCAAAATAGGTCTTTTAAGGTATAATGAATGATTTAAATTTTAAGACTAATAAAAATACAAATTGGTAACAAATTATGGTTATTCAGCTTTAGATCGAACTAGGAAGCAGTTGAAGGAAATCAACTTTAATTTTGTGGTAAGTAAATTAAGTTAAGTTAAGTATTGTTTTTATTTTTTGTGTGAAAATGTTTCATTCATTGGATGCACTATCTTGTACAATTGGTACAGCAAGATTCTTATGCTTTTGAAAAAAGTAAAGTTTAAACTATTTAGGAAAAAGTATATTCTTATGTAAAATTAAATTTCAAAGTAGGTTTGCTATGAACCACTTTTTGATTAGAAAATGTCTTGATACCCAAATTTTCATATTTAAACATTAAAATAAATATAACCCGTTTTTATGTATTAGACTCTAATAAAGAGCCCAGTGTGGAATCAATTTTATAATAGATTTTGAATTAGCTCTCCACCTCCACCATTTAAAATCATTATAAGATTGTAGCCTATTATTATTTAATTTGTTACTTGTTATTTAACTGAGTTAATCATAAATTATGTCAAAAACTAAGACTAGACATTCATCCATCACTTGAATTTCAGAGTTTATTGGACCTGGAAAGAATTTTATTCCTAGTGAGCTGCCTACAAACAGAGCAATTATTCAAAAAGACATTTTATTGAAAGAACAAAAGAATATACACCAAAAAAAAAATTCTAACAGAGATCTTGCAAGTGATCTAGTTTCACTTGTTTTTGCTTAATGGAGAAAAGCAAGTGTCAAGTATCAACAACCAGTTATTATTGGTGAGTAATTATTATATTGTTGAGTAAAAACTCTTTGGGAGAGAGTAGAAAATGTTGCATTGGACCTTATTGAAATTATATAAAATTATGGACCTCACCACACGTTCTCATACAATACCTCTATGTGAGAATAATCTGTCTCGGTGTACTTCTCCAAAAAGTTGTAAAATAAAGCACATATAAGTTGCACCTGTACTTTTACTAAAAAAATTTGAACTATGGAGCTATGCAGCTGTATTCACATCCCTCCATCAAACCCTGCAATAAGCTTTTGGCTGGTTAAAAATAAAATGGCAGTTTTTATCACTAGCTATAAAATAAACTTGTATTCTTATGTCTCTGATTTAGTTAACGGCAGGAAAAAATTTAGTTATCGGAAGACTGTTAACACCAAAATCTAACCCTGCTCTACCCATCTGTTAAAACTGCTAGCGAAGAAATTTTCTATCAAATTAAGAAAAATAAAAAATGGTATCCAATAAAAACAAGCATAAACAAATAAGTTTACTTTTACAACAAATAAGCTATAATATATATTATATCAAATTTATATGATTTATCCTCAAATAAATGTAATTATAAAATGAAATGTATTTTGCATTTGATTATAATGCACGCACTGTTACAAACATATATGTATGTTAAATATATGCATATCTGTATAACATTTACATATTTATTTTGCATATATATATATATATATATATATATATATATATATATATATATATATATATATATATATTATTGTATATGCATATATATATATATATATATATATATATATTATTGTGTATGCATATATATATATATATATATATATATATATATATATATATATATATATATATATATATATATATATATATATATATATATATATATATATATATATATATTATTGTGTATGCATATATATATATATATATATATATATATATATATATATATATATATATATATATATATATATTAGTGATGTACCGATTAATCGGCATTGGCATAATCGGCCACTTTTTGTACAATCGGAATCGGTATCGGCATCAGCCTTTTTTTATTAATTTACTGATATGCATTATCCGATGGCATTTTAATACTTTTATCCTGCATTTTGATAATTATTAAATAATAAATAATCGAAACTTTATGCATCGCTTAGAATTTTTACAAAAATTTTTTATTTTGACTTTGTTTACAGGCAAGTTTATTTATTTGGGTCCAAGTATTTGTTTACCAGTACGGATTCCATGAAAAAATTTACCCAATTTAAAGCTCTATGGCTTTATATCTTCAAAACTTTAATAATAAGTTATTTTTTAGGAAATGGTATATACAGCGATATAATTTTATTAAATGGTGTTTGGAAAAACAATCTTTGCTTTCACAACAAAATCGCTGATTTTGTCTTGAAATTAAAAACGTAACAAAAAGTAATTTTCGATTCAAGTTTTCTTAGTGTTATTTTAAAGCTTATAAGGTAAGGAATTGTTTTGTTTATTCTTTAGTTATTTCAATTTTAAAGTATTTATTTTGTAGAACTCAATCTCTGTCAGTCAAAATGTCCAATTACTTTTAAATATAATTTATTTGGACAATCTGAGGTTTTAGCCCGACAATGTCCCATTTCCGACCGTAATTGAGCCCTGTGTGTGTGTATATATATATATATATATATATATATATATATATATATATATATATATATATATATATATATATATATATATATATATATGTATATATATATATATATATATATATATATATATATATATATATATATGTATATATATATATATATATATATATATATATATATATATATATATATATATATATATGTATATATATATATATATAAAATAGATAATGTATTATATGGTATAATAATAATAATACAAATACTCTTGTGCGTTTAAGAGTGATCAATATTATTAAATAATAGAGCAATATTTATTTATTTATTTATATAAAATGAATAAAAACAACTTTTGATGGAACTCTGAGTTTCATGCCTTTCGGCAATCATCAGCCATTGTGTATTTCGTCACTTAAATAGCGTTTAAAAAATTAAAATTATGTTGGAACGAGTTCTGACGTTACAACAACAAAACAAAACAAAAACAACAAGATGTCAAAGGCTTTCAGTCCCCGGTGTCAAATAAGGATAGTAAAAATTTTTTTGAATGCCAGCACATTGGTACTATTTCATATCTTTTATTTAGTAAGTTTTCTCCTTTATATGACAATATATGAAATTTCTCGCGGAGACAAAGGTTGCAAACTTTAGATGCTTGATTGTAGGGCTTACATCGTGCTATTATTTTCCATGTAACAACAGGTTTTACTTTTTCAGTTTTAGCTTCCATATTTCTTTGGAAAGTTCAGTGTAATTTTTATATCTGGGTACATCGAAAGATTTAAGATGGTTGGCATATCTTAATTTAAATGTGGTTTCACTTATACCGAAATAAACTTTATCTTTGAATCGAGGATCTCCAGAATTTGCAGTGGCTTTTTTTGATGTTTTATTTTTACCGCTTTGTAAAATTTTATTGTTATGTGCATTTATTAAAGACTTCACATTAGGCATGCAACTATAGCTAACTTTAATATAGTTTCGATTAAAAATTTTATGAAGCTTGTGTCCTACTGGAAAGTGTTGGTCAATTAAAGCTAAGAAGCGATTTCCAATTTTAGTTTCAACATTTTTGCCAAACAGGGGGTTGTACCATATAATTTTACGTTTGCGATGTCTTTTTTGATTTTTGTTTATTTGCGGTTGGTAAGTGAGTTTTGAAATGTATCCTGATTTACATAAAGCCTCTTCATATGGAAGAATGGAAATATTGAAAACAGTTTCATTTACAATCAAAGGGGGGACGAAGGGCAACCAACTTACAAAGATATAAGCATTCATTTTCTAGCATGAAACATGCAGAATTCATTTGAATATACAATGAATATACATTTAAGGCCGTTATATCTTTATTGCATTTTTTTAATGCTTTTACCATAAGATTCAAATTTTCATAGTAACTATCAAAAATGTGTGCGAGATTTTCCAGCAAATATACAATGTAATGGTCTTAAAAGTGAATTAACAAAAGTTAATCAAATTACTAAAAGTTAGTTGAATTTGATTGGTGCCACCCCAAACCCCTCCCCCCCCCCCACTTTAGTGAGGAAGGGGGGGAGGGGTCCAGACCACATAAACACCACTAATTACCTATAATAAAATAGAATTTAAAGGAACAATGGTTTCATTTTGAAATTAATTTAGATATTTAGATATTAGGTACCTAATTATCTAAATTAATTTAGAGACCTTTATTTAAACCATAATGAAGGTCTCTAAAATGTTACTGCCTCCTTTATTTGTGTCCCTATCTACTATAAAGACCAGATCAAGGAGAGGACAACCAATCATATCTTTTCTTTTATTAAGAAATGACTTATAATTAGTTGCACCCTTTACATAGGCCAGTTGGCAGATTAGAGGGGCACTGGTTTCTAGTAACACATACAACCGTCGGTGATTGAAAAATATGGTAATTTAAAAATGCTGGCATTTTTGGTGGGGATTTGACAAGTTTATAATGTTTTCATTTTCAGATAGTTGGGTCTAATGGTCTTATATGCTGTTAATCTTAGATCAAAACAAAGTGTTAGAAAAATTTACAAGCATCTCAAAATGGCTGAAAACTGGACTTTTTAGACGAGTGTACGTTTTGCTTTTAGATATATAAGTTCTAAACTGCAACAAGCTGCCTATATTTTGCCTGTTTATTGCAGACAGTAGTAGCTAATCAGAAAACCTATCTGTAAAGACTTGTGGATGAATAGAATAATGCTACAGTTAGTTTCATTTTGGCATATTTAAGCAATTTTATGATTTTTTCCAAAGTTGAGTATATGATTTTTTCCAAAGTATAATAATTTGACCCAACCATGTAATAACAATTATTTTATTAGCCAAACTGGCTATTGAGATATCTCTAATTAAGCTCAACTTTTTAGGAATAATCTTATTGATTAAAGTTATACTACATTTCAATGCATGACTTGTCATAAGTCAAGTAAATTTTGGAAATCTTTGGTTATGGTGCACATGACAAAATCATCAGCATAAATAAGATAGTATATGTGTGTGTGTGTGTATATATATATATATATATATATATATATATATATATATATATATATATATATAAATACATATATATATATATATATATATATATATATATATATATATATATATATATATATATATATATATATATATATATATACATTTATTGCCTTTATAAGTTCCCTTTTACTTTTATAATAAATGATATAAGCTGAACATATATAATTTTATTTAGCTTGTATGTGAATTCAATTAAATAAAATATAAAAATCAACAATATCAACTTTATAACAGACACATGCTAAGTGATATTTTATAACAAGCTCACTATAAAATCTAAATGCTGCAGCCAAGGTAGCAGCATGGATTTTTTCCTTCCGCCCTTTAATAATTATTTTACAAAAAGATGATCTTAAAAAGATAAACTTTTAGTTAAATATATCAAGTGCAACTTAAAAAAAAACTATTTTGATATTTTGAACTCATTTTTGCCTTTCAAATCCATATTTTTTTATTACATAATCATACACTGCATAATTGTATCATACCACTTTATGGTATGTACACAGCCATGTATTTCAAGACTGTAGCAACAAAATATGGATTGGGTGGGAAATAAAGGTTTCTATATGCTCTAATTCAAAGCCCAGTAGAGGTTACACAGAACTTTCTATGTTGAAACCACATCAAGCATAATTAAAAGAATTTGGGCACAATTTTTCTACAAAAATACCTTTGCTTTTTGTGTCAAAAACAAGGATAAGCACTTAATATTAAATATTATTTAAGAGTTATTTTTAGATGTTTTTGAAATATTATTAATTTTTTTTGGTTTTTAGAGAATATTTATATATTATAAATAAAAACTTGAATAAAATTATTTGTATGTATTCTACTCAAGACTCATTTTAGCCTTAGAAAAGTTCATTTTGACATAACTCATTTTGGAGTTAATATATAGTTTAAACACTAGGAGAATAAAACCTCTATGTTGGTGCGAAAAAGAAGATCGCAATTTATTGAAATGTGCTGAATCCATAAGCATAAAATTAAAAAGAAACTAAGTGTTAAGCAGATACAAACTCTTTGAATTTTTCTAATTGTAGCGGGTTTTAATTAAATTCAAAAAATTAGTCAGCAATCATTTAAAAAATCATATGCTGCAATTTACCAAATAAACAAAATCATCATATGTTGGCATCGCAATGTTTAGACGTGGTGACAAAAACAGCACAAAAATTAATTAACGGAGCTGGCTAACGGAGGAATTATAACTGAAAAAATTATCGGAGCGGTTAATAAATGGAGCTTTAACAAAAGGATTAGAATGCCATTTACCTTCCTCTATTTTATAACCGACCATTTAGAGTTTCTTTCTTAACGGACGCACAAATTCTCCGTTAGTTTAACGGAGAGATGTGAATACAGCTGCACATGGTTATAGGGTCAAAGAAATAAGACAGGTAAAAAGTCTGACAGCAGACAGGGACATGCTGATAAAATTGAGACAATAAAATATATAAAAAATCAAGAGAAAAGTCAGTGACGAAGAAGCTTACCAGAAAAAAATTAAAAAAACTACAGGATGAGCAATAGTTATTCAAGGTAAATATAAGTTTTAAGCAATATATATATATATATATATATATATATATATATATATATATATATATATATATATATATATATATATATATAATATTAATAGCTAGATATATAATAATATTAATAGTTGTAAATGTAGTTGAAAAAAACTTTAGAATAAAAAATAATTTAAGTAACTCACAAGTATAACATTAGGTTTTCCAACAGCCCACATATTCACTTTTTTATCTTCACCACCAGTAACCATCACTCTTCCTGAGGCTGGTCCCATAGCTAAACATGTTACATTTGCACTGTGAGCTACAAACTCCTCTAAAAGCATTAAATATAGAGCAATCAGTTAAAATATACAGTAATTGGTTGGTATAATTTAAGCATGACAAATGCACATTTTGCTATTTTAATGCAATTTTTTTTTTTAAATTAATTAATTTTTTTAATATAGCTAAGAACAAAATAAGATGAATTAATATAGAATTAACGTATGAATGAATTAATAAAGAATAAGTTATGTAGATATGTATAAATTAATGTAAAAAAATGCATGTTGAACAAAGTAGATATGTATAAACAAATGAAGAATGAATGTATATAGAACAAAGTAACTGTGTATAAATGTATGTAGAACAAATGTTTGTAAAATACTACTAAATTAAAAAAAAAGAGAGAAAAAAAAATGCTTATAAGAAATAATATATAATACATATATAATAAATATGATTTAAAAAATTAATATATATAATTAAAAAAAAGAAGCATAAAACAACTCATAGTAGCAGATAAAGTTTGCAGAATAGAGAATGTTCAATATAACAAAAGATTAATAAAAGTCATATAAATTTTTTAAAAAGCAAAAAGCATCAGAATAAAGGTCTAAAGATAAGGATTTAAAGACTTAATTTTATATATTGTCTAATTTTATATTTTGTCTGATTTTATATATTGGCTAATTTTAAATATAGTTTTATTTTATATATTGTCTAATTTATTAAATTTTAAAAAAACCCTTGAGTTGTAGTTTACTTTTCCTGTAAAATGTAAATCAACTCTTTATTCAGGTATCAAACAATCCAATTAAACTGCCTTGAAATGTGATTAAAAAAAAAAAGAAAGTTTTTTTTGTGAAGAAGCTTTTATGCAATAAGAAGATCAGTTTACCCAGAAGAATCCATTAGTTCTTCTTCAAATATCTTATACCTATTTTTCAACTATTTCTTTTAATGTTCTTAAAAGCAGTGGTTCTGGGGCTTTTTCAACAATAAACACTGGTTGCTTACTGAATTTCTTATTACTTATTATTTCTTATTATTTTCTACAAACATAATACATGGTTACTGCTCAAGTAAGTTATTATTTCTTGTTCTACTGATCAAAATATAATTTTTCTTAACATAACTGACAAATAAATTCTTTTTTAGCGAGATATGAGAAAAACAGTTTTGAGGGTGTTTATTACAAAATGTTAAACTTTCTATTATAAGCTGCAATATGGTGACAGTTTCAAACTCTTTTTAAATGTTCTGATGTGTACATAATATATATTTTTTTAATAACGAAAATTTGAAGTTAGTTGACTATATTTAATTTTTCTTTTTACTTTTAGTTTAGGAATTTCCATTGCTGAAGCTTGTTTTTTTTTTTAATTAATTTTTAAATTTTAGTTTTCTTGATTTTTATTTAATATAGAAGTTTTGTTAAAACACATTTTTTTATTTATGAAAGTTTAATTTACTTTTGATTTGATTTCCTAAACAATTACTAATTCAACAATGATGCTAAATCTTAAAGTGGCATTATAAGGCAAAACAAACAAACAAATGTTAAGAAATCAATATTTTTGGTAAAACTCAAAGAGTGTTTATCCTTATTTAAAAGAGTATCCTCAAGGGTACATAAAAGAATATAAGTCATTAAAGCATCAAAAAAAGTTTATATTAAATATAACTATAAAACTAAATTAGGAAGGTACTTCTTATTAATGACAACTATAAGAAACACATTAATAAATTTTTTTTTTTTTTTTGGGTGGGGGATTTACAAGCAAAATATTAAAAAAAAAGCTTTACAAAGTTATTTATGACAAACCCTGAAATACTTAAATATTATGTGCTTCACTACCTAGTTTATATTATATTAAGGTATATTAAAGTAGAAATCTTAGATTAAACTAGATTAAAAGTAATAATATTTAAAACAAATCGAATTCATAAATTATCATTAGAGGAATAAAAGAATGCAGTTAAAAGTACAAATAACAACAAAAAAAGATTTTTATTAAATCATATCTAACTATAGAATTTTGACATATTTATTTTATATTGTATTTAGACCATCAAACTAGATCCAGCAGAAATGTATAAAGAAAGTTTAATATATTTAAAAAATGTATAAAGAAAGTATTAATACCATAATTAAACCATAAATACTGGATTGGATGCTAGGAACAGTATTTAAGACTAATTTTTATTTTTGTTATCATATTATTAGTTAATTATCATGTTACTACGACAACTTTGTTTTACTTTTATTTTTTGACTTTTTTTTATTGAATTCTATTTACAACTTTTATACAGAAACAAAAATTCTTGAGGGCGTACTTATATACAAAAATAGCTTATGACTTGACTAATAAATTACATCAATTAACTTTAATAATATTATGACAAGAATTTTATAAACGTAACAATAAAGTTTCATAACGATCACCTATTATCACATTACCCCAAGAACTAAAGTTCTTAAGTAACATAGTCATTTAAATATGTTGGCTTTCTTCTTTCTCTGGTTGATCGTCTGATCGCTGGTAATAATCGATGATTTCTCTGCTGTCAGCTTCCTCCTCAGCGTCAACAACTGTTTCTTCGGTTCCATCCTCTCGTGCAGCAAAAATGTCTAAATCTTCTAAATCACTTTCATCACTGTCAACCTCTTCACTGATAACAATTTTACCTGAAGCTTTTGAAGACTTTGAGGCAGGAGCTATTCTCACATCTCTCACATGTCTTGATACACCATCAACTTCAATATTTGTGATTGTGAGTATGTCAGTTACAGTACCAATTTTCCAAACTGAAGTGCAATTTGCATCAGCGGGGCGAACATAAACTTTTTCTCCAATTCTATAAGTTTTCATAACTTGTCGTGATCTTTCCTGAATTTCAGTGTTTTTCTCCTCCTGAATTGGTAGATGCCAAACATACTTATTTTTTTGAGAAGCAGGTGCAGATTCCTCCTTTGTTCCCACCATTGGTGTTGCATTGTACCAAAATACTGGTACTAACAGACATATTTGTGCCCTTGCAGCTGTTCGTTTTACTGTGCAGTGGTTACGCTCCACAATCCCATTTCCTGATGGTCTATATGCACATCTATACTTCTTTTTTACACACCATTTTTCACATATGTTTGAAAATTCACTGGATTTAAACATCGCTCCATTATCCATCAACAGTTCTAGCGAGGGCCATGCTCCCTAAATACGGATTCCAATTGACTTACTACATTTTTGGTATCTTCGCGAAGCAACTTCCTCCAAATTGCAAACCAACTAGGTCCACAGGCAATCATTGTTAAATATGGCAACCCTTTATAGTGAGTCACATCACAAGCAATTCGATACCATGTGTCTGGTACATCTAGCACTCCATTTTCCCATTTTATTGGTGATGGATCAATTGAATTACATTGACAACATTTGCAAACACATTCTTCAACATCTTTACTTAATACATGCGAAAGTCTTCGTTGCACTGTATACATTGTCCAATTAACGCCAAAATGATGCTTTGAGTGACAATTACGAATTTCTTCAGCAATACTTACTCCACATAGTTCTTTAGCACCTCTTTGTGAAAGTTCATTTAACCAAGTCTTTGGAACTCTTGTCAACACGTCAGCTTTGTTTTTGGAGGACGGAACCCATTTCAACGTGATGTTTATATTATATTCTTTTATTAAGTCTTGCAATAAAGAAAGTCTTCTTTTAATAAGCATTTCTGATAATGCATTTGATCAAATCCTATGACTTTCAGTCAGCATACTTTTTAGCCATCCATGAACTGTTACTGAATCAGTAACAGTTCTTTATATCCCACTTAGCAGATAGGTTTATCTCACGCACCACAGCATCTAATTCAGCATTATTAATATGCATAACATCATTTATACTTTGAAGCCAGACTGCATCCTCAATTATTACGCAATCGTATTCTATAGCAACCACTATTGCCATGCTGCTTGCATCACACCACAATGTTGCTCCATTTTGAATTCCTTTGGCATTCCATTTCCCTCTCACAGAGTCACAAACTTCTAATCGGCGCAATATTTCGATCAACCATGACTGAGCTTGATCTCCGATTAGATCATCCGAAGCATTTCCTTCTGAGCCACCCTCCAACAGAATAGTGACCTAGTAAGTGTCCACATATTGAAAAAGTTTTTGTCGTGTTACTTTTTCAGTTTTGATATCTTGAGACTTTGGAATGATGTTTCCACGTTTCCAACAAAGCTCTTTTTTTTCATTTCTAAACAGTTGCAAACCCAACACTCGTGCAATATCACATTGCACCGGCTCTTTTGTTACCAATCCATAACACGCCATAACACACCAAGACGTGTATTTTTCTTCTTTGTAGACTACCTTCTGATGCTCCCACAAACTCGGATCAATGTGTATTTGCATATAAATGCATCTAAGATCAAGCGTCGCAAATTTGTCATTAACAGTTCTCCATTTTCTAACTTTTTCATCACATGCGTCACTTGAGGCATTATGTAAATTAACATACTGATTTAATTCTCGAAAGTCCAGAACAGGTCATATCTTTCCTTTATTTTCCTGCTCAACAGCAATTAATGGGACAACCCCTTTTGTACTTTTTTTTCTCTTTGTTGCATGGTTTCAACTAGCCATTTTTTAACCATCTCGCCATCAAGTCCATCTCGTCATTAAATTGATGTAACAACTGGGGTTTTACCTTGTACTGCGTAACAGAATTTCTCAGTTGGGGTTGACCTTGTTTCCAATTATATTTAGCAGTCCACTTTGTACCATCAAAATAAGCATCAAAATCCTTGTCCTTTATACCAACAGCTTGTTTCTCTGCATGAATTGGATCAAAACCAAATTCAATTTTTCCATTGTACAGATGCACTCCTCCATAGCGATTAATGACATCCATACCAATAATAGCATCAATACAATTGACAACACTTTTCAGAATCATAACTGATGTTTTGAGTTTTTTTCCTTCAATAATCAATGTTACTGTAGCTTCTCCCTCCGTTTTCACAAATTCTCCATTAACAGCCAACACCATTAGTTCATTTCTTCTGATACGAACACCGGCTTTCTGAGCCATGTTGTTTGAAATAATAGTTCCAGCACATCGGCTGTCAACCAGTGCTTTTCCTGCAAAGGTGTTCACCTGCACAGTACATATTGGAAGCGCCGTTAGTTGTTTAGGGAAACAGCTAGCGCTGGCGTTTCCCCATTTAAGTTTCCCTGATGCAACAAACAAAATCTTGAAATGTGTCCAGATTTTCCACATCTAAAGCATTTTATTCCATCACTAACAATTCGTTTCTTCGAAAAACAGATTCGGGCAACATGTCCCAGCTTGCCACAATTGTAGCAGTTAAAATCAGTAGCGGATGGTTTTTTAACATGTTTATAGAAACCAGAGAATGTTGTTGAAACATACTCTTCTTTTGTTTTTTCCGTCATGAGTACTCGTGCATGGTTTAATGCATCCTGTAAACTGATTCTAAATATTTTCACTTGTGCTCGTAGCTGCTTTGAAATTTTACCAGGCAATCCAGTTATGAACGCTCTTAACAATAATTCTTCGCTTTCAATGTTGGCTAAACCCATAGTTGACGCAAATTGGCAAAATACACATCAACAGATTCACCGTCATTCCATCTCTGATCTCTGAACTGCTCGTAAGCTTGGAAACCATCGAGTGCAAATGCATCTAGTAAAGCTTTTTCAATGTCTGCAGCGGTGGTTTTTTTGGCTCTCCCTAAGTTGCTCATATAATGCAAACGCACTGCCTTCAAGAAACAACGGAATGATCAATTAAAGATCACTCATATTTTGCAACTCTCCCACCAGTTTGATCTTTTTCAGCCACACTACAATATCTCCAGATCCATCAAATTTTTCAATCATTTTCGCTATAGATGCCATACTGCCGAAATGGCTTGTTACTACGACAACTTTGTTTTACTTTTATTTTTTGACTCTTTTTTATTAAATTCTATTTACAACTTTTATACAGAAACAAAAATTCTCGAGGGCATAATTATATACAAAAATAGCTTATGACTTGACTAATAAATTACATCAATTAACTTTAATAATATTATGACAAGAATTTTGTAAACGTAACAATCGTTTATAAACGTAACAAAATAACGTAACAAAAAAAACGTAACAAAATAAAACGTAACAAAAATAAACATAACAAAACGTTTCATAACGATCAGCTATTATCACATATCATATTGATTTTTATATATTAAAATATATAAAAACTCAAACAATAAATAGTGGCTAAATTATAAAATGATAATAACGTTAAAATAACAAAAACCAAAAGCTAAGTGCAAGCAAGCAGAATGCATACTACCAAGGACTTCATAAAAATTTATATTCATTTTTATAAAAACATAATAGTTTACTTACGTAGCTTCCATGACCTCTTTTGATTTGACATTCTTTTTTTTATTTATCTGTCCATTATCTGTGTCAAAAATTCAATTTTGTACACATACTAAGCATACTATAAATAAATTATATATATATATATATATATATATATATATATATATATATATATATATATATATATATAAACACACACACACACACACACACACACAGAGTCATTCAGAATAAGGTTAGATAAGTACTAATAACTCTGCTGACACATTTTTAAATTAAAAAGAAAAAGTAAAACAGGGCAACTTTTTTTTTACTTGCCGTTTTATGTCCTTAAAATGTAGACACTACCAGAGGATACCTAAATCCTCAATAAATTTATATACAAAACTTTTTCTAAATACTTAAAGAATGATGTCAACAGTGAAGTTTTTTGTATAGACCTAAGGAGACTACGAAGTCTCTTTAGATCTAAAAAATTAACTGTGCTTATATTCATCAAAAATTTTCTTCCAAAAAAAAAGATACAAATAAGAAAGAATTCAGGCATCAATTCGTATCTTCTGGAGTTATTTTTTCCAATGCTTTGACTTTGCCTGCGTTTAGATCACTTTGTCTTCTGTAAGATTGATATCCAATTTTGCGGTCTAGAGTATACCACAAATGCTCAATATAATTAAGGTTGGGGTACTAGGAAGGCTGTTCCACCACACTAATATCATTTTTCTTTAATAATATTTCTTTGTTCCAATGGCAGTATGTTTCAAATTTAACTTTAAAACATCTATATACAAATTAGCTTTCATAGTTGATACAATCAATTACAACTTGCCAGATCCATGCCAAACCATTAATCCAAACATTATGCCATTTCCACTACCATATTTTACAGTTCCTCTTAAGCACCTCATTTTGTATGCCTTGACTTGCTTTAGCCAGACTTTTTGCAGACCATCCAATCATATTTGGCTAAATTCAAATTCATCACTCCAAATTACTTTCTCCCAATACTCAATGAGCATGTCCACATTTTTTCTTTGCAAACAATAATTGAACTTTGATTCATGTCTAGGGTTTTTCTTCTCTACCGTATAATCTTTGCTCTTGGATTCTATTTCAGATAGCTTGAGCTGAAATCATGATTTTGTGGTGATTTTGAACTTTGTCAGCAATCTTTTGAGCAGCTTTTGAGCTGGTCAAAAGTTTTTTTACTGCTTTTATCAACAATATCAGTTGTAGTTCCATTCAAATTATGGTGCTTTTTCATGTTGCTAACTATTCAAAAAAAAATTGAAGTCTGTTTATAAACTTCTCTGTAGGTCTTACCTACAGATCTTAATTTGGTTTGTTTTTCTTTGTTTGAAAAACTATCTAGATTAGTGAGCATTTTTTAAATTAAAGTGTAAGTGTGTGTATATATATTTATTTATTGATAAACATAAACCACATCATATCATCACATTTTATATATTTATAAACACACGTATTACTATTTTAATACGTACCGTTACAATCATATAGTAAATAATAGTTTCATAAACATAAATTCATTTTCTTATATATGTACAAAGAATCACAGCACATCAAATCATAACTAAATTTAATTTATTGTTAGTGTTTTAACAACACTGACAACACTGTTGTATTTATTGTATTTAGTAAAACAAATACTGTATTTTTTTATTCCATATACAATTTGTATTATGCACACAATATCAACTGCAATGCAAATTATTCACTTTTTTCAGTTATTATTTTTTATTAGCCTTTTAAAGTTTATATCTATATCGAACTATATCAAACTTTGTGTATGCTTTAAGTTTTACCAACGCTTTAAAAGTAACTATGAATAATTTACTTCAAAAATAATAATTTATTGGAAATAAACATCAGAAAAACTTAGTTTAATTTCTTGGAAGCCTCACAACGCGCCATTTTTAGCATTACCATTAAATGTAAATACCTTAGCGCTGTTTTCCTGGATAATTTTAACCATTTGCACGGGAGTTGGCTTAGCTAAAGTCAAAAACGGCATAGTTTTTATAAGTATAAATAATTAATAAATAAAAATAACTCATTGAAAACTAGTAAATTGTTGTTTTTAACAACATTTTTGGCTTATTTTTAAATTTATAAAATATTTAATATTTTTCTTAGTTGAGCTCACACCGAATCAAACAAACAAGTTTTGGCTTCATGAAAAAAAGTATCAGACTAGTGACGGATTCAGTGAAGGAAATATCTTATTCGCAAAGTTTCACCTCCTGCTAAAGGAACCAAAAAAAAATTAGGCTCAGTGCATGAATAAAATTATTAAAGGTTATGACTCTTAAAACACTCTAAAACTCTTAAAAGGTTATGACTCTTAAAACACTCTAAAACCCTTAATTGTTTTCGTTAGATCACTTGGCATTATGGCTGATGTCTCTATGTAAAAGAGTATTAGTTTCTGATTTAAGATTAAATATTTTGATAACTTATATTGTCTAGGTTTATGTTCCTACATGGTTCCTCGTGGTTCATAACAACATATTTCCTCCATTAAGAGAGCAATAGTTGCATGAAGCTCCATTAATCATTTATTTTATGATGAACCAAATCAAACTTCAAGAAATAAAACGTTCAATCAACCCCCATCAGCTCAATTAATCATGTGGAAAGAAAAAAAAATTACTATTTGAAGAAAAAAAAATCCATCTTAGAGATCTCCGTTCTCATTCAAAGAGTGTCTCAAGATCAGATTGTAGATAGAGATACAATTTGTTTCTCAGGCTTTCTATATATTTTAGGAATAAAAATATGTAATAAAAATATTGCAACTAAAATTCTAAGTAGAAAGCATAAAAAAAGCTTAACGTCGAAAAGTCGTTACAGTGAAACGTATGACGCAATTTTTAATTAATTTAAAAACTAATTCCTAATATTTAAATTATACAAAAGTTTTTGAAACCTTTGTGTTTTTGTGGAATAACCTATAACTTTTCGAAATAAATTTATATTTGGTTTTTTTCAAAAGTTTTTACTTAATATTTTTGAACTCCTCTTCTAAATAATTATTTAAAAAAATTAAATTCAAAAGTATAACATTATTATGCTGAAGTATATCCACTTTGTTTATAGGAAGCTGTCCATTTTAATTAACGAAAATCTAACAAAAAACGTATTTATTTAGTTTCAATGAAAATCAACATAACATATAGAAACACAAAATATATATATATATATATATATATATATATATATATATATATATATATATATATATATATATATATATATATATACGCTTTATATATAAGCAAGTTATCAAAAATTTAATGGAAAAAATGTAAAGATTTAAACAATTTAAATATTTAAATAAGATTTAAATTAAAGATTTAAATTAAATTAAAGATTTTTATTAATATTTAATTTAATTTAATTAAATTTAAGATTTAAATTAAATTAAAGATTTAGATAAGAAATTCTCTGAATAATAATAAAAGACGAAAATTGTGTCTGTGAAAATTAAAATAAAGCTGAGTAATGAATGTACGATAATATAGCATAAATGTTCCTTGTTAATAGAAATAATATGAAAACCAGCGGATAAATCATATATTAAAATAAGACTTGTAAACAAGTGTTTAGAGCTTTAAAAAATGTTTAAGAAAATCATTTCGTTAACAATCGTTAAAAATCATTTCGTTAACGATTTTTTGCACTGTTTTTGTACGAAAAGTGGCAGATGTTTTGAAAACAGAGGCCAAATAAAAAGTAATAAAAAAAGGATTTTTTATAAACAAAGGCACAGCTATGTGAACTTTTGAAAAACTAGACGGAAATAAAGAACGTTTGACAGAAATAGATTCAATTACTTCATGCCATTAAATAAAACCTTTTTTTTTAATGATTAAGTCATTGCAGTTGAAAAACTATTTGTACAACCCAGAGGAGGATACAGCAGAGCTTGGTTCCTGGCCCGTTTAAATATGAGTTTTTTAAAAACTGGTATTAATGCCTTAATAACCTCATATTGCAAAAGTACTAACCAAAAACATCTATTTAAACGTAATGTGTTTATAAAAATAAAAGAGAAAAAGACTAGGCAAGATGGCAAATGTTTTGAAAAGCCTGAGATTTTGCAAAACTTTCACTCACGAAGCAATAATTCTTAGTCAGTATGTTTGTTTTACCATAATAATTGATTGCTTGGTTTAGATTTTAGTTTACAAGTAGAAAACTTGGTTGAGATTTCAGTTTACAAGTAGAAAACTTGGTTGAGATTTCAGTTTACTAGTCAACAAGTAGAAAACTTTGTAATAAAAATTAAAATGTAAAAATCAAAAATGTGTTCTGTGGTCAAGTTACCGGGGCAAGGTGGTTTATTGTGTATCTCCAATTTTATAAAATTTTAAAAACTATAAACTACTCTAGCTAAAGAAACACAAAATAAACACGCGTCACAAAAAAATACTCTTAAAAAAGTTGTAACCAAAATACACCATCCATTAGCAATAACTGAAAACGGAAGCATTTTATTTTTTTAAGAGTCATTTTCTGAGAAAACCAGGTAAAAGCGCTGTTGGCTAAAAAGTGATTTCCTTCAATCATGATCAAATTTTTATTAGTAATGCTAATAGGGTAAGTAAGAAGCCTGTATTTTGTTTTTCTAAATAATTATAGTTCCTGAGTTAAACCTTTTACCTTTTAACACTTGGAAAGTCATTTTTGGGATTTTTATGTTTTCAAACTAAATTTTAAAGTAATAAGACAACTGCATTCCAAGTTTGTTTTTATATTAGGAAAGTATAGGTAGAATTAAAAAAAAAAAAATTTTTAAAACTAAAGAAAACCCTTTCTTACTCTAAAAATTATAAGCTGAAATAGTACATTTTAGAATTTGGAGCCTACCTTAAATTTCTTTTATTTTTTTTATTTTTTTTATTTTGCTGTTTATATAAACTATAATTCCCTTTCACAAAAAATAAAATATAATTACAAATATATAAATAATAAACAGACAGTGGCTCAAAAAAGATATGGGTGGCAAAATGTCAACCTAATCTTTTCATGGAGCCCCTACAGATCATAACAATAATAGTAAAATATAGTCAATAAATCAAGTAGAAAATTTAGCAAAAAATAAAAATTGTAAAAAAGAAGATATAATATTTAAAAATAAACAAAATCATAAAAGGTTCCCGCAAAGTGTTTTATTGTTTTAAAAAGGTTATTTCGTTGCAACTTTAATGGTTTAAAAAAATTGAGGGTTATCAGGAAAAAACTTTCAAGTCATCAAACTGCCAAAAAAAATAATAACTAGCGTTTAAAATTTAAAAAAGAATTGGAAAAGGTCCCAAGATTGAATGTATAGAATTTCTATTACTCCATAATACCAGTGCCGTGGCTTGTGGATTTGGGGCCCCCCCAAAAAATAGCCATTACGGCCCCAATTTTTTTTTTTTTTTTTTTAAAGTAGATAAATTTTACAGATTACTTCAAAACAGCTGGGTACCTGACATATTTTAACGTCGCCGTTCATAAGACTAATTAACACCTAAATTAAATTAGATATATTTTATAATTGTTAAATTGATATAGAGTAACTAGTGAAGAGTTTCTTTAACTACTGTAAATGCCTTACGCAGATAATAGAAGTACGTCGCAAACCATCAAAAAAAGGGTTTGCGACGTGTTTTCATGCTTGCAAACTCATTTATTATGCCTTCATAACTTAATGTTCTTGCAACCTCGTTCTCAATAGACAGCATTGCTAAGTAAGACAAACGTTGATCGACCATTGTTGACCTATTTAAAAATACAAAGAAATAAAGCTACACGTATTTATGTATAATGAAGCAAGATTATTTATACTAACCTATGAAATGTTTTAATTAGTTTTAACTTGCTGAAGCTACGTTCTGCACTTGCAACAGTAACTGGTAAAGTAAGAATGATTCGTAACGCAATAACTAGATTGGGATAAGTTTCTTGCAGCTCTTCTTTGTAGATGTAGTTTAGGAAGTCATATGCAGATTTTAGGAGAGCTTTTTTTTCCTCCTTTATAACTATGACAAAACGTTTTAACTCCGATTCCAAATCCTTAGAATCTATTTCAGCAAGCTTTATTTGCAAATTTTTGCAATAAGCAGACAGAGAATTTTCATTACAAGCTTTGATAAGACTCTCAGATCGGTAAAGAAAGTCATAAAGCTTTGTGACAATGCTGATCTGTTCAAAACGCTCTTTTACTGATGCAATTGACATATCAATTAGTGGCAAAAAGAAATCTGCTTTATACTGATGTTCAGGTTGCCAAGTGTGATCAGCACACTCGTATGAATAAATCGATTTTTGAAATAAAATCAAATAATGATTGATAATAAGAAAGGCCATGTTCTAATATATTCTGTCAGCGATTGTACTTCTGTACAAAGCCCTTTTCCAGTGGTATCATTTACTGTGAGATATCCAAAGAAATTTTCGGAAATGTGTGACATTGTGAAACCACGTTTAACAATGTCACACCTCTGTGCGTCAGAAACATTATCTGGCCATTCAGAAGGATCATCACTGAGAAAAATAGCCGGATTTGTTATGCCATTTGACGTAGACTCGCATCTACGTCAAATGGCATCTGACGTAGATGCGAGTCTCTCATCTCAACCTATCTGACTCTACTCTAGTAATCAAATAATGACAATCAGAATTATTTGTAGTTTCTGTTGGTATCGAAACACTACTAGTCTGACCTAATGGTTTCAAAAAATGTGTTAGCTTAAGGTGATTTGCGATTTCCTCCCTGGCTGCAGCATTTTCTCTTTTCTTAGTGGCACCACTTTTCACTTTTTTCATACCAATAATTATATTGTGATATACTATCGAAATATAATTATAAATTTTTGGAAACCTTCATTGTTTGTTTTTTTTATATAAAAAACTAACAACGCATAATAATAACAATAATAATAATAATAATAACAATAATAATAATAATAACAACAATAATAACAATAGTAATAATAACAATAATAACAATAATAATAATAACAATAATAACAATAACAATAATAATAATAATAATAGTAATAATAACAATAAAAATAATAATAGTAATAACAAAAAAATCAGTTCAATGATAATGGCCTTATAATCATTTGAACTTTAAAATAAATAGATACAAAGCGTAACAGTTTTCCAATGCTATACATTTGTTTCTTTAAAAACAATGCGTATGATTTTAATTGAAACAAATAATAGACTTTTTATTTCATAGTATTAAAGCAAAAGTAATAACATATAGCATAGTAATAAAATAAATTATTACCAAGATAAATTGTGAATCGCCAAAAATAAAAAACGATTTATAATTTATAAATAAATAAACATTGAAATATGTAATCTAAATACAAATAATAATATATTCGCACCTAATAAATGATGCGAATTAGAGAAATATATTTCTTCGCACGATTGGCTGCTGCTTAATGGTTTCTCTTTAACGGTTTGACAGATTTTTATAAAGCTCGCGTTTTTCATAAAATTCGGACCTCGGGTCCGAATTTTATGAAAAACGAAAAATATTATTGCATGAAAAATATTATTGCTTTTTTCACGCTTGCTTAATTTTGGTAATATCGTGTTAAAAAAGCCATGTTTTTTTATTAATAGTAACAGTAACTATATATATATTCAAATATTCTTATTATAAAAAATACAACAAAAAATAATTTCAAATTATAAAAAGGGCCCCTAAAAATGCTGCCTCCTCCCCCAGTTGGGTGTGTGGGGGAGCCTAGCCACGGCTCTGCATAATACTATTCTTTTATTGGAAAAAAAAAAACTTGGCGTAATATTGCATTGTTGAAAATAAACCCATGCCTATGTCAAATGACCTTTGCCAAAAGTTGCGGTAATGAGTTTAGTTTATTTCAGTGTTTCCAATGTTTCGAATGTACAAAAATATAAACAAGTTTATAAATGGCTAGAGCAAGAAGAAGACATAAATTATCATTACAATTGATCCCCTTTAGAAACACTTCTTGGAGCCTGGGAACAAAAATAACCTAATAAGAACACCACAGCTACCCCAAATGCGATGGCAATAAGTTAATAAAAAATTTTTGTTTTTATCTTAAACTAAATTTAAATTCATTGACAGGTTTTAAATTTCATCTAGCAATCTTTAAGTTCAAAAATTAAAATCATGCAACGTTTCCGTCCTCCCCAAAACGAAAGGGTTTTAAATTTTACATAGACATAACTTTCGAACACTAAATGGTTATTAAATAAAATTTAAAGTCTGTCGATGAATTTAAATTTAGTATAGATTGGTAAAATAATATTTTTTCCAAAACACTCTCATTTGACATATACATGAACATAGTTAAGTTTAGAGTTTGTACAAGGCTTATGGTGTCATTTCTGTACAAGGCTGTTACAAGTTGTACAAGGCTGATAGTGCCATTTCTGAAACTTCAAAATATTCTATCTACATCATTGATTTGAGTCATAAATCGATTTATGATATATATCATAAATCAATTATGGCATAAATCTATTATATTTACCTTATGTCTTTTATTTTACTGCATTGTTATGCATAAATTTAAGCAACATGGCAATATAAATTTAAGCAACATGGCAATATAAATTTAAGCAACATGGCAATATAAATTTAAGCAACATGGCAATATAAATTTAAGCAACATGGCAATATAAATTTAAGCAACAAAAGCACTATAAATTTAAAAATCATTTAAAAAAAATGATAAAATCAATTAATATTAAGAAGTTCAATGTCTTTTCAGACTTTCATTAAAAATATTTTTTCTTGAAGTTACATACAAAATTATTATTGTTTTATGGTCATTTAATTTAAATATGAAGACTCTTTTAGTAAATTATCTTATATTTACGGGTAAATTATCTTATATTTACTTCAATATATTTTATAATATTGCAAGTAAAATTTATTTATTTATTTTAATTTCCAATTACGTTCTGTTTTAAACCCAAAAAGGAAAACTTTGTCATTTTTATTCCTATATTTTAAATGTTTCTTTTTCTTTTTTTTAATCATTTTATTACTTTTTTTGTTTCTTAACATCTGAAAGTTTTCTTTTTTTAAAATCTTGTTGCTATCGGGGCTCAGTGATAAGGATAATTTTTGCCTTCTTCTTTGCTCCAGCTAATTGTATACTTTTTTTATATTTTTGTACGTTGTAAACATTTTTAAACGGCGAGATTAACTAAACTAAACTAATTGTCTGTAATTTATTTTGGGCTTCTTCAACCTTTTGTTTCTACAGGCTTATAGTCCCCGTGCTGTCTAACTGGCTTTGTTCTATATAACATCAAGAAAAGCTGAGCACTTAAAATGATTCTCGGCTCCAAAACTATACTTTATGCAACTCAACAGGTAACAATCTGACAAAAGTAAAATTTATTGAACTTTTAGTAACTTAATCAAAATGATCGGTTAATGTTTAAAAGATACTTATTTTTAAACTGAATGAAAATGAAGCACCTCATTTAATAACTCAGGAAAGTAGGGGAAAGTCGGGTAGCCCCAGACGGCGGGTAACTCAGGACACTTGATGTACTGCTTAAACCAAAGCTTTTTTAAACTTAAAATGTCGTCGACTTTAATTGGTAATAAATTAACCACAGACTATTTTAATAAATCTCTAAAAAAAAGAATTTTAAAAACTGATGTTTCTGTTTATTTTCCCACATTTTTTCTATTAAATCATATTATCAAATGAAAAAGCGAATTGTTAACAATGGTATCTTAAAACCATTCAAAGATCAAATTTTACAGCAGGACTGGAATCACATTAACTTTAATGATAACATAAACATTATCTATAATATATTTAATTTAAATCTTTGAAGCTAATTTTCCAATATGTGAAATAATTCTCAAGGCCAAAGTCATGTTATCTCCTTGGATAGCTAAGAGACTAAAAAGTCTTCAAAACTAAAACAAAAGTTGTAGAATAAATACTTACAAAATCCAAAAAACATAAAATTACAAAAACTACAAAAATCGGTTTGAAAAACTCAAAAAAAAAATTATTCTAAATTGCTTACGCAGCACAAACTCAACTTAAAACGTGTCTGCGAATTAATAAAAGAAGTTACAGAAAAGCACAAAGTAATAAACCTCTCTGCCACTTGCAATAAAAGGTGGAAATAAAATAATTAATCATATTAATGAAATAGCGACTGAATTCAACACAAATTTTTTCCACAATAGAGGCAAATTTATCAAACAAAATCCCTTGACAAATCATAAATTACCAAATAAACTTCAAACATCAAATTCTTTTTACAAAAACATTTTACAAACCAAACGCTTGAGGAATTTGATATAGCTTTAAGATCGTTAAAAAGAAATAAATCAGTAGGACCTGACGATATAAATGGAAATATTGTAATAGACTCTTGTGACGTCATGAAAGATATTCTTTACAAAATATTTGAAGCACCCATTAAACAAGGTTCTAACCCAGATTTCCTGAAAATAGCAAAAGTAATTTCTATCTTTAAGACAGGAGATCCAACTAATATAAGAAATTACAGACCTTTATATATAAACCCCTTTATGAAAATCAGTTCAAATTGGCTGACCTAATTCCTGACCTTAACCAAACCCTCAGTTGATGTAGTAGCACTCCTGGCGGCAGCAAGCTATAAATTAGTCAATGTATGTACATTTCATTTTGTATAAATATATATATATATATATATATATATTTATGTATGTATATATATATATATATATATATATATATATATATATAATATATATACATACATAAATATATATATATATATATATATATATATATATATATATATATATATATATATATATATATATATATATATATATATATATATATATATAAAACCCTGCTAAAAACTTTTGTTAAGATGTTTCAATCGCTTGAAGTATTTGCCTCAAACTGCTATCTAATGATAGAGAGTAATTCTTGCATCATTATGATAATGACTTCATTATAAAATGCAATTGTATTTCCACAATCAAAACTGAACAGGATATTTTCACCATTACACCATTTAAAAAACTGTAGGAGATATCTTCACTCGATATCCCACTCGATCTATCTTGTTTAAGGAGTATCCAAAATCCGTCATAATCATGTTTAACCAAATACTGCACAAAATATTTACCGGTAGAGTCATTTTCTTCATAAATTTCAAATATTTTTTTTAGATCATCAGGTACCGTATGTTTGTCTGAAGCTTCCAAAAATTTATATAAAACATTTGAGATAAAATCTTAACTCTAATCTCGGAAAAACGGCTCCAGGGAACCTTTTTGTAAGCCGTACCTTAACTCTTTTAAATTTTGGGCTCTTTTTATGCATTTTTGAAATTAAATATCTTTTTATTCTTAAAAGAGCTGATGCGGAATGCTTCTGTTACCAGGAAGTTGAAGCTAAGTAAAGTTATTACTAGTAAATGTTGCTACTATAACCTTTCCTTCAGAAATAATTTCAGTTGTATCTTCAACTAAATCTTTGGTGGTGGCAGCACTTGTTTTAGTTTGAAAACACCCAAGCTCAACAGAGTAAAATGCAATTGTATTTCCACAATTGTCGGAGACACAATATAGTCGGAGACTTAAATATGAACTGTTTTCTCTATAATGACGACCATAAAATTAGGAATTTTTATGACGCAATTTTTGAAACAGGGTCAGTTACTTTAATAAATCGACCCACAAGAGTTACAATAAATACAGCGACTCTTATAGATAATATTATAACTACTAATATTCTCAATAATAATATACAATTAGGTATCATAAAAACTGATATATCAGATCATTTTCCTCTATTTCTGAAACTTAATAAAACAAACTCAGAAAGAAACATCAATACCAAAAAAGTAATAAGAAAACGCATTTATAATGAGACTAATATTAAGTTATTTAAAGACCAACTATCATTACTGCATTGGAAAAATATAAATTTTGATGATAACGCTAATAATATTTATGAAACTTTTTTCAAAACTTTTTTTTCTGTTTATGAAGTTAATTTCCCAATCATAGAAAAAGCAATAACAACAAAGAATATCAATACACCCTGGATTACTAAAGGTTTTAAAAAATCATCCAGAATAAAACAAAAATTATTTATAAATTTTTTAAAAACAAAAACAGCTTCAAGCGAAAAAATTTATAAGAACTACAAAAAGCTATTTGAAAAAATTCGCAAAAACTTGAAGAAAAATTATTACTCCCAATTATTCAATACATTTAAAAACGACACAAAGCGCACGTGGCAAATAATGAAGGAAATTATTGGCAAAAAAAATCATGCTCCGGTTTCCTGCCACAAATGGTTAGAGTCAATAACAAAAGTTTACATGAACCAAAAACTATAGCTCAAGAATTTAACAAATACTTCACTCATATAGGACCAACACTGTCTGAAAAAATCCCTAAAACCAAATCTTTGTTTACTGATTATTTAGAACCCCTGGATAATTGCATTTGTTCAGATGAGTTATCTTCCGAATTAAGTTTTGATGAGTTTGAAAGAGCCTTCAAATCTGTTAAAAAAAATAAGGCAATTGGAGCAGATCAAATTAATGGAAACGTGATTATAGATTGCTTTAACCAAATTAAAGATGTTCTATTTAAAATCTTTAAGGCTTCTATCCATCAAGGAGTATTCCCAGAACAATTAAAAATTGGCAAAATTATTCCTATTTTTAAAGAAGGGGACAAATCTGAAATGAGTAATTATCGCCCCATCTCTGTTCTCTCCACATTTTCGAAAATCCTAGAAAAAATTATGTTCAACAGATTATACAAATACTTTCATGATAATAATCTACTTTACATTAATCAATTTGGTTTTAAGAAAGATAACTCAACTGAACATGCTATTATCCAATTTGTACGTGAAATCTCAAAATCATTTGAAAATTCACAATATACACTAGGAATTTTTATTGACCAATCAAAAGCTTTTGATACGGTCGATCACCATATTTTGATTCATAAACTCAAATACTACGGAATAAAAAATAAAATTTTAAAATGGTTTAAAAGTTATCTATCTAATCGAAAACAGTTTGTACTCAATCCACTTTTCTTAATACTTGTGGAGTTCCACAAGGTTCAATTCTTGGACCTCTCCTTTTTTTAATTTATATAAACGACTTAAATAAAGCTTCAAAACTAATGAGCATTGTGTATGCAGATAATACAAACCTATTCCTTTCTAACTATGATATCGCTGAACTTTTTAAAACAATGAACGAAAAACTCAGACATATATCTAATTGGTTTAAGTGTAATAAGTTAACCTTAAATATTAATAAAACAAAATGGGTTTTATTTCATTCGATTACAAAAAAACGATTTCTCCCTACAAATTTACCTCAAATTTTTATCGATCAAAAGGAAATCAAAAGAGATTCTGTTACAAAATTTTAAGGTGTTTATCTTGATGAAAATATTACTTGGAATCACCATATTGATTATATAAGCACAAAAATTTCTAAAAACATGTGGATCCTATATAAATTACGAATCTATCTCAATAAGAAAGTCTTAATACAACTTTGTTACTCATTTATACATAGTTATTTAAATTATGCCAATATTGCTTGGGGAAGTACTGAAAAAAGTAAGTTGCAACGTCTTTATCTCCGTCAGAAACGCGCAATCCGTATAATCAATTTTGCAAATCGCTTCTCTCATTCGAAGCATTATTTTATGGAAATGAGAATTTTGAATATATACGTGTTAAATGTATTTAACACTTTATGTTTTGTATATATGTGGATAAATAACTTATCCGTAGCCGTTTTCAAAGATCTTTTTTCTCTTAAACCAATCAGTAAATATACTTTGAGAAATAATAACTTTTTAAATGAACCTTTTTGTCAAACAAACTTTAACCAATTTTGTGTTACCTATCGAGCGCCACACCTTTGGAATAAACTTGTTTTGCCGAATTTTAATTTTGAAGTACCTATTACTTTTTGCCTTTTTAAAAAAAAACTGAAAAATCTCATTCTTTCATTAGATAATATTTTGAGTTATTATTAGTAGTAAAAGTTAAAAATATTTTTTGGTCTACTTTTTTATTGTTTATATACATGTTTACGTTTATAGAATTTTATTCCTACTAATTTTATTTATTGTTCATATACTTTTTACTTTTTAACTTCCACATTGGTTTACTCTTGTATACAATTCTGATGACAAGATCATCTTGATCTTTCTTCAGATCAGAATATTTACCTTGTAGTTTTGTAAAAGTTTATTAACTTTTTTTAATCTTATCTTTGTTAAATGCTTATTTGAGGCTCTGACGACAAGATCCTTGTGATCTTCTTTCAGATACCTTATTTATATTTGTTATTTTTTTATCATTGTAAGTTTATATTACTATTTTTACTATTTTTTATTTTAAGCTGTACAACGATTAACAAATGTAAACCAAAAAAAAAAAAAAAAAAAAAAAAAAAAAAAAAAAAAAAAATTGCATTTTACTCTGTTATTCAAAACAGAGTACCCAAGGGTACTCTGTTTTGAATAACTCCGAAGTGATTAACTAAATTCTTAATAAATCAACCTGAATAACTGCAAATAGAGAAACAATTCTTATAAATCATTGTAATTTTTCAATAAACCTTAGATTGATAGTGTTTACATGTCTACAATCGTGTACACACTACATGTCTACAATCGTTTAAATTAAAAAAATAATAATAATAATAAAAGGTTTAGCACCATTTTGACGTAACATTATTTCAATAATCCGATATTACCCTCAAGTTTTTTTTTTTTTTGCATTAAAAGAATTGTATTATAGAGTAATATAAAGTATTATAGAGTAATATAAAGTTTATAAACTCAATCTTACGACCTTTCCCATTTCTCATAATGGCTGATTTTTGAACGCTATATAAAACATTTTAAGACAGTTAGATGACTTGTATGTTTTTTCGTAAGCATCACTCCTTAAATTTTTTTAAACCAATATAATTGCAACGAAATACTCTTTTTAAAAACAATAAAACACCTTGCGGGAACCTTTTATGTTTTGAGATAAATAAATTTAATGTAGGCCCCAAATTCTAAAATGTGTGATTTCAGCTTATGGTTTTTAGACTAAGAATGGGTTTTTAGACTAAGAATGGGTTTTTCTCAATTTTTTAAATCATTTTAATTGAAAGTTCTACCTATATTTCTCTAATATAAAAACAAACTTTAAATTAGTTTAAAGTTTAAAAATAATAAAATCCCGAAAATGACTTCCCGATTGTTAAAAGGTCAAAAGTTTGACCGACAATAACTCAGGAACTACAAATATTTTTGAACAAATTTACGGGCTTCTTTCTTTCTTACCCTAATAGCATTACTATATAAAAAATTTAGCGTAATTAAAGGATATCACTTTTAAGCATTACCTGATTTTCACTGAAAATGGCTCTTAAGCGCAAAATAGAAACCTATGCGTATGCAATTATGTTAACGATATTTAAAATAACAAAGTGATGTTTTTAAATACAAGATATAAATACATTTTTTTCCCACCCATTTTAAAACCTTTTTATCCCCTATACAGTTTACCTATATATACATGAAAAAAAACTTTTATTAACCGTTAGTAAATACTTAAAAAAATTTCAATCTTAGATAAGTATATATATATATATATATATATATATATATATATATATATATATATATATATATATATATATATATATATATATATATATATATATATATATTTATTTATATATATATATATATATATATATATATATATATATATATATATATATATATATATATATATATACACTGCGACCATTTTCTATAGACGCATGTGGATTATGTCTTAAAAACGTACTTAACTTTATTTTTATGGTGTATTTCAATAAATTATAAATAAAGTATCAAAAAACAATAAAAATTATCAAAAAATAATATCAAATTTGAAAAGAGGTCAATCATAAAAGAATTAAGTTCAAAAGATAGCTGACTAATTTCTATAAACGCAGTTCACATTTTTTAACAAAACTATCCAAAAAAATGTTTTTATCACATTTTTAGTACTCGATTGAACCTCCTTTGCGCGTAATTACTTGATAAATTCGTTTTGGCTTACTTTCCACCAAGTTTTCCAGCACTTCTGGCTCCAAATCCTCCCAGCATTCTGATACCGCTACTTTTAGCTCTGCCACAGAGTTATATTGCTTCTGGTCAGCATAGATACGTCTTACAATGATTCCCCAGATGTTTTCAACAGGATTTAAATCTGGACTGCGAGCAGGCCACCACATTTGCTCAATTTTTTTAGGTTGAAACCAAGCTTTAGTCTAGTTACTAGAATGCTGGCGTTGTCTTGTTTAAAAACAAACTTTTTGCGTCGATATTTATTTTTAAATGGAATCAAACATAATTTTAGCACACCAATGTATTCAGAACTTTACATTTTGCAAGATGTAAATGCTAAATTTAACTTTCCTGTTGCACAAAACCCAAGCCAAACCATCAAAGATCCACCACCGAAATTCCTTGTCGAAAAATATTGGGGTTCTTTCCTCAAATCACGCCAGTAGCCACTAAAACCATCAGGCCCATTAAGATTAAACTTTTTCTCGTCCGAAAAAATCACCTGGTATTGAAAACAAAAATATATTCAGCTATTTAGACATCTTACGTATTCATGAGAATTTAATCTAAAATTTCTTACTTGTTCCCAATCGCGTGCCATGTTTTCGCGGACGAATTCCGTCCGTTTCTGTTTGTGAACGAATTTGGTGTTTTATTCATTTTTGATCGTACAATGTGTGGGATGTCTTTAAGAACTTTTCTAATCGTCTCCTTGCAAACATTTAAACCCAAATCTGACTTAGTTGTTTTCAAACTTTTTAATGAATTTGATGCGAGTCGAACAATTCTGCGTTTTTCACGGTCTGAAACCCTAGATTTCTTTGGTTTCCTCTTGATTGTTGCATAATCTGTTGGATTTTTCAAGAAATTACGGATAACGTGATCTGATCTCTTCAATCTTCTAGCAATTTCTCGATTTGGAACTTTTAATAATATCGGTAAGGACCTTTTCTTTCGGCATTTGGTTAAGTTCAACTTAATTTCGACTCACAAAATAAAAAATACTACGGAATATAAGAAATTTGCATTAAAACTTGTAAAAACTTTAGTGCGTCTATAGAAAATTGCTCATCAAAACTCGTAAAAACTTTAGTGCGTCTATAGAAAATTGCTCATCAAAACTTGTAAAAACTTTAGTGCGTCTATAGAAAATTGCCACGTGAATATTAAAAATTTAATTATTTTAATACAATCAAGACAATTAATAATCAGATGCATAATGGATCATTGTTTTCTTACTTAAACTTATTCAAAAGGACCGTTAGAACAATTTTATTACAACTGTAACACTGTAAATTCGCTAAATTCTACATGCGTCTATAGAAAATGGCCGCAGTGTTTATACTTATCTAAGATTAAATTTTTTTTTAATATTCACTAAAGGTTATTAAAAGTTTCTGAAACGGGGCTTAAAATTTAAATTGATGAAAAATCGAGGAATGCAATAAAAAAATAACAAGTATAGCGTTTATATTTCTTTAAATAATTTTCTATTTTTATGGGCTTCCAAACATAACAACGACGCTGGAATCATGCCCTCCGACAGTAAAGTTTTGGAAACTTGTAACGCCACTAAATTTCGAACGCAGACCACAGCCAAATCGTACTACATGTGTCATAACAAGTGGGAACTTGAATGAGTTAGCTACACCCCATGCTTTCTCTGCACTAGCTTTAGCCTCTTTATTCTACAGTAAAATAAATGAATATGGATTTAATCTTTTATTATTATATTATTCTATTTAAATATTATTATGGATTTAATATTTGTATAAATTTATAATATGAAATGATGTAAAAAATTCATTAAAAATATTTTATATGCGGATAGATAATGGAAAAACTTACGAATCCGTTAACGGTACGATGAACGGCAGCTGATATTTCATTTAATTTGGCTGTGGGTGGGAAAACAGAGCTTTTTTTAGCCCAACCAACCACAAGGTTTCTTTTGTGGGTTTTAATAAACTGGACATATGTGCCAATAACTGAATGTGTTTCTGAACCAGTTACTTCGTCATAAGCGTTAACCGTAAAGAAATAATTTGAATACAACCCTGTCAAATAGCGATGTAAAATATCTCGAAATTCGTCATTTGTTTTTGCGCTGTTCAGCATCATTTGACGTTCTACTTCAGCTCTTAAAATATCGTCAAAGACAACTTTTTCTTCGCATGTTGTTCCTTGCCAGCCTCGAGGGCAAGAACACTGGAACGTACATGAAATATCAGTAATGTCTTTGCAGGTTCCTCCGTTTTTACAAGGTAGTAACTGACATTTTGGAGTGCAACAAGTAAAACCAATTTTATTTGGATTGTTATTACAAACCTGCTGTCTTGGTATGCAGTTGTCATTCCAACCACAGCTATTTTGAGTTTGGGGATCACAACTTTTAATGCCAAGTTCTACTTTATTTTTTTCGCAGTAGTTATAATATAAGGGTCCAAACCATTTTAATATGGCTTTATAGTTAATACTAGGGTGCTTATTCATATGATCTGCGGTGAACAAATTTAGCAATGAACTTAGTTCCATCTTAATTGGTGATGGTGATTCAAAGTTTTGCTGTGACCATGAAACAAGATCAGCAGCAGGTTTTGAACCGTAAGAAGTTACAGACTCTCTCTCAAAGCCATCAACAGTGTTACTACTTGCAGCGTTGTCTATATCGTTGCAACTTTGCGAAGTGCGACCGTTTCCTATACCTGCTATTGTCAGTTTAAGACGATCTTCGTTGCATTTTTGGATTTGATCATCCGTACTTTTTTTAAACTCATCTTGGGAATAACGTCTAGAAACTGCTGTGCGAGCACCCATAGTTGTCTGAAATACAAAAGCCATATATACTATGTTTTCAACTAAATATTTATCTAATTTACATTTGCAACGTTTGACTCAAGATTTAAAGGACATTTTTTTACCTGGAGAAGATAATGTGTACCAAATTCTCTGATAAAATCGTTTGCCACTAACTCTCTTTTTGACTCAATACTGTTGTTTAATTTCATTAAGCCATTCACAAAACCATCAGCAAAAGGCGGTGGATCAAAAGGACTTATTCGAACAGTGTAAGTTGCACAGGTGGCATCGTGTACAGTTAAAACTCCTTAAATAATATCAGATTATCTTTAAAATTTTTCATAACGCTTAAGTTTTTTTATTTTATTATTTTAACGTTACCTAAATAGATTTAAAACATCCTTTAGATCCATAACCGTAAAATTTTCATAAAATGAAATTATTCTTACTATATATGTCTGTGTCTTATAAGCGCCAAAGTATATTAAAATGAAATTTAAATACTATTTAAAAATTATGAACCTATTCAAAAAAAGCTTTTTTTCCAAAAATAATTTCCTTTAAAATCAGGGGTTATTTAGAGCGTGTTGCAATTATTTTTGTTTCAGTGCTAAAATCACCGCATTTTTGTTCCAGTGCTTGAATCGCCGTTTCTATTAAAGAACTATTCATGAACTTTACAAACTTTATTTTCAATTAACAAAATTTCTTTTCTTTATGTAAAATATAATAGACTTCATTTCACAGCAACATTTAGCAAAAAAAATAAATATAAAAATAAAAACTTAAATAAGTAAACTTTTCTTCAAACAAAAAGATACTGTTAGAATAATTCTAATTGCTTATTAAGAATGTTTATTAAGAAATGTTTTTTAAGTTTAATGTTTTTTAAGTTAAAATGTTTTCTCTGTTTATTAAGAAATATTTTTGTATGGGAAAAAATAACAAACAAATACTAAATGTTTTCTAATTAAATTTTTTTTTTGATTTTTGTGAAACTGTGAATTGTGAAATTTTACACGATTTAATTTCTTTAATTGTTAATTACTGAGAATTTAAAAAAATATTATATATTCTTAAAATAGTATTATAAATACACGCTTATTATTTATCTACTCTTAGTTTTAAATATTTGTTTGTTTTTTGTTTACGTTTAACATATAATTAACGAATATATATTCACTTAGATTTTTAAAATTTGTGTTTTCTGTTTTTTCCCAAATTTTTACGAGACTTAATAATAAAACAGCAATAGACTTCTTTTTGTCCTCATCATTTAATTTTTTTATTTATGTATTTTGTTAATCCGATGTCATGCAACTCTTTTTTCATCAAAAAAAAAAATCTCAAGTCAAGATAAGGAAATACTTATAAATAATAGGAGGATGGTGTTGATGAGTTTACTGTCAAAGATAAACTTCAACTGTTTGAGTTAAAAAAGTTCAAATAGCGCTTTTAGATTTTGACGAATCTTCTTTTTATTGTTGAACCCAGTATACTTTTAATTCGTTAGTTAAAAATCAAATGGTCAACTATGTTTATAACAATCTTTAGAGATCTCTATTCTTCATAAATAAGAAAACTTAACTATAAAAGTGTAAAAGATTTAATATCCTTAAGGAACATGCTTCGTTTAACAGCATTGACAGGTAAGTACAAAAAATAAGATCTTTATTGACATATTTTAAATTTGTAAAACCTATTCGAGTGGTATGACCTGATTATAAGATCAGGATTGGTGATCTCCTTAATTACGAATCTTACAACTTTTATTCATACCATCTACATTGTTTTTAACATTGTGCAATTTTGAAGATTATGATTTATTTTTACGTTAGAAGTGGTTTCACTTGATGATTGGCTCAATATTTTTCAACTCTCGACTTTAACTCTAGGATATAGCGAGTTGACCAATTCATATTTTTGTTCAGTAAACTGAGTTTATAACAATCTTTTTTTATTTTAGTTACTTTGTAATATAATTTTGTTGAAAAAACTTATTTATGGGGCATATACAATTTTTGGAAGGTGTTACTGTTAAATTTACAAAAATGCAATCTTTTTCACTGAAATATTATATGGCTAACTAATTCAACTCTTATCAAGAGATAGTAAGGACGTCTGCTAAATGGGGTTAAGTAGAAACAAACTATTGATGTGTTTTCTTCATTGCACCTATATGAAAACTTTTAAAGTTTTAATCAACCACAAAGTATGTCACTCAACCACAAACATTGCATTATTTGCATTAATTTAGTTTAGTTGCTTTGATGTAAAATGGGGCAATAAAGAATAAAAGTCCTAATTTTTTTGATACAATAATATAAATAAACATAAATGGCAGCTGTATCGCAAAAATTTTTCTGATATTTGATGCTTTTATACAAACTTTTATAACGCTTTGGTTTTGTATTATCCTATTGGGAATATAAAATTATTTTACAACATTAAAAGTACATTTTCACTAGAGCGCAACAATCAATTGCAAATGACTTTAAAATAGTATGATCTATAAGTATAAATGAATTACCTCTTTTTTGGATGAAAAAAATTTCATTGTTTTTATATTCTTTACTTGAAGAAAATGCAGATTCAATTAGAGGTGGAATTGTTGTTTTAACACCAACACCTTTAAGTTCAGCGCTAACTTCAAATTGGAGGTTCGAAGTAAAACTAGATCCTTGGGAAGATTTTGCACCAATTTTTTTAGCATAATCCTCAACTGTGGTTATAATGTCTGAGCTTGACGAAAGACTACATTGAACTCCCTGTGAAATTCATATCAAAACAACATTAAAAAAGATATTCATTTTTTACATTTTAAAGTGCAACAAGACAGAGTTAAGAGGAGCCACAGTTGACTTTTTTTTTTTGTGTGCAAATTTTTGATAGTTTACAAATGTTTAGTTTCCACTAATAGTAAATATTTAGTAGCATTTAAAGAAACTCCAATACTAAAAATTGTTTGCAACATTAAAAAAAAATTTATGTTTACTATAAAAATAAATCAAAGCTTAATAAATCTGCTGACACAGTAAAGCACTCTTAGAACGTCGTAAAAATGTCTGTGCTCGCCTAGTCGACAAGGAAAACGTTGTTAAGTAATATTCGAAAAATAATGCTTGTTACTCTAAACCCAGCAAACACATTGCGCTTTTACGACGTATTTTTGATGTATTTCAACTTCAAAAGTACGTCAAAAAAAATGTTATTTGTTAAGCAAAAATTAATTAAAGTTTTTTCAACAAATTTTATTAAAAATTAAAATTTTTTATAAAAAAAACATTTATGTTTACTCTACCCCCCGCACAACGGTATGAGCATTTTAGAAACGCTTTAATTTTAATATTTTCTAATAAATATTTATAAGTTAAAAAGAAAAAGATAATAATAAAAAGCCTAATTTTACTTGTCGCACTGTGACTCCACCATGAAGTGCATATGCTCCTGATGAGGTTTTGTATGTGGGCACAAAAATATAGCCTGTTGAAAAACCAGGATCATGTAGTGCACTAGATGTAAATGGGTTTCCTTGTAAAATATTATACCCAGTCATAATGGAGCCTATATTAGGATATGGCTCATGATTAGGATTGCACCACTCAGCTTTGCAATATGGAGCGGCTATAACGCTACTAGGGTGTAACACCAACATAAACATCAATGCCAGCATCAATGGAAACATTTTTTTTAACTAAAAATATAAGCCGTTGTTACTTTAGAATTTGTGATTTGTATTTTGGATATATACTATTTATTATGGACATTTACTGAATATCTTCATTTTTTATAGAATAAATAAAAAATTGATTTTACAAAAAAAGATTTGTCTTAATCACATAGGTACATTAATATATTGGTATTGAAAAAGTTCATTTTCGATAGTAAAATCTTTTTCAGTCTTACAGTTGTGTTACATAACGTTTTAGAGGTAGGTATAAATAGCATGCATGAGTGTTTATTTAGCTAGATATATATTAATGCGTAGGTGTATTTAATTAGCTGAGTGAACCAATTAATTTAAAAAAAAACTTGTTCATTCTTTATTATAAAAAGATATTTATTAAAAAATATTTAATGTTTAGCCTCCTTTAGTTGTTTGATAAAATACAGCTGCGTATATTCTAAAATTTAAAATATTGGCAGCACACTAAAAGTGTCATAACGCAAAGTAAAAAAAAAACCTTTGAAAAATCGATTGTTTTCAATTGACTTATTAGTTAAATGTTTGACAAAAAATCTCGTCTTCCTTTTCTTAAATTTTTTTGTGAAAAACAAAACCACACATGTTTTTGTTATGTTACTTTCCACTCTTCAACTTCCAAGAGGAAAGAATGCTATCCTTACCTCCTAGGAGGTAGAATAACGGTAGACGTCGCTAAACTCCAAAAATAGCTATTTTTGGAGTTTAGCGACGTAGCGCTTTTTTGTTTTAATAAAATAAACTATTGCGAGTTTATTGCACTTAATTTTAAATTCAATGTTACAAGTTGAAAAATTAGTGCCTTTTACCACTTTTTACAATAATATAGTTTAGCATTCACATGTTTATGCTTTTTTTGAACAACTTTATGAGTTTCACATATATACAGTTTTACATATATATGTTGTCAGATTGAAAAAAATAGTAATTGCGTGGAAACCAATATAAAAAAAAAAAGCCACAAAATGTTGGTAAAAAGAACAAAAAAATTATGGTAATCTTCAAACTTTAGTCAAACTTACTATAGAAACTCTGAAAGATCAAGAAATTGTTACGTCAACCAATTCTCTTCCGAATTTTCTTACTATCCGAGAGTCACTAGTGAGGATAACCGTGATGGTAATGCTTGATGATTCAGAACTGATGATACAAGTTCAATGTAATAATAAAGCAGTCTAACCAAAATTATTGATGTTCTTGTTGGGACAAATCACCCACAACCTGGGCAAGATAGTATAGCAAACAACATTAATGCTAGTCCTGTTACCAACTGGTTATGACACTGTCACATATACTTCTACTTTTAGGAAACCAGTCTATAATTTGCGAGCTGCTCAACAGATTCTTACTTATCTTTTAGCTAAAGTATAACACCTGCAGTTACTTACAGTTAAACTTACAACAGTATAGACAGTGTCGACTTTTAAAGCATTCATAAAAGATGACAATAATGGTAATAAGGTAAATGATAAGCTACAACACCTTATCCCAGCATGGTAAAAAAGAAACTACTGAAAAGTTTAAGAGGAAAAGAAAATACTTGATAAGCTACAACAACTTATCCCAGTATGGTAAAAAAGAAACTACTGAAAGGTTTAAGAGGAAAAGAAAATACTTGATAAGCTACAACACTATATCCCAGCATGGTAAAAAATAAACTACTGAAAGGTTTAAGAGGAAAATAATATACTTGTCACTGGTTTATATTCCCAACGCGTTAACGCTGTTTTGTTTTGGCAGCTGGCTTTTCGGCAATAAAGCAGGCTCTTCTTAGCGTGATTGCCAAAAAGTATAGTTTTTAAGCAAACAAGGGTTAGCTTACTTTGGACATTAAGAAATTTTTAGAATGAAATTCAGTAATAAATAAAATTTATTCAACTCATGACACTTCTTGCAAAGTATACTTTGCAAGAAGTAATATCATATATGGTAATATCGTGACGTTAGAATAATAGGGTTCTATCTCCCTTTTATAACATTAAGAGAATTCAACAAAACTTGTTATACTCTACTAAATTTTAAAAATTAAAAGTAAAAACTCGTCAAGTTTGTTAAATTAGAAGGTCAAAATATCAAATTTGTTAAATTTGATTGCTTGGAACACACATTATTTATTATTTATTAAGTAGTATAAATTGGTAAAGACAAATTAGCATATCGATAGATGAGAATTATAAGGTTCTATCTCCCAATTTTCACGGTAAAAAAACTTAATTTTCTGTTTTTATTTATAATTGTATTTTTGTGTTCAAAATTCTATAACTTTAGTAGATTGATTTTATTATTATTTATATAATATTTAAAAGCGTATGTTTTTGTTTTTTATTGCTAAAATCAACCTTATTTAACAAAGTTGGAATTAACAATTAATTTGTAAACAAACAATTTTCATAATTATAAAATTAATAATGTAAGATTAATTATAAAACAAAAATAACATAAAAAACATATATTTTATCAATATAAACAGCAACAGCTGTAAAATAATTAAATAATTAAAAATCGGTTACACAAGCCTTTCAATTACGTTAATACTTACAAATAAGTTCTGTAGACATGGTTGTTGCTTCCAGTAACATGAAAATTTTCGATTTTTAACAGAAGAAAGATAATGAAACTAGTATGGAGGAAATGGAAAAAGAAACCACGACCTTACTTTAAAATTGAAACATAGTAACAACTTATACATGGTAACAAAAAATTTCATTTAATCATAGCTTGAATTGAAATTTTATATATTTCTTAGGTCCCGAATGTGTAAAAGAAAACGCTATTTAGTACTTCAAAGTTTGAGTTTGTATACGTTCTAGGTTGTTTTGCAATTTTAGGGTACTTTAGACAAATTTTATGTAATCTTAATAGATAAGTTTATTTTCTACAGGAAGTTCATTTATTGTTAATAATTATTTTTCACATTATTTTTATTACTCATATATCTACTAGATCTTAATATTTAACAAAACATTCTCTGTTTTATATATGCCGTTAGACAGGTCATGACATCTCTATATGACAACAATGTTACAAAGTACTATTTTAAAATTATTTATTTATCGCATATTAGATTAAAAAAATTCTTTCTGTTCAGTTTCATTTGCTTAAATTACATTTTCCGCAAACTCTTTTTAGGTTTAATTAAAATTTAAAAAAATTATAAATTATTAAAAATTATGATTTATAATTAATATAACATAATATAATAAATTTTTGAGTGTTTATATGAAAGTAGTATTAACTTAAAATATTTACACCCTAAAATACTAGTAAGTTAAGTTTTGGGACAATTTTGTTAACATATTTTTTTTAACTTATTTTATTGAAATATTTACATTTTTCTAATTTATTTTATTAATGAGAAGAAGTTTATTTTGCATTTTAGGTTTTTATTCTGCATTCAATTTGATATTGAAAAGATTATTTGTATTCAACCAAAGGAATTGGTTCTAAATTTTATCAAAATTAAAAACACAAAAAAATATATTTTAGATATACAATTTATTAAATGCTTTAAGATCGTTTTAAGAAATTGTAAACACATTCTGATTCCATCTGTAATATATGTGATGAATATAAAAAGAAAAGAGGCAGAAAGTTCTCAATGGAAGCTTCGGTAAAAGTTTGTGAACCCTACGAAAACTATTTTTGAATGGCTGTCGGAGACCAAAAGAAACCACGGGCTCCTCCTTATTGTTGTGAAAACTGTAAGAAGATACTTTCGGGGTGACTTAAAAGTAAAAATATGTCATTACAACTTTATAATCCACGGCCTAGGAGCCCGCTCTAGAACCAGAGAATCTGGTTAATTGTGCAGGACAGCAAATCTAAAACTATATCATCAAAATGTATACTTGTTCAATTATTTCTTTAACTAAAATCAAGATGCAACTTTTATTTCGTATTTATTGATTTACATTTTTTTAAAATTATTTCACCCTTCTAAGGTAAACAACTTTTTTGGTTTCTACTTTTCAATGGGCAATACTTTTATAACATGTTCAAAGATTAACTTTGAGAGTAATACTAGATGAAAAATTAAGAAAAGGCCTTAAAGCTCTTAATTTTTCATTTAAGAGATATTTACGATGTTAAACATTTATAAAAACGTAGAAGTTGATATTTTGATGAGAGACAAAGCATCTGGTTTACTAAACTAAATGAAATGAAATAGTTTTTGTGCTTAATTAGTTATTTTCTATAAATCATTAAACTGTATTAGTTTAACAGGCAAGATGATGTAAACAAAAGACAACTTGGCATCTGCACTTGATATTTTACGAAATTGCAAAACATATATTAGGGATCAAAAATCGGATAAGTATTTTAATAGAACTATTGCTGATTCAAAAGAGTTAGCACATCAAACTGAAGTTGATTCTAATTTTGAATCAAAGTTACACAAAACACGTTCAAAGAAAAGACAAAACAAATTCGTATACGAAGCACGAGTTGAACCAATCAAAGATCCGAAACAAAAGATTGAAATATAATTTTGTTTTACAACTGATCAAGCACTAAATGCGCTAGAGATTTGAACAACTTAATCACCATTTTGTATAGTATAAACAACTTATAGCCTATATGTTTAAAGAAACTCTAGTAAAAAATTGCAAGGATTTGAAAGTTATTTTAACTAATGGCAATTCTGTTGACATAAATGGAATAAAATTATGAGAGGATAATTCTGCAATTTATGCACTTTTGGAAAATAAAATAAATCTTAAACAAAGTACTCAAATTAATAACAACGTTAAATTTGTTTCAAACCTTAATTTTAAAGCAAAATTTAACTTTTGCTTTTTAAAGAATTAAAATATTGCTCACTAGTGATTGTGCCATAAGGAAAATTTTTTTTTTCTAAATTAAAATTAATCAATAATTACTTACAATCCACTACCGCGCAAAATAAAAAGATATTATCTATTGACCAGCTTGCACCCTTTTTTATCTATTAAGATCACGTATATGTATTTATAATACATTGCTTCCAGTTTAGGTTGTTGAATGCTGGATCTTCTTGACTCAATGCATGGATTTTTCTTTTGTCTGTTTTTATGACTAAGCAGCTCTAAACCTCAGTTTTATGGTTCTGAGGCCAGCTGGTAGTCAGGTTTCTCGAGCTCTGAGGTAGCTCTCAGAGAAGTTGATTCCCATTAACAGCTGTAAAGTATCAGAGTATTAACAGGGCCATGTTGCACATGGATGGTATTCCTGTTCATACTTTTGGTGTGCATTGTCAAGGCTACATTTGGAGCCCTTTGTTACAACTTAGGGTTTATTAATAGTAATAAGACAATTGCTTAAACTGTTAATTAGTGTACTGAGTACTATTTGTGCCTCGAGTCAAGTTCTTTAGCAAATCCAAAAATGAGTAAAAAGTATTGAAAACTATAAAACACAAAAAACCATCGTAATCACCAAGTTCTCTAAATCTATCAATTACTAATATTCGTGAACATTGATTTAACATTTCTTCTGTTGAGTCTTATCTCTTTCAAAGTTTACCAGACCAGCTTGCTCTTTATGAGGCCAATTTAAGTTCAGCTGTCTCATCTTGTGATCTTAGTGTTAATGGTTATCTTCCTATAATTCGTAAAGACTCCAATAGTCACATGCTTTCCCACCCAAGAAAAAAAGTTCTATAGAATTTCTATAAACTTTTGGAACATATGGCCTATATAAATTATATAGAAATGCTATAAAATTTCTATAGAATGTCTATTAATTTCTATAGAAATTGCTATAAAACTTTTTTTCTATAAAATAAAAAGTAGAAAAAAAAGTTTTATTGGAATTTCTATAGAAATTAAGAGAGGTTCTATAGAAATTCTATAGAATTCTAAAGAATTTCTATAGACCATATGTTCCAAAAGTTTATAGAAATTCTATAAAACTTTATTTCCTGGTCAGGGCATTTATATTCACTAATTTGTCGGGAAACTAGGTTTGAATCCTCAGACTATTTTTTTATATGCTTTTGTTTAGCCCCACTTCACTCTATCATCTTTATATTTTTTCTATATCGCTCTCCTTTACCTCAAAACTGTATTCATTTTCAATGTTATTTCTTATCAAATTAACCAAGCTGCTTCTCTTTATTCTTCAGCTAATATTATTGTTATTGGTGACTTTAATGCTCATTACGCTGAATAGCTCAACGCCTGCAGTGTCAGTGACTCTGCAGGCGTTAAGGCCCGTTTTTGGGCTTTCTCAATGTCTTTTTCAAATCTCAAACTTTCCAACTCCTTTTCCATATAATCCGAATCATTTACTTTCTCTACTCGACTTATGTCTTGTTTCTGATCCTTGTTAGTACTCTGTTTCTCCACATTCATCCTTTGGTATTGCTGATTACAGTTTCATCTCTCTAAAACTATTATCTCATTCTTCTTCATCAATAGTTAAAGGATTTTAGTGTATACCACATAATACATCTGAAAATGTAAAACTGTTTTAAAATAAGTATCAATTAAAAGAATGTTCTCAATCGAATGAATGAAAATAAGCTCGTTATATACTATTAACATACAAATGTTTTGAAAAATTTGAAGTTTATAAAGTCTATAAGAACACGCTATTTTAAGTTTAGAAAGACTGTAGTAATAGCATTAGTAGATTTATACATAACTTTTATTAAGACCAAAGTTCACAAGATTACTCTTTTATATTATTGTCATTTGTTAAAGTCAAGTCATAATGCACTTTCTTTTTTCATTGTTTTTTATTCCCATTCTATACCCATGGGTCAATTAATCTTAATAGCGGGGCTTGTTTGCACAGCCACATGACCTAACACAGCCACATAACCTAACAAAAACAGTTATAATTGTGCTCAAAACTAATTATTAACTTTTATTGTTGTTTATTTTTGGATAGCCTAAGGTCTTGTCAACTTTTTTCTTAAGAAAATATAATAAAAAATGACTAAAACAAGCATAAAAGTTATACATCAAAGAAAAATAAAGCGGGTCAACCTGCCTCGGTCTACTCTATGTAAATTATAAAATGAGTAAACCAAGTATAGACTCTTTACTATAGATCCTTGTAAAACACCACATACTATATTCATTTATAGATGAGATATTGAATTGTTATTGTACACAAACTGTTTACCGTTATTTTTATGATTATTAATCATGAAAATATTATTTATGTTTAATAATATTTCAAATATTTGTAAAATTGAATTTACTAATATTTGCAATATTATTAAACATTAATGTTTATTGTTGTATTCAGCGATAAATCTACCTTTGAGACTTAGGATGACAAATCCTAATTTGTCCACGGCAGACTACGAGAAAAACACAAACCAGAATGGATTGTAAACATTGTATACCACCTAGCATCCAAAATGGTTTGGTCATGCATATTGAGCAGGGTTACCAGTCAACTTTACATTGTACATGCAACTATCAAACAAGATCAGTACAAGACTCTACTACAGGCTACCCTGATTCCACACATTCGAGAGTGGTTTTTTAATGGTGTAAAAATAGTCTTTTTGAAAGATGATGCTCCATGCTATACTGGAAAATCCATAAAGACATATCTTGCTAATGAGAGTATTAAGCTTCTTGATTGGCTTGGAATTTCTCCAGAAATTAACCCAAGTGAATATCTGTGGGTGCTTTTCTAACGGTTGAAAATAACTTTTTTAAACAGGAAAAAAGAAAAAGGGGAAAAAAAACATGTATAAATTAAACGAAAAACAAAATCAACTAAAAAAAGAATAAATAAATGTTTTGAAAGATGAAAAATATGTAAAAAGTATCGAAAATAGAATTTAAAAAAAAAAAAAAAGGTAATGAATGAAATAAATAAAAAGAATAGAAAAGAAAGAAAAAAACTTAAAATCGCCTAAGTTCAGTGACCAAGTAACTTCGGTCATTTTTTTAAAAAATATATAAAAAGCATGCAAAACTCAAATTTTATAAACTTTTTTTTCTTGAATAATATTTGTTATTACTTCGTAAATATATATCTATAAAATATTACTGTTTATTTGCAACAACAACAACAACAATAACAACAACAACAACAACAACAACAACAACAACAACAACAACAACAACAACAACAACAACAAAATATTTATTTTCCTTTTTTAAATCATACAATAATATTATAATAATAATAAATATAATAATAATAATAATAATAATAAAAAATTTCATAACATGATTGTAGTAAGTAAAAATAATTGCTTAATAAAAAAATAAAAATAAAATATATATATATATATATATCATATATATATATTTTTAATTTTTTTTATATATAATATATATAGGATTGACACCAGTATTTAAATATAATATGATTAATAATAAGCATACACACATAGAACATAAACAAAGTAAACATTTAAAAATCATACTTTGATGATAATAATAAAAAGTAAACAAACAAGAAGTTAATGATAATAGTTGTAGTAATCATAATTAAAAAAAAATAAGAGTATATTTTAAATATTTAGTGAAAATCATGTCAATAAGTTAGAACATGCTGAAATAATTATTTAGCAAAACAACAATTCAAAAAAAGGCATACTATTTAAATTTAAAATTTGTTAAGTATTTAAGTAAATGATCAAGTTTTACTTGAGTATTATTAAGAATCACAAAATTTATTTACAAAAAAAAATTATATTTTTTGAATATTAACTACTTTTTTTATGAATACTAGTGAAATTTTGAAATACTCTAACTTCGGTCATTCACGGATAAACAACGAAGGAGACAATTAGCAGGAATGTTGTAAAATCTTGATATGTTAAAAATGTGACTGTGAATATGAACTTGTGTTGCGATATTTGTGTTTGCGATTGTGTTGGTAAGTTTACAGGTAACTTTAATTTACCTGTAAACTTACCAACTGTAACTTTACTCTAACCTGTAAATTTACCAGTAAATTTTGACATTTTTATAATGGATACTCACCATGGTATTTTATTTGAATAAAGAATTTATTTATAATTTTAAAACTAATCTGCCTTAAAATAAAATTTACCGGTAAAATTGCAGTTAAAAGGTTGATTTCAAAATTTACTGGTAAATTTAAATCACTGAATATGAACTAATTACAAAACAATAGTATATATTGCAACGCACTGAAATAGTTTTTTTTTCAAATTAATACACCTATGTTATTTATTATTTACGTGAGAAAGTTCGGATGGCTTGTGGTTTGAGGGCTGTGGATAAAAGTATATGTACAAGGCAAGCAGCTATAACGTTTGGCTTTAAAAGATCAACTTTCATCGACAGAAGAAGGGGTAAGCATACTAAAAAAAAATGGCAAACCAACTAAGTTGAGCAAAAACATCGAGACATTTTAGTAAAAATTTAGTATTTATGAGTGATATTGATTTTAGTTTAACTAGACTTGAAATACTGTGTATTGTTAATAACTACTTGATTAATTTAAATCAAATGTGTTTTAATGGAGGCGAAGTTACATTTGTCTGGTATTACTCATTTATTAGACGTCATTGTGATGAGTCAGAACTTCAAATAATATGCCGTCAAACTGTGCAATGTCGACTTGCCAGGCACTATTGATCGATGGTATTTTTTAAAGTTATATGTTTATATGTCAATATATTTTATAATAAATTTTTTTTTAATAAAAAAAGGCACAATTTTTAAAAGGTAAAATTCATTTTGATTGTATTGTTTACAAATTGTCCTTTTTTATAAACTGCTTAATCTTTAGCATTTTACCTACTTTATAATTTTTTTAAATTTTTAAATCAAAGTTTGCACAAGTTTCTGATATGTACAATATACATGAATTCGCAGCTAAGCCGTTCCATATTTTTAATGCAATGAATCTGGTCTTCAATGTGATCAAGGCAAGTTTAAGGTAGTGTGTCAAAGGATCAAAAGGGCCTAAGAAACTTTGCAGTAGCAACAAAATGGCTTCAGTCACAATACTCGTTTGTTGTGATGCTTTTGGGACAATCTTGCCTGTTCATGTTTTATTCCAAGGCCAAAGGTATTTATGATGAATTTGAGTATTTATTTTAAGAAGCATTTAAAACAGATGTGAAAAGAATCCGGAAAACTCTGAATTTTAAAAACTACTATTTAATTATTTGAACTTTTGGAGGTAATCAAAATCCCGACTATATCAGAATCCTAAACGACTTCCATATATCAACACTGTAAATCTGATGGTTTTTTAATTCAAAAAAATGTCAAACTTGTAACAATTTTTTTGGAGATAAAGTTACAGCTCAACTACAACTATGGATCCGTTGCGAATCCTGTGACAATTGGTTGTGTGGATCTTGCTGTTCTACTTTGATCGACGATTTGTGCAAGAATTGCCTATAAACATACAAAGCTTATTTAAAGCAAAGTAGTTTTTTTTCTGTTAAAAAATTCTTTTTAACTCAATTGAAAAATATCTTTTTAATTTTATTAACCAGCGGTGCACCATGCGTCACGCTGATAGAAAAAAAGGAAATAGCCTTATAACTAGAGAACTGTTTAACATTTTGAAGTAATTTTTTTAACAAAGCATTATTTATGAGATATTGTTTGTTTATATATATATATATTTATAAAAAAAGTCCGGTCTTTTATAAAACTGGTTTCATTACGGTTTTTTAGGCCGATTATCCGGACTTGTTTGATTTTTGATTAAAAAGATATAAAACCGATAGTTTTTGATATTTAAAACTCTAAGTCTGATATATCAGTTTATCTTTTTTTAGGGGTTACAGGCATTTTTTTGTCTCATAATTATATGTTAAATAAAAAAGGAAATAACATGCACCAGCACTTTGCCTAAAATGCATATTTTCATTTTAAATACAAAAGGAAATAACATAAGTATTTTATTATAAATAAAAGTAAAATAAATACTTCAGAAGTTCCGTTTCTTTCAATTGCATAATAAAGATTCTGAGGCTAAAATAGGTTTTTAACAATATGTGGCTATAAAAAAACTGTTTTTTAAAACTTGCTTATCAATTACAACTGCATGGTTTCTTTTCTTAATACGAACCATTACTCTTTGACTTCCTAAAATTATTTAACAGCAAACATCAAAATCTTAAAAAGTTTCATTATTTTAATAAATAGTATAGTTTTCAGATATAAACTTTTTATTATAGAAATTATCTATTATCAAATTCTAATTCTAATAATTATACATTCAAGAAAAAAACTGTGTTCACTGCAATAAATAGATATAATTGAAAATATAATTAAAATTTTCACTTTAATGTCTCAGCAATCCTAATGTGGAGCAACATTTAATATTTACAACAAGCCTTCAAGAATTGCACTAAGCATCCCTAAGTAGAAATAGGACTTTAGACACATTTTTGAGAAAAACAAAAACATGACAAAGTTGAGTCAATTTGAGGTCAATTGACGGAATTTTTCCTCAAACATAAAAGTTTAGGATTCTTATGTTTCAACTTTTCTGACAATTAGTTTTTTTTTTGCAAGCATAAAAAAAACATACTGTGTTGATTATGTAAAAAGACCTCAGAAATATCAGATTGGCTACCACCAGCACCTAAAATGTATCATTAATAAAATTAAACAATAATATTAAATATCTAAAATTTAAGATACACATAGCTTTCTCCAATATTTACCTTGAGAACAGTTATCAGCTGAATCTTCTTGCAGTATATCTTTTATACCTCTTGCATTTTGTTCTTCTTGCAGTATAGATACATGTCAGATGTCATAAATAAATAATAAGATATATCCCTAGTATTTTCGGCAAAAGAAGTTAAACGTGCATGACCTACTCGTGCAGTTTTGTTGGCTTTGTTCCTGGCTTCAATGGCACTCTCAGACAAAGAACCTATTGGATACTTAAAATATTTAATAAAAGAAACACCATGAACTACCATTCAATGCACAGACTGTGACATTGGAATGGCTTTTAAAAACTAATCGTTAGAAATGAGACCAAACAGACGTTCAGATTTCTGCTTGAAAATCTTTACACCTGATCTTGTGGTGTACTGTTTATATCAATGAGCAGGTCCCTAAATAGTTTGATCATACAGGTATTCAAATTTAAAATTCTTCCATTCACGGCTGGATTATTAAAGAATTTTTGCGCAACATTGCCAGTATTGGATGTACCACTTCCCTTCCTGACAAAAGATACCCTTATTTTTAATTGTATTTTAAATAAGTGCAGATTTTTGTTTTCAATAAACCTTTGGCTGTTTTTGCTGGAATTTTTCTTCCTTGTTTCACTGCTGGAAGTTTGCAAGCAGTATTGAAGATCCACTCTATGCTGCATACCCACAAATGAAAACTGCAAATTCCAAGTTTCACTATATACTTGTCTACAATTTTATCCAAATAGTTTCAAAATTAAACTCCTTAGGACTTGCTTGACATACATGACAGCACTGAGGTTCTAAGTATTTTTTAAGCATTTTTGATACCATAGTATAAAGAGTTTAACCATCATTCATTGTGGTATAAATAGTTGACAAAATCGAATTTATAACAAAAGTATTGTCATGAAGTGTAAACTTAATATTCTCTTAAGACAAAATTTCATTTTGTAAATTTTAAAACTCACCATACAGCCAGCATTATTTAGTGCAATAAACTTAGACTGTAAAAATTTGGCGCAGGCTTTAAAATTTTTTCTTAAGAATATATGCCTTGGGGGAAATGCATGTGATAAAAGTTGACGAAGAGTGAATGTAGCCTTTTTGATAATTTATAAAACCATTGCAAGGTAAAACTGTATGTTATTGAATTATGAAGTTTTCATTTAATTCACAGAATTTAGTCGGTTTTTGAACCAAACTCACAGTAGTAAAAATGATTTTAAAGCATGAGGTCACAGTCGCCTGAATATTTTTTCATGGAAGTAAAGCCAATTTGCTGTCGCTATATTTTGTTCAAAAAAACTAGGCGACCTCTATAAACACATGCTCAAATCAATCAATGTTTAAGAAATCAAAAAATCAGCAAAAAAATACTATGCAAAAACCTTTTTTTTTCTATTTCTAGTTTTACATTCAATTAAATATATGATTATTTTAATTTCGCATTAAAATAATATAGAAATTTAACACTTATCATATACTTTGAAAGGATTTTAACAAAAAAGCGAGTTTTTAAAAACTTGAAAAAACCCTAAAAATATCAAAAGTTTAAAAAAACTAAATATAATTTTATTTTTTTAGGGAATTAAAAACTGAATGCAAAAAAAAAAAATTTTTAAAGTTTAAATATGAATAATCACTAAAAAATATGTATAAAATCCTATTTTGCCAAATGAAATCTTTGTGATCTTTTCTGTGATAAGACCGTAATAGATCCGATAAAAGTTAAAAATAAATCCGATAAAGACCGATAAAACCGACTTCTTGGGACATCAAGTGGTAAAGGTTAAAGTAATAAAATAGTTGACTAATTATAATAAAAATAAAAAAATTACTATTTATACTTAAGGTGGTACACCCCCATTGAAATAATCAAAACAAAATTAAAAATACCATCAAGCAAGTTGAAACAAGTATGCTAATATTTTTCTAAATATGAAATCTTGATTTTCCAACTTTTGTCTCACTTATTCCATAAAAATTACGCAAAAATGGGTACAATTTAAAACAAGATATCTTTATTTCTATAAACCATTTAGTTCATAAATTTTCAAATTATGTTCCTGAAAGATGCAAAGAGGTTATAAACCAGAATCATGCATTGAAGAATCATAGAACATTTTGAAAGTAATTTTTAATAGATTTACAAAATTTTTTAACAAAAAAGGCAAAAAAAAGAAGATATTAAATATACTTTGACACTATATTTATTTGTTATTCTGGTTCATTACCAGATTTACAAATAAATATGTCAAGTCAAGCAATAACAAAACCATCCTAAAAATTTCAAGTTAACATATGGTTGCAATCTAAAAATATCATGTTTTAAAAAGAACATATTTGCTAATAATGACGTTTTGAGAAAAATATAAAAAACAAAGAAAAAGTTCGTTACATTACAAAAAAAAAAGCTTGAGCCCATTAAAAACATTCACTAAACATAAAACACATAACAAAGGAGAAGCTGATGTATAGATAATAAAGGAGAAGCTGATGTATAGATAATAAAGGAGAAGCTGATGTATAGATAATAAAGGAGAAGCTGATGTATAGATAATAAAGGAGAAGCTGATGTATAGATAACAAAGGAGAAGCTGATGTATAGATAATAAAGGAGAAGCTGATGTATAGATAATAAAGGAGAAGCTGATGTATAGATAATAAAGGAGAAGCTGATGTATAGATAATAAAGGAGAAGCTGATGTATAGATAATAGAGGAGAAGCTGATGTATAGATAATAAAGGAGAAGCTGATGTATAGATAAGACATTGTTGTTTAGAAGCTTGAACAAGTTGAAATTTTCTTGTTTGGCGTTCGCTATGGCGTTGCTGTGGACCTCAAAATCCTATAATGGCCAGAGTACACACATTTTTGCATACTTATTTATTTATTTTATTTAAAAAAAAAAAATCATAAATATGTTCTATTAACTAAAAATACCAATATTTGAAAAATCGATTTTTTTGAAAAAAATTCCAAAATTAATAAGGGTGTACCACCTTAAAACGTATAAATAGTATTTTATGTGTTCCATGTCCTTTTCTTTGGCGCCCTAAAAGACTTTTTTTAGAGTCCGGGACAACGCTCTCCTTGTTTACTGGTATTATCTGATTAGTTTTCGTTATTTGTGACGTGATGCGTTATTAGGATTTATATGGCGACCGAACTTTTGATATGGTATTGAAAGTTCGGTCAAAGTAGATGTTTTTTTGTTTTGTTTGTTCTTTTATTACTTAATAATAACTATTACCAAAAAATAAATAAAAGATGAATGCATATAAATAAAAAATTACAAATTTTGTTACATATAAAATAAGAACACGGAGACTTGCAGAAGATCAGATGATCTTGTCATCAAGAACCGCTTACAATCGTTACGTGTTTAAAACAATTTTGCAATGTGTACAAAATAAATAAGGCAGTCAAATAAAGTTTATAAAACGAAAGTTAGGAGTAAAAATTAACGTTTTATATAAATACTTAAAATATAAGACTTGATAGGTATAAAATGTATAAATAAAAGTAACATGATACACAAAAATAAAATTAACAAAATAAAATTAAAATATACAAGTATATAGTCAAATAAATATTTTTTTATATAAAAATTCGTAAAAACATAAATAAATCAAAATAAATAAATTTAAAAATATATAAGTATGTTTTTAATAGAGAGAATGATATTTTTTAATTTCCTTTTAAATGCGAAAAGTTCCAGTCTTGGGAAAAATCGAAATGTTTCAAAACTATATTGTTCCATAGAAACGCTTCTCGAAAAGAAATACAAAACTTGCCTAAATTGGTTCTGAAAATTGGTTGAAGAAGGAAATTATCATTTCATATATTATATTTACTTTTTTCTTTTAAGGAATATAAAAGAAACCGGAGCTGTACGATATATTGCGAAAAGAAACCGGAGCTGTACGAGTTTTACATTTAAACATAAAACACAATAGATTAAAAATATTTAGTCGAAATATACTTAAAATATTAATTTCAATAAAAAGAGGTTTGGTATGTGAAAAGCGGTCTTTAAAATTAATAAGACGTGGAGCATCTTTCTGTTGGCGATGAAGAGGTTCTAATTTACTTTTATTGACACTACCCCAAGCCGCATTCGCATAGTTTATGTGGCAATGAATGAATGAGTGTTATAGTTGAGTTAAAGTATGTTTATTCAACATGCTTCTTGCTTTATATAATATACCTATACTTTTCGAAATTTTGCAGGTAATGTTTTCGATATGTTTTTTCCGTGTGAGATTTTCATTAATTGAAACTCCTAAAAAATTTGTACATGTTGCTCTCTTAATTAGAACGCCATCAATAAAAAAAAAGAGGAAGCACGATTGGAAGTAGACGTTTTTTAGAGTAGAATGAAAAAGAGATCATTTTATTTTTTCAATATTCAGAGAAAGTTTGTTTGATTTAAAACATTGAGAAACTTTCATTAGTTCATTGTCCATACAAGAAAATAGTGTCGTTATGTCGTTATGAGATTAAAAAAAAAAAGTTGTGTCATCAGCAAACATAACAAGTTATTTCTAATAATCGCGATGATTGTTCGAAATGAACAATTTGTTTTCTATTGCGTAAATAACTTTTTATTAGCTTAAGAAAATTTCCTGTGATTCCATGATATTTTAGTTTTTTGAAAAGGATTTTATGGTCAACCATATCAAAAGCTTTTGATAAGTTAACAAAAATGCCTAAAGTAAATTTGGACTTTTCAAATGAATCTGTAATATATATAGTTATTTTTAGTATAGCGTGCTCAGTAGAGTTATTTTTCTTAAACCCATATTGATTTTTATATAACATATTATTTTGAGACAGATGTTGGAAAATTTTTTTATAAAGAATTCTCTCTAAAATTTTAGAAAAAACAAATAGAACAGAGATGGGACGGTAATTACTGACATTCAACAACTCTCCTCCTCTAAATATTGGTGTAACTTTCGGTATTTTCAACTGATCAGGAAATATTCCTTGATCAATTGAACATTTAAATACTTTATATGGAACATTTTTTATGGTTTCATATGAGTTAATAACCACGTTTCTGCTAATATCATCATGACCTACTGCTTTATTTGACTTAAGCATTTTAAATGATTTATCAAACTCATCAAAATATGATTCAAAAGAACCTAGACAATACACTAAAGGAAAATTAAAATTATTAATTTTTTTTGTTTCGGTTCGAATATTTTTAGCTAAATTTTTTCCAACTGAAGTAAAAAATGTACTTATTTTATTAGCTATCACTCTCGGATCATAAAAAATTTCATCATTAATTTTGATGGCACTTGGTAAAGAGTCTGTTTTTGATTTCTTACTGCCTGTAACTTCTCTTGAAAGTTCCCATGTGTGTTTTGAATTTTGTTTATGTTTTTCTAGTAAATTTATGTAATAATTTTTTTTTAACATTTTTCTTTGGATTTCAAATTTTTTAACATAAGTCTTGTAAAATGTTTTATTTTCGAATGATTTTGTTTTTAAGTATTTAATATACAACTTTTGCTTAATTTTAGAACATTTTTTGAAATCTTCTGTAATCCATGGCAACGTTATATCTTTCTTTTTTTTTAATAATTATATTTCGGAAAATTAATATCATATACTTCAAAAAATGTTTTTAAAAACGAATTATAGACTAAATTAGCGTCGTTAAAATCATTAATGTGATTCCAATGAAGTAAAGATAATCGTTCCTTGAATGCTATACAATTTGTTTCTGTAAAAAATCGTTTAATGAAAAGTTTATTTTAATGGAGCAGTTTTATGCTGTCTACGTTTATACAAAAAAAAAATTGGAAAGTGATCTGAGACGTCATTTTTAATTATGCCTTTTTTTATAGATAAGTTAAAAATATCTGCAGTAGTTATATTGTCTAATAATGAGGCTGATGATAATGTAATTCTAGTAGATTTGTTTATTAATGGTATCGCTCCATTCTCAAAAATATCATTTTAAAATTTTTTAATGTTGTTGTTAGCGTGGTAATCGTAGCAATTTAAATTAAAATCACCGATTATGTAGTTGAATTTCTTTTCATGTATACCTTTTTTAATTATTTCATTTTGCAAAAATTCATTAAAATTTTCTATTACGCCTGATGATGGGCGATAACAACAACTTAAAATTATATTTTTAGAGTTTTGGGTTATAATTTCAATTGTCAAAACCTCTTTATCGCCATCAGAAACAGTTAAATCAGGTCTATTAATGAACCGCAAGGATTCATTAATGTAAAAAAGAACCTATGCGGGCTTGCGGGAGGCTGCCTGGGCATGATATTTATTTGAAATTAAATATTGAGTACTAGTTTTAATTTTCATTTCTTTATTTTTACGATTTCATAATCAATATAATTGCCCGTATGTTTCAGGAAAAAAAATTAAAAACTTTTTATTTATGCGTGATAAATAAAGCTAAAGTGATCGAACTTAAGCGATTTTACGGTATAAACATCAGAAAAAGATCGGCAAATCAAGATTTATTTATTCATTTTTTCATATATTTCTTTAGTTTTCTTTCATATATTTTTTAGGATTGTTTATTTACGATTTATTTTTTAGTTTAGTTGTTATGCGGTCTTGTAGTAAAGATTTTTTTTCTTTAGTTTTTTAGCGTATAAAACTTTATTTATTGTTTTTTGTTAGTCATTTATTTTTGTTTTATTTTAAAGTTATTAATTATTTATAAATAGTGATATAAATTTTTCATACAACTATAGATTTTGTTTTTATTTTCATTTTAGCCATTTATTATTTATTATTTATTCTACCGTGTATTATTATTTATATATTTTTTTTATTGTTATTTTTTATTTTTAATTTTATTTTGCTGTTTATAAATATATATTTTTTTTTGCCGAAAGTACTTAACATAATTTTTTGTTTTGTTTGTAATGTTTGTTGTCACTTTTTTTTTAATTTGATTTTCTCAATGCTTTTCTGTTTACATTTAATTTATTTATTTAGTCATAATACTTGCTATATATTTTGGTTATTATATTGTAAGAACTATGATTAATATATTTACTAAATCTTTATAATTTTTTAGCAATAGACGTTTTTATATCATCGTTAGTTGTTACGTTTTGTCAGTTTATAATTGTTTGTCACTGTAACTTAGTATGTATAAACAATTGTTTTAATTACAATTTATTTAAATTATTGTAACAATTTATTATAACAAATTATTATTACAATTTTTTTTAAATTATTATAATTACTATATTATTGTTTTTACTATTGTTAAAATAACATGTTATTATTATCATCATTATCATTATTTTCTGTTCTGTTTTTACAAAATGCTTTTTTGGCACGTCAGTGCTTCAAGCATTGTTTGATAGATCAGCCACTTTCAGTCACATATGTTATTATTCAGTTTCATTTTACCAACAAGAATGATCTCTAAGCATCAGTAAATTTTTAATTTTGTGTATCCGTAGCCATTTTGATGTTTTTTCTCTTTGAAATAAGGTAAGTTTTATTTTTTTAAATAAAATTTATCTATTGACCGTACTTATCTAATTTTTAACCATACACCTAGCATATTTGTTTTTCTATGTTAGTTTAAAATTGTATTACAATCAGTTTAATCAACAATATAAAAGTTTTAAACGCAAATCTACATGTTGCCATTGTCGGCCGACTACCAATTATCGATAATGAGATCGTTTTTTTAAAAAAAGTAAAACTAAGGAGCCATGATACTAGTCTAGACTCTAGATTACTCTAGAACTAGATCTATTTCTATCTGTTAAAATGTGAACTTATTATAATTGTAAGTTATTAGATCTAGAATGTAGATTATTCTAGATCTAGATTGGAAAATTAGTGACTTAATCTTTATTACTGTATAAGTTTATTCAGTGAACTTAAGTGATTAGTTTAGTCAGTAGTGACATAGTCATAGAACTTTTAATTGTTGATTGATCTATTCTAGACTCTAGAATCTGTGACTATATATATATTATTATATTATGGATCTAATTCTTTCTTTTTTTTCCGTTTTTAGGTCCACAAATTCAAAATGAGAAAAACAACCCAGGATTTATCGAGTTTCAATGGAGAAAATTTTTCCCTAATTAACATACCTATTAAGAATGGGTGTATTTTATATCTAAAGTATCAAAGTAAAAAAACTCTTGCAGAGTCTACAAAGATTTTAACTGAATATTTGCCAAAGGCTGATGTTGTTAAGCTAAAGACTGCCATTAAAAGAACAGAAGATGGTTTTTTAAAATTCAAAAAAGTTCCTGATCGATACTGGTTTGAAATAGTTAATTATTGTGATATGCATTTCAGGTATCAACCAAAGGAGAATGAGTCTACTAAAGCAATGACCAGTATAGATCTTAATACAGCCTTTATGGCAGATACTACTGATACAGGAATAGTTGACACAACCTTAGATCTCAACACAGCTTTTGCTGATGCAAATGAAACTCAACATGCTGCGGCAGATGGCATATCATGTACAACAGGCTTCAGCAACCGAAAAGGTTGCCCGTCATGTTTTGCAAAAAAACAATCTCTTCGCCACTTTAGAGAAACTGTTCAATTTCTGAGAGATAAACTAAAAATATATAAAAATCTAAAATTTACAAATCGTAATTTGACTCAGAAGGAAAACAGAAAATCTGCTTCATTGACAATGTGGAAACAAAAGTATCTTCACGCTAAAGACAACCAGATAGTTTTGAAATCTCTGGATCATAAAGAGTACATTAATTCAATAAGGAAGCTGAAGATATCAAACAGTAAGCTAAGAACTCAGTTAAATAACTTATTAGAAAAAAACAGATCTGAAGCAAAAGAAAGAGATAAACACATTAAAAGCATTGAACTTGAGTTCAAAATGGAGTTGGTGAAAGTAAAAAAGGAATGTTGTCAACTCACAGAACAAAACCATTATCTCTTAAGTTTGACCTTAGAGCCACAAGACAAAAGTGTGGTTGAAACCATGGTACGACGAGCATATGGTCCAGCATTGAGGAAATGTGTCTACAGGTCCTTAGTTAGCCAAGTACCTATCACAAATATAAGTGATGTTCTAACCCATGTATGTCAGATTTTGACTGGGAGAGAACTGTCTTCAGTTCCGCACAAATCAAATGTTGCCAGAATGGCTTTTGAGCTAGGAGTGATATCTCTTATTCAGACAGGAGAGACTCTACATACTTGTAACGTTGCAACTTTGGCATTTGATGCCACTACAGTGGTGGACAAACATCTCAACGAATTCCATATAAGTGTTTACCCACAAAAGCAGTCACTTACCATTTCTACCATGAGACTACCAGGGGGTAAAGCATTTGATTATGCCACACACATATTAACAGCATTGAAAGAAGTAGCTGATACTTATGCTGATTTTACACAGATGTCTAGAGTAACAGTTAAAGAAATACTTTTGTCCAAAATTAAAAGTTGTCTTTCAGATAGGGCACCTGTGAATCATTGTGTTATTGAATTGCTAAAACAGGATCTTAATGTTGAACTTTTAGATCTTCATTGCAATGTGTATCCATTGGACGGAATAGCTAGAGCGTCTAAAAAAGCTCTCATTGACGTAGACAAAGAGCTGAAAATTAAATCTGCCACTGGAAAAGAAGGATCTGTAGTGTCTTTTCTGTACAACCTTTTAAAACTTAGGTAACTGTATCTAGTTTATATATTCTTTGTTTTGCTAACCTTTTTAAATAACAAATATGATGTACTATAAAAAAATATAACAAATAATATATATTATATATATATATATATATATATATATATATATATATATATATATATATATATATATATATATATATATATTTATCTATTTATTTCTAAAAGTAAAACAAATTCAAAACTATTTTTAGATATAGCTTCAAAGGTGAACCAGCAACATTCAAGTCTTTCTTGAGAGAACATGGAGTTGCTCCAAGAACCTTTCTGCGCTATGTTGGAAACAGGGTACATGTAATTTTTCACATGGCTGGAGTTGCTATATTCCATCTACAGCTGCTAAAGTCATTTCTTCAGAAGTAAGAGTTTTATTTTTACAAATTATTGATAGAGCCTCAAAAATATAATTGAAAATCTAGTTAACATTTTGAAATATTTACTTTCAGACACAACAAAAATGTTGTGAGTAAAGCTCTTTTTGGGGACATCGGTAAAGATGGCATCATCTTTCAGCTGCAAGCTCTAGGATTGATTGGAAAAGTAATTACAGGCCCGTGGATGAAACTAGTTTATGGCAATGTATTGCAGAAATCTAATCTTGAACTGGTATTTTTTATTTATTTTAAAATAATAGAAGTTAAAACTTATTTTTAGTAAAATTGATCACATTTAATTGTTGTCTTTCTATCTTTTTTGCTTAATATTATTTTAGCTTAAGAATATTGTGTACCCTTTTTCATTTATTTTTACATTTCATTAAATTTAGGTACCCATGTTCCAGATTTGTCATCAAAGAATCACCCAGATGAAACAAAGTTCCAATGATTTGTTGTCAACAGATCTAGATATTTTTGGGCAAAAATTAGTGTTTGACGAGGTGCACAAGTCATTGCTGAAAATAACTGATATAACGCTCCTCAACAAAATAACATCAACTCTTCTGAGTTCTATTGAGTGTGTTATTCATAGATAATTGCACAATTATATATCTGGGCCTCTATCTAGCCCTACTGAGAAAATATTGAAGGACACACTATCAGCACCTGCCAACAATATGCATGCAGAACGTGCTCTTGGCATGACAGACTGTCTACTTAGAAAAGCCCCCAATGCCACTATTGGATATCTAGATTCAAAAGTTAAAGCAAAACTAAATCACACTCTTCAGTGGATTGAATCCAAAATAGAAGATATTCAAAGAAACCTAATACAATTTTCTATTACTAGAGGATCACAGATCCGAAAAGCAGGAGTGCTTGAAAGTAAAGGGATAGACGATAACATTAAAACAAGACGGATTGAAGCATCTCAAAAGGCTAACAAGACATCCAGGCAGAGACTGGAACAAGACGTTAAAAAAGTCTTGCTAAATAATGCCTCTGTTAATAATGAAATGTTTATAAAAGTTGCCCCAAATCAGAAACCTTTTCTTGAAAAAATGTTAAGCAATTAAAGTATGACTAATCATTTGTTTAATCATAAATGGGAACTAGACAATGGACAGGACAAAATTTTTTATGGACGAATACTAACAGAAAGGCAAAAAGACAAGAGAACTGTGTATGTTACATCTTACTGGGGTTTCGACGAGGACTCATCAGAGGATTTTGACATGTTTATTGAGTCAATTATTGCTGACATGATACTTGGCAAACTATTTTTTGAAGTTTAGTTAACTGTTATTGTTTATGTAAGAAAAAAATTTTCATGTTCTTTTGCTACTTATAAGTTCAAGTTCATCTCTTGAAACTGTTTATTTTGATGTGTTTTTTTTACCTATATGTAATCTTAAAAACTTATGAAATATTCATATTTATTTAAAAAAAATCATCAAACGTTTTTTTGTAATTTGCATAATTTATGGATAATAATTTCTTTATTTCATTTCATTTTTCATTGCAACTAGTACAAATAAATTCCTCTTTTGAAACTGCTCATTTTGGTATATACTTTTGTTAATGTATTCATAATACTTTCTGAAATATTTACATTTGAAAGAAAATTGCTTCACTTTTTTTTTATTTCTCTATATAAAGTCCATAGGATGTCAAGGCACTTCGGACAAACTAAAAATCTCAATAACTTTTGAACCAATAATGCCAGCATCATAAATTTGATGTTGTTGGAAAGCATTTTTCATTCTCTTTCATTTTATTGCACATTTACTGGTATTGGATTAAATTAACTTTTTTGGTGCAACTACCTACATTAGGTGTTTACTTAATGTTTTGTAGTTTATACTATTTGTAAACAACCTTGAAATGTAATACCAAATATTTCAGAAATATATTGATTGATTGACTTATATTGATCGATTGAATCCTCCAATATTCTAATGAAGTCGGTTTATCGTGGATAATTGGTTGACAAGGTTTTTACCGACATACAATCATAGACATGATCGGCATTTTTGCCAATCATGTCTATAATATTTCTAGCCTCAAATGTTAGTAAACTGGATTACTGGTTGGCTTTCTGATAGACAGTAACAAGTAGTAATTGAAATATAAACGTCCGATTGAAAAAAATATAATTAGTGGCGTCCCTCAAGGATCAGTTCTTGTATCACTGCTATTTTTCAATGATTCGCCAGACTGCATTTATAACCGAACCAAATTATACGCCGATGATAACAAGGTCATAAGAATTATTGATGTCAATCAATTTTTCTTTAGTTATGAAAAACTGCAAGTAGGCATCAATAGCACTGTATAAATGGTCGCACAAATGGTTCGCGAATTTTAACGTTTATAAGTGCAAAATAATGCAAGTGGTTGTCGGAAACACTAATTAAAGTTATCAAAACCATAACTGTTACTGATGATAACGGACGCTATATAGTTATAATATGTTTTAAACTCAACTTGGAGTACTAATATCCAACAACCTCAAAGCAAAAGTATAATTAAAAGCAGCGGCTTAGATTTGTAATCAAATGCTTGGTTTTCTCTTATGGTATCGGGCTCTCCAGCTATGGAAAAACTCTACTAGCTCAACACTAAATCCCAAGTTTTGTGTGCAAGTCTGATCATCATATTTCAAACTTCAATACAAAATTGCTCATTATTTACAATAGGCATAATTTTATAATTTACAACCACAGCCTTTATTATCAAACTCAGCAAACAGTTTAAGTAAAGTGACCTGTTTGAAATCCGAAAGAATCAAAGGTTATCCAAAACGTCAGCGTTTTTTTACGCAATGTGTTGTAAACCATTGGAATAAATTAGCGGTCAGCTCAGATTCCCGCTATAAAAAACTAGTTGCAAAAAGATCACGGTAAATCACGGCTTAGAGCTTATTTTCCGATTTATATGCATACTAAATCTATATGTCTACAATTTTTAACACAGTGCCAGTATTTTTTAAGCAAACTAAAATTGATTAAATTAAAGATACAAGGTCACTATAGAACAAGAGCGTCTATCAGACATTTAAGTTGAAAATAAATTTGATACATCTCATCGTAAGTTGACACAGTAGTAATAATTTTTGCTTTTAAAAAAGCAAGAATATAGTATTTTCAATATTAATTTTTAAAAATCTGTCTATTAAACGTAATCAGTTAATGTTAAATGTGTTGCACAAATGGTTTTTAACCCAGATGCTGATGTTCATGAAAAAATATAGATATAAAATAGTTAGATATAAAATAGTTAGATCAAAAACACGATCATTAACTTGTATAATTGTACATGCTTTTAATTTAAATTCCTTATAAATATATGCAAGCTTATAGGGGCGTCTGATTGCTGCTATGCCCGGGCGTCATAAAAGCTCTTAACGGCCCTGCATATAACTGATAAAATACTTCCTCCATAAATTTCGAAGGATTGTTTTACTGGCCCAATTTCAAAGGCTCTATCTAAAGTTATTAACATAAAGAGAATTAAAACATTTGAACCTATATAACAGCTGGAACCTTTAATTGAAAATCCGAACAAAATTTCCAAAACAATGTTGACAGATGTAATGCTTTGTTGTAAGTTGGTTTAAAGTTTATCAACAGGACAAATTGACATAAATCTTTCTAAAGCAAAGAGTAAAAATATTTGCCATAGCACATGACTTGCCACAACAGATGAATTGCCACAGCAGAAGCTTTCTTTTTTTATCTATATAAGTGAGCACACGTTTACTGGTGATGTTTGTTAAAAGTTTCATTTAATCTTTAAATGGGTAACGCAAGTATATTTTTATATGTAATATAAAATAAAAGTGAAGCACAGTATTGTTGATGGCCATGTCACAGAGTAACAATGTTAGGACTGTTAAAAAGACAAGATAAGGAAATTCTAAACATTGCCACACCATATATTCAAAATAGAGCTTACAGCTGTGTCTCTAGTGTAAAGTTTTCCTTATATCTTTAATTGTCTTAGTTGTGAACCTTTATATTTTTCTTCATCTGAGCTTAATAAAAGAGTTAAAGTTAGCGATTCCGAGTGGGCAAAATATTTTTTCAGTGCACCTGACCGAGTTCATTTTGGTCTCATCTGACCAAAGAATTTTTTGCCATTTTGAAGATGGCTTGCCCATCTGCTCCCGAACAAAACCTTTCCTATTTTTAATATTATTTGGTGATAAAAATGGACACTTCTTTTGTACCTTGGCTCAGTTTTTATTTCCTTTGACATTGCAAAAGGATTTCTTATGGAATAAAGAACAACATTTTTGTCATTTATACGTTTTCTTCTTTCGACCACATGTTTCGGAAGTATTTTATTTTTTAATTGCATTGGATGGCATACTAATTAAATAGCCCATTAAACTTGAAATTTCTTTCAAAGTCTTAGCCTGGTTTTGCAAATTTTTAATTAAATTTTTTTATCTTCTGAACAATGTACGTTATTGCCCACTTTTCCTAAAAAAAAATAATTTTTAATTCAGCAAGTTTCATAGTAACTGTTAATAAAATTAATCTTTTAACTAAATAAGTTAATAATTACTGTAAATAATTTAATTTAAATTATACATTACCTATTATTTTTCGCACCTCAAATTAAAGTATTCAAGAAAAATCAAATAAATACACACACAAACTTGTTTATACATCACCAGCAAACAACACAATATACATAGGAAAATGAGTTTAGAAATATCTGTGGGATTCTCGCGTTTATGTCAAGCACGTTCATAAATATGATGATGCATTGATGCATTTTTGCTTTAACATATGGTAGCATATAATTTTTCACCAAAACTGGTATAGTATTTGGCATCCATGACGCCCTCAATTTGAACTAATGGCCCTACACAATCACGGGAAAAACATCCCGACATCATTGCACTACCACCTCTGTGTTTTACGGTTGGTACAGTGTACAAGGGGTCTTCTCTTTTATTTTTTGGACGTCAAAAATAATTAATACTATCAGATAAAAACAAATTATATTTACTTTTATTACTCCACAACACTTTACCTCAATCTTGTTTAGTCCAGTGTAAATGCTCTTTTGCGAATTTAATCGAGTCATCTGGTTCTTTTTTGAAATCAATTGTTTTCGACTAAGACGTTTTTCAAATAAAGTATTGTCACGTGAACTTCTTTCTACAGTTGACTCAGATGTTTTTACTTCAGAATATTTTTTCAGAAATAATCTGCTGTCCAGTAAGGCGAGCATCTTTTAGTAGTTTTTCTTGTTTTTTTTTACCTTTTAGTAGTTTTTCTTGGTCGAACGTTTCTGGGTTTCGTTTCTAAAGTTTCCCTGCGTGCTTTTATCTTGATCCATGCAGATGCAAGCTGTTTGGATACTTCAAATTGACGAGCAGCTTTTGCTTTTGTGATTCCACGATATTTAACTGCATTTACTATTGAATTACAAAAATCTTCACTATACCCCATTTTTGAATCTAATTTTTATAATTTTTAAAGTATAAATCAATAAAATTTCTTGAAAAGATTTTATGTAAATATAAGAATTATAAAAAAAAAAAAAATTCAACCACCAAGAGTAAAAATACTATTGAATTAACGTTTTCTAAAACACGTTACAAACAGAAATTAACGTTTTCTAAAACACGTTACAAACAGAAATTAACGTTTTCTAAAACACGTTACAAACAGAAATAAACGTTTTCTAAAACACGTTGGAAGCAGAATGCAATTGTTTATTAAAACAAAAGAACTTGTACCAATTAAAACAATTTTGGTTTAAATATTTTTCGTTAAGAAACTATTGTACAAAAAAAGCTAAGATGAAAAAATGCAAATATAAAAAACGGGCTAAGATTTTAGGGCTTCTTGTTCTCATTTTCCTATCACAGTACTTTTTTTTTTGAAGAATCTTTTCGTCATACATATGAACGTAAAAAAATTTTTTAAATTTAATTTTAAGGATCTAATCTGGATAAAATAACACAGATTCCTTGATATTAATATTAGTAATATACTTTTTTTGTTGCTTTTTAACTTGTAAAAATTGTTACTATTATATTATCTTACAACAAAACTGTGCCCAATTTATTTTCAATATGTATGTTCGGTAGTTGTTCTTAAATCTTTTGTTTTATAGTGGCTCTACAATCATTTTTTTAAATCAAATTTAGTTTACTAATAGGTCGCTGCGATAAAAAATTCCAATTAGAACGCATATAGATCGGAAAATATGCTACAAACTCTTTGAGTATATTTGGTTGAGAAAGCCTTAAGTGTTTCCCGAAGTGAAAATTGAAGATTACTTTAAACTATTTCGATGCGAAATATTTTCCATGAAGTTGTCTTCTACTTCAAGCTTTAATTTTTACCAGTTCTTGATCTTTTAAACCAGTTAAATAATAATCTTAACAAAACAGTTTTTACAATCCCATATTAATAAAAAAAATTATAAATTGAATTTGTTAAATGGAATGAAAAAGCTCAACGTTAAAGATATTCACTTAAAGCTTATGTTCGGAGAACACATGGAAAAAAAACTGCTTATCCAGGTTCATTGCGATTTTGCTATCATCATTTGCTTTTCAAATAATTCCGTTTCAAGACGAGCCATCTGATGGGTCAATTTTTGGTCTAAGGTAAAGTAACGGCTTAAGAGCAACATTAATTTCCCGTCGTTGTTTTGCAATTAGTTTTATAGCCGCAATCTGAGCTGAAACGTCTGGTGCCCAAAAACTTGTAAAGCAAGATCTTCCATCTTGCGGGACTGCAACTGAAAACTAAAATTCTTAGATTTTTATTAGTTTATTACCTTAATTTTTTAATTTAATTTTATTTAATCTATTTAATCTTTTTTATACATAAAAAGTTTAATATTGATGAAAGAAAGCAACACCAGGCTTTCATTTGCTGATGATTGAAATTGCTGCAGCCGAAGTAACATCATATAAATACTTTTAAAAGAGGTTACTGTAGGTACATCAAACTTAGCCAAAAACATCCCCATAATTAAAAATTCAATCAATTCAAAAAAAGATTTGACTTCCCCTGAAATATCTTCTCTAAATAAATTTAAAGTATCTTTTAATGAATTTGAGATTGCTTTCAAAATGCTTAAGACTAATAAAGCAATTGGTCCAGACGATGTAAACGGAATATTGTTATTGGTTCATATGCATAATTAAAAATATTCTCTTTAGGGTTTTTACGTGCTCAATAAACCAAGCTGTATTTCCAGATAAACTCAAAATAGCTAGAGTTACCCCAATTTTCAAAGGAGGAGAACTAACAAACCTCAGTCATTATCGCCCAATATCAGTTCTCCCAGTTTTTTCAAAAATTCTAGAAAGAATATTATATAATAAAATATTTAACCACTTATCAGAAAACAAAATTTTATATAATAACCAATATGGATTTAAAAAAAATAATTCGGCAGAACATGCAATACTTCAACTAACAAGAAATATTGGTGATTCATTTGAAACATCGCAATACACATTAGGTATTTTCATAGATCTATCGAAAGCTTTCGATACTATAGATCATGAAATTCTTTATAACAAACTAGAACATTATAGAATCACTGGAAATACTTTATTATTACTAAAGAACTATTTAACTAATCGTAAACAGTTTATTTAAATAGACTCATCATTATCATCAAATTTATTAAATATAACTTGTGGAGTGCCACAAGGCTCAATACTAGGCCCATTGCTGTTCCTGATATACATCAATGATCTCTACAAAGCCTCAAACTTAATGACAATTATGTTTGCAGATGACACTAATCTTTTTTTAACCAGCAATGATCTAACAACATTATTTAGAAATATGAACACTGAGCTTATTAAAATCTCTGACTGGTTCAAATCAAACAAATTATCAATTAATATAGAAAAAACTTAATGGATGCTTTTTTACCCAAATTCAAAAAAAAAATTAATTCCAAGTATTACGCCACTTATTTTTGTTGACAATATTGAAATAAAACGAACAAAAATTACAAAATTTTTAGGCATTTATATTGATGAAAATCTTAAATGGAAACACCACGTTAACAACCTAAATAACAAAATCGCTAGAACTATAGGAATATTATATAAATCAAGAAGTTTCTTAAATAAACATACTTTAACTCAATTATATTATTCCTTTATTCACTGCCATATTAACTACGCTAACATTGCTTGGGGTAGTGTGAACAAAAGTATACTAGAACCTCTTCATCGTCAACAGAAACACATTGCACGTCTTTTAAACTTTAAAGACCGTTTTACTCATGCCAGGCCTCTCTTACTTGAAATGAATATTTTAAATATATGTCAGCTAAACGTTTATAATATTTTATGTTTTATGTATAAATGTAAAACCAACGATTCCCCTTCTTTCTTTCATAACCTATACTTAATAAAAGAAAAAAACAAGTACAATCTACGAAATGATAATTCTATTCGACTACAATTTTCGCATACAAATTTTGGTAAATCTTGTGTTTCTTTCCGAGGAGCCTTTCTTTGGAATAAAATAGTTTTGAAACATTTTAACTTTTCTCATGAATGGACTTATACCTCTTATAAAAGGAAACTTAAGAAAATCATTTTGTCTATTGATAATATACTTTTATACTTTTAATAAGAAATTTATTTGAAAATTTCTATTTTTTATTTAAATTATGTTTTTCTTCTAATATTGTTAAACACAGTTTTTTTTTTATTTATTTTAAAATATGTAACACGTAAATTTGTAACGAGTTTGCAGCGGTTCTCGACGACAAGACCTTAAGGTCTTCTACGAGTCTCCGCATTCTTTTTTTTTATTATTTATAGTAAAAATCCTCACTTGTAATTGTTTATATTATTATATCTTAACTTGTAATTTTATAAATATTGAAGAAATGTAAAAAAAATAAAAAAAATAAAAATCAATTAAACGACGCGCTAATTTACTCCAACGGTTTGCAACATGGTTTTTTAAAATGTGCTGACGTTCTGGGTAATCTTTGATTAGTTAGGGTTTTAGACAGGTCACTTTTAATTAATTATAAGCTTAGTTTGACAAGAAAGCGTAAACGCACCAACGATTTTTAACTTTTTAATTTCTTTAACAGCGGTTCTTTCCGATAGACCTAATGGTTATATAGTTTTTATATAATTTATTTCTTAAATAATATATTCAAGAAATAAATTATTTAAAACTATAATTCTTTGGTAATATAAAAAAGCAAGTTTTTAACTATGCATATCACCAAGTAAATTTATTTTATGTCTCATCAATAAAAACAAATTTTTTACTTTTTTGCAATTATAATCTTATAATAATTTTTTTAAACTTTTGCCTTCTACCGCCCCTTATATCTTGGTGCCCCGGGCGCGTATACCTCTTTTGCCCCAACCTCTCGGGGGCCATGTGTATGATTTCTTCTTAATTATAAATTTTAATTAAAATAAATCTTATTTAAAACGTTTTAAAAATTGTACACTAATACACACTAAATAAATTAAAATAAGTATATACATTTTCCTATAATTATTCTAATAAATTTAAATATTTTTGTATTCTCAAGAAAAAAAAAAAATATTCAATGAAAATTTGGCGCCTTTGAAGCCTTGGTGCCTGGGTGAAAATCACCCATTGTACCCGTCTTCCGCTGGCCCTATATATATATATATATATATATATATATATATATATATATATATATATATATATATATATATATATATATATATATATATATATATATGTATATATATGATTTAGAACCAAAAAAGTTTTTTTTTTTTAACTTTTGAAAATCCTAAGGGTCCCTTAAGGGGATAAAAGGGGCAGTTTTAAGGGCATTTTGTACCATTTTTAAAACTGTTTGTTGGAAGTCTTGATATTAAAGTTTTTGATTTTTTTTTAATATTTATGTTTGTTAAGACTTGTTTAATCTAAATAAAATGGGCTCTACTCTTAAAAAAAATTAAAAACTTAAAAAGATTGTTTCAAAAAACCCTAAAGTCCATAAATATTTAATAAAGTCCATAAATATTTAATAAAGTCCATAAATATTTAATAAAGTCCATAAATATTTAATAGAGTCCATAAATATTTAATAAAGTCCATAAATATTTAATAAAGTCCATAAATATTTAATAAAGTCCATAAATATTTAATAAAGTCCATAAATATTTAATAAAGTCCATAAATATTTAATAAAGTCCATAAATATTTAATAAAGTCCATAAATATTTAATAAAGTCCATAAATATTTAATAAAGTCCATAAATATTTAACAAATAAAAATATTTTTACTCTGCACATTTTTTTAATATTTTTAAATACAAAGTTGTAAACTTTTTCAGTAAATAATATGTTTTCTTGAAATATATTTTGTATTAATTCTTTTTTTAATTCTTTACTTAAAAAATGCCACCAAAAAAAAAAGTTAGAAGTACTAGATTGGATAAAATATTTTTAGTTAAAAAGTTAATCGAAAAACTTCCAGCAAAAAAAAATTTGCAACTACTAAAGAAATAATTCAATATTATCTCTTTCTACGAAAATCAAAGTGTGAAGAAAAACTGAAGTTCTTAGGAAGATGCCCTAACAAAAGTTCTACTTTTATACCTAATTGTTCAGTTGATCAGTCCGACTGCTGCATACTGCCCAAACTAATGGTTGCTTAGATACTTAGATGGCGGTGATAGGTGGATTTTTAGTGCTTATAATACAAAAACTAAAGTAATATTTTCAATAAGTTCTAAATTATTATAACCTATGTTTGTTCCATTCATATGCTGTTAAATAATATTATAACAGGATTAAAATTGAGGAATTGTTGAAGGAGTGGATGAAATTAAAAGCTCAAAGATACAGAACAAATCGTGCTGAAATATAAAAAGACATTAGTTTGAAGAGCAAATGAATAAAGTATTTTGGATTGGAGAACACTCTCATACTATGTTTGAAAAAATATTAAAAGAAATATATAATGAGAAAAGTGAGAAACAAATAGGAAAATAATGCTTTCTTGAAAGACCAGCTTTGTGAAAAAATAGGATGTCTTGGGGGTAAAGATAAAAGATATGAGTAAAAATAGAGATAAAAGATATGAGTATTCTGTTGTAAGAAGTAAAAAAAGCACATCAAAGTTAAATAGAAATCCATCAACAGTATTATATAAGAATGATTTCGATCATCTAAGTTCTGCTAGCTACAGCAACGAACCAGGCAAGGAAACAGATTTTGAATTTGATCTTAATGAGCATCCTAATGGTCAAACTCTGTTCTTCTTCCTAAAAATATTTTTTAGTCAACCGCTCATACAGCAGTGGGAGAAGGAATAACATCCATCAACAAACATCATTGATTACTAGTGTTATTATAATGGCTGGTAGTTCTGTAGCAAACTTTAATAGTTCTAAATCTACATTTTACAGAGCTGCAGAGAATATGATATCTGCCAGGGCTAAAGAAATAAAAGAATACATAAAAAACACTGTAACTATTAGATTCACTGATGACTATACTCTTTGACGGAAAAATAGTTTATGAATTAACAGAGGGAAAGCAATTTCCCTATGTTAATTTATTAACTATTTAAAAAAGATAGAACTGCAGTTTTGGTAAGGATATATGCGAAAACAAAACTACTTGGCATTCCTCCAATAGACTTTAGTTCAGTGGTTAATCAAAAGCAAGCTTTTGTAAAATTTATGGAGTTTTTTGGAGTAAAAGATAAGGTAAACGTCTCTGTTTTTACACAACTTCAGCAATTACAGGAAGATGTCAAGGTATGCATGAGATATTGCACGAGGTTAATTCAATAAGTTCAATGTTCATTGTTGTTGAATGCATGTGGGCATCATGTAATTGAGCGACACATAGCCCATTTCTGGAAGATTTACCCAAGTAGCGAAACTTCTGGTCCAGAAAACACACTATTTGACGTTCTAAAACAAAATTGTAATAGGATAGATGTTGAAACAAAGGAACTGAAAAGAATAATAATACCACCTAAGACATGGACATATAACCAGAAACCAGCTGCAGTTCAGTCTTTCCATTTTGCGATCAGTTTAAAGATCTTCAAAAGGGTAATATTTTTCTAGATTTGTTTTATTTCTACTAATTCTAATTTTTAAAAAGTTTTTATTACAAAAATATAGTATATCCAAAACCTTTTAGAACAGAAATATAAGAAAGGAATACCATGAGCTAGCTGAACTTACTTTATTGGTTCTATCATCAAAAAGATTTAAATTTCACTTACCTGGACCAGTTCACCATTCAAGATTTATGGGAAAAGGTTTATACTACTCAAAATTGCATCTTTTAATGAATGAAATCAAAAACTTGATTGACAAACATAAAGAAGAAATAACTGGTATGGTTTTATTCATTTATCTTTTATATACAAAGTAGTTTCCAAAAACAGAGTTATTTTCTTTCTAACTTATTAAAAAAATAATAAAACACTGATACCAACACAGGTATCAGTCTTTTATTATTTTTTTAATAAGTAAGAAAGCTCATTATTGATTAGAGTAATTCAAAATGTAAATCAAAATTATTTATTAGGGTATGAAAGCCTACTGGCAAATGAAACGTTTTGAGGAATGAAATCTACTTGGCTCTCAAGCAGTTGCTCTATTCTCATACATACTTAGTAGTTTTTCCCAAACTGATAAAGAATAAACGGAACATGGTGATATGGCCAAAAAACTGTATAGTTTACAAAGATGTCCAAGTGACAGTTTTCTTTTGGAGCGCCAGGTAATGGACCAAGCTATATTGAATAGCTCAAACTTCAATAAAAATGAGCCTCCTAGTTTGACTCCATTAATAACAGAAAAGTTGTAGCTTGTTTTTGACATGCTTAGGCATGGAAAGGCAGAAACTCAATGGATGAAGACCCACCAAAATTTTAGAAGTTCAACAATTTTTATCTAAAATTTAGAGCAACAGTTAAGGGACTTGATGTTGTTAGTGACTGCTCTGAGAGGGCAGTTAAGTTATTTCAAAACCTAACAAATAATGTGTATTCTGAAGAAAAAAAGGCAGGACAGCTTTCTCTTTACATATAGTTTTAAGAAAAACAGAAAAAGGAAGAATAAAATAGATTATGAAAAGCTGCTAGTACAAACACAAATAAAGTTTCTGATAATACATTTTTTGTTAATATCACTTCTTCAAGAGAGAATAAAAAGGATCATAAATTTATTGGGGTCGCTTTATTTAATTCAAAAGAAGCTTTACAATTGATTTATAATTTTTTATAATTTAATTAATTTTTATTTTTTTTTAGCTTGAAAAAAAACCGTTTGGTTTTCATTATTGATTACAAAAAATATATCTTCTTTCCCTGTCCAGGCCCTCTCTCTTTTATATTTCCGAGAATAATTCCCGAAGCTGATTAAAAGTAAGAAATCAATATTTTACTGTATCAAAAATAAATTTAAAAAATATAATCTACTTTTATGAGTTTTAAGAATATTTTAAAAATTTTTTTGTATTTTTATTTTTTGCTAAATATTTATGGATTTTTTATGGGGTTTTTTAAAACAATTTTTATAAATATTAAATGTTTTCTGAGAATAGAGTTCATTTTATATGTATGTATGTATAATATTGGCTGAGGAGCGGAGAAATTTCACAATATGTTTATTAACACTCACTGGTGTTTTATATTTATTATGGTTGTTTACATCAAGAATCGTTCTATAACCACCGTAACTGTAAACATCTTTAAAACCATCTCTAAAAAATTCAGAAGTAAAAACTTTAAATTTATTTCAACCGAAATGAAAAAGATGGCCATTAAGTAGTTTTTAAATTTACATCGTCTTGAAACGAAGTGTTAAATTCTATTAATTTTAATGAAATTTTCAGAATTTTTTATTTATTTTTACAGCAAAAAGCATCTCTCAATAAAATAGTTTTTTTATTTTTTATTTTAATAAAAGGTTTTAGTGCTTAGTATCCTCAACGGGTGACAGGAATAATGTCGAAAAATGAATTTTGGAACAGTGTCGAATATAATAAAAAGGCCTAATGTCGCAAAAAAAAGGAATAGTGTCGCAAATGAATTTTATGAAGTGTCAAAAAAAAAAAAAAGGAATAGTGTCGCAAAAGAATTTAAAGAATAGTGTCGAAAACAAAAAAAAAGAATAATGTTGCAAATAGTAAAAGGAATAATGTCACAAACAGTAAAACCGGAATAGTGTCGAAAACGAAAAAAAGGAATAGTGTCGCAAAAAATAAAAGGAATAGTGTCACAAATAGTAAAACCGGAAAAGTGTCAAAAACATAAAAAAGGAATAGTGTCGCATATAGTAAAAACGGAATAGTATCGCAAATAGTTAAAACAGAATAGCGTCGCAAATAGTAAAATCGGAATAGTGTCGCAAATAGTAAAAACAGAATTGTAGTCGGAGAGAATTAGCGAAAAATAGGGTCAAACCAAGACAAAAATAATATAATGCTGAAATTTGGCTGAGAGAAAGTGCACAGTTTTTGGTTGGGCCTAAAATATAACCTAGTTGATTGCGCTACAGTAATATCCCTTTTGGGGTAATTTTAGGGGCAAACAAGGGTCTATTTTGACACCTCTTATAAACTTTATTCGGTTAGATAGAAAATTTTATCTTGATCAATATTTATATAAAACTAGAACTTATAAGCAATTAATTGAAAAATTATTCACTTTTAAAAGTGTAGAAGTTTCATTCGACGTTTTTGCTGCGATAAACGTTTTGCCATGATGTTGTCAAAATATTGGTAACATTTTTGTTTGATATATATATATAAATATATATATATATATATATATACATATATATATATATATATATATATATATATATATATATATATATATATATATATACATATATATATATATATATATATATATATATATATATATATATATATATATATATATATATATATATATATATATATATATATATATATATATATATATATATTATGGAAAACATTTAATACAAATATATATTTATTTTAATTCTTTTTATTATACTTATTGTTTCCAAAAAAAAGATAAATTTGATCAGTCGGCTGAAAGGGTGGTGGGTGGGGGCTGGGGAGCGGAGAGAAGCTATTGAGACACGTTGTTCTTAGCGATGAAGAAACAGTGAACTATTTATACTTTCCGAATCGCACAGTAAGAGCTTAGTAATGTTTACCCACTATATGCTCTACTAAATCTTTTTAAACAAATTTTTTTCGGAGAACAACCTGGTAAGTATAGTTTAGTATATTTCACAGATTTTTATTTTATCGAAAAGATCAAGATCTTACTAAAAATGTAGTTTATAACGGCTGCTGTAGAGATAATTACAAGCAAAATCAGGATTTCAATAAATCTTTATATACATCACTAGAAGATATATATCTGATATTGAATTCAGACTGAAGAAAAATTTTTTTAACTATTTCTTAAACATTTTCTTCAAAACCTTGAAATAAATGGCTTAGCGCCGAACCGATTTATACATCGAATATATTGAAACGAGATAACAGAACACTAGATATTGTTTATTGTTTATTTTGCCCTTTAAAATACATATTCAGTTTCGAAGCATATAAATAAAAATAGATATTGGCGGGGCACGAAAAAAAACTAATTAGCCTTAGCACTGAGCCCCTTTCTCACGTATTTACAAAAGCCGTAATATTTAAATGTCTATAGTTAACAAAGTATTTATTAAAAAAAATATAAAAGTAAAATAGATAACAATTCGTTGTCATTTAAAGAAAAATTTAAAGAACCAAAATTTGAGAAAAAAGTAAGATCAAGTGAATAAGAAAAAACAAATAAGATATTATCATTTGCTTAAAACTTAAAAATTTAAGCTAAAATTTAACCATAAAAAGTAAATAAATTAATATACACCATACAAATAACGCAAATAAATTAGCAAACGACATAAAGGTAATACCATAATTAAGGTAATAAAAAAATGTCGATACACTCAGTGAGATAAATTTTGTATTAATTATTTTTTGTATTTGAGTTTTAATAAAAAAAACATTTAAAATCAGATATATTAAAATAAGAATGCCTGTTTTGATTAATTTTTAAACTGCTCTATACTAGTTTTATGTGTATTTACAATCTTGGGAAAGAACTGGGTAAAGAATACAAAGTTTAAAACTATTTAATAGTAAAACATTTGTTGTTTTTGAAACAGATTTTTAATTTCTATTTTTTTACTGAATAGAAAATATTATAATGTTTATACAATTAGTTTAAAAAGCAATTATTTATTTATTGAGTAGATAACAGGTAATTAAAATTACAGGGGTTTTGGCTTTATAGAAAAATGAAAATTCTTATCCAATATGAGGCATAGGCACAAATGATAATATTCTTTAAGTTAAATTAACTTTTAGAATTTCCGAGGCCAACTTATCGTCCATGAATTTTCCCAAACAATAACATTTTTTTAAAGCCTTCTTTTTTTAATAGACTTGAGCAAATGGGCCACAGCAACGTGGCGCTAAGGGGCCATGCTCCCCTCTCCTTAGTTTTTAATTATGGAGAGGGAGCATGTATTACCAAAGGAGAAATTCGTGGTAATATCTTGTGAATGGGAAAATTTCACTTTCACCTTCAAGAAAAAGCAAACTAAAAGTCCTAAAAAAAATTTCTTTTAAAATGAATGCACTTCAAGGGCGGAACCGCACCATATAGATAGAGAGGGGGGCGATTTTTAGATTTTAAGATTTTGTGGATCCAGACTTGCCGAATGACACTAATCTTGGGGTGACGCTAGTCTTCGTGTGACGAGTGACGCTAGTCTTCGCATCCTGATATTTTTGCTTCAATAAACCCATTGCTGGTAGCAAAACTGTTGTTATGATTATACTCTTATACAAATCTAGATTAAAAGTTTATTATATTGAACATTATTTTCATTGGCGCACAAAATGTATCTGCATTTTAGTACCTCCGTATTGTAAAATTTTACAAAATCCAAAATAGAAATACTGTAAATTCAAATTTCAGAATAAAGATAGCAGCTAAACAAAAATGCAAAATAAAACTGCATTAGAATCCCTTTAAGTTGGACTCCCAAGGGTAAAAGATATATAGTCCAACCTAACGAATGTCCCAGTTAAGCAAAGCTCTCGGTATGATAATTATCTTAAAAAGTATAAACAAAATATTAACAATATTATCAACGAAATAAGAGGTTCACCAATAATCAAAAAAGTCCATGAAAATCTTTAGTTTGATGAACTATACTTGATGCAATACTTATTTAATTTTCGAACGTTCTAAGTTTTGAATTTTAATTAACGTTTTTTGACTTTCTTAAAATTTTGTTATTGTATAATGTGCACTTATATGCAGTTCAAAAAAAAAGTCCTAATTAAGCGAAGTTTTTAGCCGAAGGGACGTAAAAAAATAGTACGAGTTAGCAAACGGTACTAATTAAGCAGGGTACGACTTGAGCGGATGATTTTATACTAAATTGATATAAAAAGTTTAAGGGGAATTGAAAATCCGTCCGATTTAGTAAAAGTCCGATTCTCAAGGGTCCAAGTTTACGGGATTTTACAGTATTCATTTGCAAATAATGATGTAACATAGTTCGGATAAGATTTCGTAATTTCTTTATGCGATATGATGGGTTTACCGTCCAACTAAAGTAACTTAGTCACGAATCAAAGTAGTGAGTTCAATATCAAATAAGTCGCTTTCTGAAGATTCGCATGCTTTTATTTTCATCTGTTATCAGATAAAACGTCATTTATTTTTACAAATATGTTTTACAAACATATTTGTTCTTGCTCTTTAAGAAACACCTTTAAGAACTTTCGAGGTTTAAACAAATTTTACGATATCGCTAGATTTAAAACACTTATATTTCTTCTTTATTTCTATTGTAATTACGCCAACATAGTACCGATAAAAACTAATCAAAGAAACTCTTTAACACTCGTAATTCTCTCTAACTATAGTATTGAATATAGTAAAAACGGCAAGTGTTGCAAATAATAAAAAAGAAATAATTATTGTTTACTTTGTTGTTTTATCAATTTACTTTTCGATTTATTATTGTTGTTTTATCAGAAATAGTAATATTGATAAAAAAAATAAACGAGGCAATAATGTCACAATTATATTTATTTTCAAAGAACAATTAAATATATTAAATGCTGGTACATGTAAAAATAAAAGTTTTATGATTTAAAAATAGAGTGTAAGATTTTTTTTTTTTTTGCAAAAACAGTTTTTACTGAAAAATCTTATTAAAATATTTACCAATTAAAAGAAAAAAAAAATTGAGTTAAGGGATAGCCAAATTGAGAGGTTGACCAAATGCCCTGATGTAATGCTGAATGACTCCACGACAAATCGGATAAAGAGGTAGCTCATTCAAAAAAATCTGAGCTGCACAATCCAGGCAAGTTTCAATATGTCCATATGGAACCATTACAGCATTAAGAATATTTTCAGGGTTCAAGCAGACAACACAGATTGGTCTCTGATTGCAAATTTGATTGTCATTAACATTCTCAATTTCATCTTCTGACTCGTCAGGCTCATCATTGTCAGACTCTCTTTCAATTAAAACTGTTGTAAAATGAGAACCATAAAGAAAATATCTCTCGGCAGACCATTCCCCACTTAAGACTTTTGATTCGCATTGTTTGATCTTTTCTACCAGTGTATCAGGCTTTCGTTTTCTTTTTGGTTGCCGATTAGCCAAAAGACATTTAATATCATCTTCAGTGTGCTCAATTATATACCTTTGGAATAATGAAAGAAATTTCCGAAATTCTGGATGAGCTGACTTGAAATTTTTCTTCAGTCTTGAATGTAATTGCTCTGCATTATTGTTAGTTTTGTGGTCAAGGCCAAAGACACTGAATATCTCAGTTCCAACTTTTTCAATCCAAAAAGAAATGTACTTTTTAAACTTCAGAAGATTTTTCTTTGTCTGTCCGGAAAATTGATTTAATAAAAGACAATGGCAATTCCACACTTCTTGAATTTGCTGCTGGCAACATGCACCATCCTAGTGATATTTTTAGCTATCCCCTAATATTTGGGTTGTCCCTGTATTCATTTGCCAAATGAAGTTTGCGTATTTTTTTGATGATTGCTTGTCCAAAATAAAATCGACAGCCACAAAATTTTGATTCTGGCCAAGTTGTGTCTAATGCATTTTGAAGGCCTTGTTTGAAATCACTTATTAAAATGTCAGGTTTGAATTCGCAAATTTGTTCAATGAGCTGCTTTAGTTTCTGAAATACAACCAGATAAAGCAGTTACCTTTTTGGTGTCATCAGGCCCTAAGCACTGGCAAAGACACTCCATGCCACTCAACTTGAAAAAATAAGAGTTGATAGGACCCCATACTTAAAACAATCCTAAATGTTGCATCAACAAATCCAAACTTTGTTTCTGCCAAAATTTTGAAATGCTGAGGATCAGCTAAAAAGATGACGAATTCTTTCTTTCTTTCTTCATTGATAGTTTCAGCAAACCCTTGGTAGGTCTTTTTATATAGAATGTTGTCTTTATCATTAAGATGACGACAACATTCTATATAAGACATTCTATATAAGACATTCTATATAAGACATTCTATATAAGACATTCTATATAAGACATTCTATCTAAGACATTCTATATAAGACATTCTATATAAGACATTCTATATAAGACATTCTATATAAGACATTTTATATAAGACATTCTATATAAGACATTCTATATAAGACATTTTATATAAGACATTCTATATAAGACATTCTATATAAGACATTCTATATAAGACATTTTATATAAGACATTCTATATAAGACATTTTATATAAGACATTTAAGATTGTCATAGATTTGGCGCAATGTTTCTATTGTTGTCATAGATTTGGCGCAACGTTTCTATTGTTGTCATAGATTTGGCGCAACGTTTCTATTGTTGTCATAGATTTGGCGCAACGTTTCTATTGTTGTCATAGATTTGGCGCAACGTTTCTATTGTTGTTTTAGCTTTTCGCTTCATTTCTGTTTTCGCATTGAAAAATTTTCTTTCATTAGATTCGCATCGCAACAATGTTCAACAGTTGGATAAATTCTGAATAAAACCACGACCAGCACACTTAAAAACTGAATGTCTTGCATATCTACATCTAAAAATTGTTTTATTGGTTTTAAGATTTTTCTTTTGTGTAGGTTCTGTTGGCGGCCCAATACCATTCACTGTTATTCCGTGCACTTTCAGTAATTGTAAAGTTCATTTTTACTTAAAACCTTTTCTTGAAAAACTCTCTTGCGTGAAACTAAAGAATTTTAACAAACTTAAAAGAACCTTTCAATTTATTTAATACGCAAACATAAACCACAAACTTGTGGTTTATTATCAGGCCTGACATGAGTATTTCTGATGGCGATAAAGAGGTTTCATTGATTGAAATTAAAGCCAAAATTATTTGAAATATACTTTTCTGTTGTTGTTATTGCCCACCTACAGGCATAATTGAGTAACTTAATTATTTTTTAAATACGGGTATCATAAGAATAAATAAATACGGGTATCATAAGAAAAAGTTTTCAAGAAAAGAAATTGATATACTTAATTTGAGATACGAACTTAGACTGTTTTGAATATCACACAAATATGAATATAATTAAATTTTATAATGACTTGTTTGAAAATGGAGCGATTCCTTTATCAACCCAACGAGGGTAACTGCAACAGCTGCCTCATTAATGGAAAATATTATAACAACTGGTATATCTAATAAATTACTAAAAAAAGAAGAATAGTTAAAATTGAGACATCGCACTGTGAATCGTTTCATACAATCTTTCTGGACAAAATATTTTCTACACGAATTCCATTGTTCTTGTCATGAAAGGTTGAAATAAATAATATTTTGTTGTTTTATTCAATAATTACCTTGGTTTTAATGACTTAGAAGATTTTTTTGCGGAGGATAGGGGGAAAACCTCTTGCCTACAACCCCCACCCTTTCCCCTCATTCCAACAATCATTGTTATGATAAAAAAATGAAGTAAAAAAGAAAAAATATATTTATGAACAAGGATACATAATATTACACAATAAATTTTATATTTAGTTATCAGAAAACTTGTCGTTTATATCCACCAAACACTCATCACTTGAATCTTCAGATGATTTATCGGACAAGTTACAATTTCCTATTAACGGGTGATGCGGAAGTTATCGGACAAAATAAAAACGTCAATAACTTATTTATGAATAAAAAAACAAATTACTATTATATTTTTTTTTAATAAAGCATTTATCTTTTAATAAAAAAATATTATTTTTTATATAAAAAAAAACACCACCATCTGCAATTGATCTCAATTTTGCTTTGACGCCTTTCATATGCGACTGTAAAAAATTTAAATCAATTTTTTGTAGTTTTAGTTTAATGCGATCAATCAAAACTTGCTCTGTTGAAGCTTGCCAATCTCCCTTGTAAACCTTCTGTGCCGAAAGGCCCCAAAAATTTTCAATTGGTCGTGCTTTAGGCACATTTGGGGGATTGGATTCTTTATCAACGTAATAGACATACTGGTCCATCCAATTTAGAGAATCTTTAGAATAATGAGAACTTGCTAAATCTGGCCAAAATAATTAGTTAAAGTCTCCATGATACTTGTGAATAAATGGAAAAAGTCGTTTTTCTAAACATTCATTAATATAGATTGATGAATTGATCGCTACAGCCTTGGAAGTGCGAAACAATGGCTCGGACATACCACGGTCAGATATGGCTATCCACATTAATAATATTTTTGGAAGTTTCTCTTTTCCTATAAAACGAACACTTTCTGGGCATGTCTTTTTGTTGTTTGTATAGTATCCAGAATTTCCAGGCATGTTGTCCCCTGCAAAACAAAAGTATTTTTCGTCATCGATGACTAGAAGCGATTTTGTGTTATAGAGTTGGTTAACTAGTTTCCTGCTTCTTTTCTTTGCCCATATTTGTTGTTCTATAGTGTATTTTGGAGTCTTTTCACGTTTTCTATATTTAATATTCATTTTTTTTAACTGACGACCAATTGTCGATTGATTTACACCAAATTTAATACCTATTTTTCTCTGACTGACCCCTTTTCGATTGTTGACAAGTCTCGCTAATTCGGCTTTCTTTTCTCTAGTCCAGGATGTCGAACGACCAGGGTGCTTTCTATCAGAAAACGATTGAACAGTTTCAAGTCTTTTTAGGTTATCATATATTGTACTTCGAGCAAATCCTTCCTTTTTAAAATGATTTACGATTTTTTTTTTTTTTATATTAGATTTATTTACAAAAAACATTTTTAGTCGCTTTCGAAAAGATTCTCGTTCAGCTGCATTTAACCTCATTTTAAATAATTGTGTTTCAAATATTAAAGTTTATATTTTATAGAACGTTTATACCTACGAATAAAACCACAAAAACTAATTATTATGCTCAAATAATGAAATTAGGATTTGTCCGATAACTTCCGCATCACCCGCTATTGGAGCCGGAACAATCAAATTCAAAACCTCTACTGACAATTTTTTGCTTCTTTTTTGTAGGCAGTTCTCTAAGTGAATTGATAACAGGGTCAGATATTATTAAGAGCATATTCAGCAAATCCATATTTGTAGAAATATGTGACTTTTTTCTAGTACGACGTTCTCAAAATTTCTTACAATCTTTATTTCTTGCTTCATGAGATTCTTCTGAGGCTGGCCAATCGGAAGAATACACGACTTTATAACTTCTGTACTATGCATTCAAATGTTATGCACTGTAACAGGCATGTAATACCACAAATATAAATGTAAATATAAAGTCCTTGTTTCAGAACAAAGTTTTTCAAATTTGACACAATCAATGTCATGGCCAGAAGATAGCGTTCTTTATAAAACATTAAATTTTTTAATTAATTCGACGTCTACTCCTGTAATCTCTCCGTTCTTTTCTAGATTTAAAAAAAACCTACGAGCTGCTTTGCCGTCATTTGTACTGCCATTATATCGAGGTTTTGGTCTATCCATAATAAGTCCCATTTGTTTTCTAAACTTTTGCCTAATCTCTTCCAAATGTTCTTTGACATTTATCCTCATTACCTCTAACTTGCCACTTTTTAATGTCTAAATTGTAGCTAATGTGTAGCAAGCATTCAAAAGTACGTATCCAAACATGGAAGGTAGACAAACCAAAATTGAAATTTTCTTTTTTATCAATCATACCTTTCAATTCATCATTCATCATTTTTGGAGTAGCACCACAAATATAATATTTTTGTGTAGAGCACGTATCGGTTAAAGCTTTGCTTTACTTTTCCGTTTGTCATTGTAAGCAACAGATTGTGTTTCATAATAAATTTAAATTTACCAACAGTAGACAGTGTTGGAAGAAGTTCAGATATTTTTTTTTAAACTTTGTCAGTTTCTATTACAGTAAATTCCTGTGTTTCTTTTAAAAATATGAATTTAATTGGTTGGCAATAAAGTGTTGACAATGGCCGTGGATTTTGCTAAACAATAGTATTAGAGTCACCACTCAATCTCAACGGGACAAACTCAAACACAAACAGAAAATCATCATTAGCACCGGAGTTCTCAAATCTTTGTTTATAGGTACTGTGGCCAGAACTTCAGTAACATTCCCATTTGCTTATTAATGTAAGCGACAAACTAGAGAATGCATTTTTGGGAAATTGACTTCATGTTTCAATTAAACGTTTAGTAGTTTTATTCAATATAGCTTGAAGTTTAATTTCAGCTCGTGTTTCTGAGATAGAAATAAATTCTTCGGGAGGGTAACACAATCTTTTGGGTTTACTTAAATTATAGTAAGACGGAAACACTTCATGCCCTATTTTCATTGACCACTTTCTTGTTTGTTTATAAGAGTGACTAGTACATTTGGAATAGTGACACTTAAGCACTAATGACTTAACACTTAAAAACGCGTGCACTAAATAATATTTTGAATTTATCTAGGGAGTTTTCAGTAATATTATGGGAATATCTACTAATTGATTCCTTGAATTGACTTTTATTCAGCTAGATTGTATGAGTTGATTCACTGTGCGTCGGTTTATTTTCCAATTTTTTTCTTTATAAATGTGGGGCTCATCGGAAAGTGGTTTGATCCACCATTACTTCATTTTTAGTAAACTGGAAAAGACTTTAAGGGGTTAGTAGTAACCTCTTAAAGTTGACCGTATTTCATAGCTTGTATATTGTCATATGCAAAATTATCCCCTCTTAGAAAAGTATTGCGAAAACAAAAAATCTCTTCCATCGATTTAGGGGCAAGCTCCAATTTAACTTTGAAAATTTCCGTTGCCAATAGATGTAAGTTCTTGTGGTGTATAGTTTTCGAACCATTTTTATAAGTAGTTTTTCAAAAGGAGATTGATAGTCTTGATATACAATTCTAAGGGCTCTTTTGTATATTCTGTTAATACAATTGTTAAGTTTTCTACTATGAAATAACCAAACTAATGGACAATAAGAAAAATGAGATGTAATAAAAGCGTAAGGTTTTCTTTGATTCAGAGACATAAAAGAAGCGAGTCTGGAGAGCGAGTTAACTTTTTGAACTGCTGATTTACATAAATTGTTAACATGGCGATCAAAGGAAAGTTTGTTATTTAACATTATACTAAGTAACTTTTCATTATCAGATGAGAGCATTTATCTATCGCAGATGATAACTTTAAGAGAGCTTGTTTTACTAATAATAATATAATCCAATAAAGTTTCCAGAATAATATCGAAATAGAAAATAAAACGAAATTGTGAAAATAGGAATATTATCAAAAATATTAAAAGCAGAATTTGATATAGGTACAGGTCTTGCGTTTTCTTCAACATATTGACTCCCAATACTCAAATCTGCAATAAATCTTGCAGGTTGATACTAATAAACCTAACCAACATCGGTTTTTATCAACTTTGCAGACTTTGAAAAAATTATGTCAATTGTTATTGCTTCAGCTTCTTCTTTTATAATAATTTACAGTTCATAAAAATTTTACTATGTACTTTAAATATTTCAAAGTATATACTGGTTTAAAAGGAAAGTTTTAGGATTATGAGTATTTGCGTGTATGCTTTTTAAACATTGATATCTTTGATATACTGAATATTTTATTATGATTTAAATTTTGTCTTTTTTTAATATTTTTTTTTTCCAATTGCAATTGCAAATAATTGGTTGTATTACTTTTACATTATTTGTTACATTATACAAAAATTTATACATTTTTTAAAAAGTGGATTATCCTAGTGAAAGTCGGACGTTCAGGACCTACGACTTTTATCTTTTTTTGTTTATTTTTTTATATCAATTCTATACAAAAACGTTTTACATGCTGTGATTTTACGACTTCTATTTTTTATTATTTTGTATTACGGTTTATATAAAGGGGCTTAGCGATAGGACAATTTTTCTTCTTCTTGCCCCTGCTATTTATAGTTACATATGTTTACGAAATGGTTAAATGTATTCGGCAAATATATATATATATATATATATATATATATATATATATATATATATATATATATATATATATATATATATATATATATATATATATATATATATATATATATATATATATATGTATATATATATATATATATATATATATATATATATATATATATATATATATATATATATATATATATAAGTACATGTTAGTTTTGAAAAAACTAGAAGAAGAAAACCTGCCTAAACTATATTGAGACAGGAAGCTATTATTGTATGATAAACTCAATGAAAAGTACATCTTGATGCCTCATTAATTATATACATACCTTTACTAACATCATCCGCTAGAGACGGGTTGTTATTTGCATCTGAATCATCACAATCACTTTTCATTAGAAAGTGTTCCAAATCTGAACTGTTTACTTTTGTCATGTTATTTGTGGGATAGGCAACTTTTCCATAATTCAAAATTTATTTTTCTATTAAAGTAAATATAAATATAGGTAGCAGCAGTGCCGGCTTTAGTGGGTGGACTAGGTAGCAGCACTGTATAGATGGATTTTGGGGTTTGGTTCTTTTTCCACAACAAAATACATACTCAATGTATTGTTGGTAGTGATTATCCGAAAAATTTTTAAAATGCGGGTTCAACCACTTTTCCACTGAACCCCTCAAATAATAATAGCGATTCAATACTACAGGATAAACAGGTCATTCTCAAACGCTTTATACAAATGATACAAACGATACAAATGTTTTGTCATTTAAGAAGCATTTATTTGAAGTTTATGATAAAAACTTCCCAAAATGTAACTTTTATAAAACAAACAAAAGTCTAGAATAACCATGGGTAACAAAAGGTCTTAAAAATCCTCAAAAAATTATTTAATACCTTGAAACAAAAAAAATGTCAAACTATTTGAAAATCAAAGATATTACCTTAAATTCATTTGCGACACTTCCATTTTTTTGTTTTCGACACTATTCCTTAAACTCATTTTGCGACACTATTCCGTTTTTTTGTTTTTGACACTATTCCTTAGATTCATTTGCGACACTATTCCGTTTTATTGTTTTCGACACTATTCATTAAACTCCTTTGCGAAATTATTCCATTTTCTATTTTTGACACTATTCATTAAATTCATTTGCGACATTATTCTTTATTCTGTTATTCGACAATCTATCACGCGACAGTTTGCGACAATATTCTTTTTTCACATTTTCGACAATCAAATTTGCGACAATCAAAACTTTGCGACACTATTCTGCCACACTTCCTCAACGTATAAAATAGTTAAACTGCTACGAAGCTGTTGCAAAGTTGTTATGATGCCGTTACGATGTTATTAAGTAATAATAATAAATAAATTGCGGAGTTCCCCAAGGATCAATACTTGGACCCCTACTGTTTTTAATTTATATTAATAATATTTATTTGTCTTCAAAAATACTTAATTATATTATTTTTGCTGATGACACAAATGTTTTCTTTTCTGGCTCAAATTTAAAAAATATTTTTTATATTGTAAGCACAGAATTAATATATCTTAATGAGTGGTTTGAAGCAAATAAACTTTCATTAAATATTGAAAAAACGAAATATATTTTGTTTGCTAAGTCATCTAAATCCGAGAACCTTCCACTCAAATTACCTGAACTAACAATTAACAATATTAAAATAAAAAGAGTTTTTTCAATGAAAATACTAGGAATAATTTTCGATGAGAATTTAAATTGGAAAAGCCAAATAAAGCTAGTCGAGAACAAAGTTTCAAAGACCCTGGGGATTATGTACAAGACAAAACATCTTTTAAATAATTTATGTTTAAAAAATTTATACTTTTCATTTATACATAGTCATATTAACTATTGTAATATTGCCTGGGCAAACAATCATTTATCTTTCCTAAAAATTATTTATACAAAACAAAAGCAAGCAAGTAGATTAGTTTTGGGCGCAAGTAGATACGAAAGTGCCGAGCCGTTACTCAAGAAAATAAATGCTCTAAATGTATACAAACTAAATATATACCATAACTTGTTATTTATGTTTAAACTTCAAAATGAAATGATTCCAAAATATTTTTTTTAAAGTTTCACTCGAATTAATCATAAATATAAAACAAGACATTCAATGAGTAATTACTACATCCCACTAACATCACTCAAAAAATCTGACTTCTCGACTATATGCCGGGGACCACGCTTGTGGAATTCGGTTCTTGACGAAAATATGAAAAAAATAAAATCTATTGCTACATTTAAAAGAACTATAAAAAAACACTTACTAAATTTAAACATTACGTACATTCTCTCATTTTTTTTAAAAAAAATCGAAATAATTTTGTATTTTTAATTTTTTATGTACTTTATTTAATTTTAATATTGTAATACAAAAAAAAAAAATTTAATTTGCTTCATATGCATATACATATTCAATACAATTTGTATTGAATATGTATATGCATATGAAGCGAATTAAATTTTTTTGTTTGTTTATTGTCTTTAATATGTATACGAATATATACAGATTTGTAATTTTTTATTTGTTATTTTATATTTTAACTTTATCTTAAATTTCTTCTTTTTTTAACTTTAAGTTCTTTTTTTAACTTTAAGTTCTTTTTTTAACTTTAAGTTCTTTTTTAACCTTCTAAAATTTCTAACCAAATTTTTTTTTTTTTTTTTAAACTTATTAATTTCACTCTTTTATGTAATATTGGAAGATGTAAAATTTAATTGTATTTTTTTTTTGTATTTTACAAAGGGGCTTGATGATAAGTCATTTTGACTTCTACTTGCCCCAGTCAGCTTGTAATTATATATATTTGTTTAAATTTATAGATAACATTGTAAAATGTGTAAAATGACGAAATAAATAGAAAAAAAAAAAAAAAAAAAAAAAAAGTCTAGTCATAGCTAAGCACTGGCCGAATACTGAATATTTGTTAAACCTTGATTTCAGAGTTTAACGAGTATTCGGTCCTCATAAATTGTCGGTCAACAAATATACTGTTTGCTATTTGTTCCACTAATTGTTAAATAATTATTAAAACTCGTTAAAAAATTTGTTAACAATTCGTTAAAATCCTGTTTAAAGATCAAGAATCTGGTTTTAGCTTTTTTTTTTTTTGTAACTATTACTTCACAAATATTTCGCTTAGAACAATAATAGCGATTTTTACAATAGTTCCTTCTTGACATTAATAATAATTGATACACAAACAATTCCATTTGGGTTTTATATCCCCCCGAAAAAATTCGCTTCAAAAGTAAAAGCCGTAGCGCTAAACGTAAGAATTAAATAAATAAATAATAATAAATAATATAAATAAATAATAATAAATAACAGGATAGAAAATAACGAGTAGCATAAATTATTTTAAGAACTTGCATTTATTAGTTTTTGTTTTTTGTTATTATATTATTTCATTATTAAGGTCTCCCTTCTTAAATCATATTTTTGTTTAAGTAATATATGTTACATTTCAGTACCAGGTATTTGCTTCGATTAATAAAAAACATATTTGCCGGCGCTTTGTCATAGCTGTTAAGTGTGACGGTGTTAAGACATAAAGGATCGTTATTAAATTTTGATAAATTTTAAAAACAGCTTTTAGCATTTGAAACTGTTTTTAAAGACTGTGAGGTAAATTTTTTAATTCCCTTTTATCGTTAAATTAGTTTTAATCGGAATCCCTATTGCATAACTACGTAGTTATTTGCTTAACTACGGTTCTCTTACTGATTAAACTCCAATTTAAAAATGGGAGTATTAACTGTCGTTTATTTATGTTTTCAAATAAAAATCAAATCTCAATAGTTCTCGCTTTCTTGCAGAGTTTTTTTTTTCGTTTAACAAATCACAAGATCTAAATTTAAAGTGAACTCAATTTTTTGTTTTTAAGGTTTGTTAAAAAGTGTTTGTTATGAAATTTCTTTAATAGCGTAGAATTATGGGTTGCTTTTTTTTGGTATATTCTTCAATAACTTATAATTAGGAGGATTTTTTTTTGTATATCTTTTAACAAGTTAGTTTAGTAATTATATAGTGTTTTTGTAATCGATCAATGAAATGAAACTGGTTTTATATAAGAAGAAAAATCAAATCGTTCTAAAAAATAAATTGTTATTTTCTATTTTTATTTTCTTTAACGAGCCAAATCAGTTTAGTAGTAATATAGTGGTTTTGTAATCGATCAGTGAAATAAAACTGATTTTAAATAAGAAGAAAAATTTAATCGTTCTCAAAAACATGTTACATGTTTATATTTTTATTCGTTTTTACGCATCTGCTTCAGCTAAATATACTTAAATATTTTGTCATATATCAGCTGGTTATACATATTTTGTTATAACTTTATCTAGTATGAATACTTTATATAGCTTCAAGTTTTAGTATTAATATACAATTCTAGACAAGTCTAAACATTGTCAATTAAAATAAGAAAGCACACTTTTATTTTTTACACTTGCATAAACACTTGTTTATACAAGTGTATAAATTCAAATACATCTTTATAAACAAAAAGCCTATTTAAATCATCATATTTAAAAAAAAAAAATCTCGTCTTAAAATAAGCATAAGTACAACACTACATTTTCGCACAATTTTTTAATAATGAAAGTCGTTATATAAATTGCAACTTAAGGATGACACAAAACGAGGGAATATATGTATATCAGTATCAAAATGGTTAAAAATGCAAGTCATACCAAAATGGTTAAAAATGCAAATCAAAAAGATTTTAACGTTTACAAATAAAAATATTCTTAAAATAAATATCTCAAAGTTTTTTTTGGTATATCAAATGAGTGCATTTCATGTTAGAAAGAGTGTTTTTAATTCATGAACACTTTTGAAAAATTCTTTGTAAAAGTAAATAATTCTTTTGCTGTGTCTAGTAGCTTATATTTTATTCAGACAAGTTTAGAAATTATTTTTACAAATTATCAAAGTATTTCACAAAATACTTTGTAAACAAAGTAAAAGAAGAACAATAGACGTCAAAAATGACATGTTGTAAATATTATAGACGTCAAAAATGTTGTAAGTATTACAGACGTCAAAAATGTTGTAAGTATTACAGACCTCAAAAATGACATGTTGTAAATATCATAGACGTCTAACAAAACGCCTAACAAAAGGTATATTATATAACTCTATTTATAACAATTGTCAATTTTCATAAAAAATGACTTAATTATAATTAGATAAAGATTCAAAAGATTTTTTTCTATAATGAATATTTGAAATCAATAAATTTTTTCAAAATTTTATTTTGGTGTTGTCAAAAGTAATAATAATTTTTGTTAAAAATGATTTTTTTTTAAAAACCAGAAAATATAGAACCATCCACAGAAAAAATAGTCTCTAAAAGCTAATTTAAAATCAATAAAAATCAGTTAGGTTGTTAAAAGAAATTATTTTTGCATTTAATGTTAATGCTAAGCCAACCAATAATAACTTGTAAATGTAAAATATCCTTATATAAATTTTTTTAATTTTTTGCACTAGTTAAAAAAATGTATTTGTTTGTGTTTTTGCTGTTCGCCTTTAAAAGCAAGTGTTCGGCCACACCTTATTGCAATGCTGAATGGTGTAATCCAGGTCATGAACCGTACCCTAATATTGTTTCAATAATGACTGGATATAATATTCTTCAAGGAAATCCTTTTACTTCATCTCATACTAGTGATCCAGGTTTCTCAACAGGATATATTTTTGTTCCAACCTATAAAACACCTGCTGGTAGCTATGCTCTTCATGGTGGAGTTACTGTGCGTCAGGTGATAAACATAAATTTTTGAAAAAAAAAAAAAAATAGATATAAGCCTATAATAATTTCTTTATATGTCTTGTTAATATTTTTCAGACTGTACAGTGCAGTCTATCGTCAAGTTCAGATACAATAACAACACTAAATGATTATGCAAAAAAAATTGGATCAAAATCTTCACAGGGAACAACGTTTACTTCAAACCTAGAGTTTGAAGTCAGCGCTGAACTTAAAGGTGTGGGTGTTAAAACAACTGTTCCACCTTTAGTTGATGCTGCTTTCTCATCAAGCAATGAGTACAGAAACAATGAACTTTTTTTTAGTCAAAAAAGAGGTAAGAAATAAATATTAATTTAAAGCTTTTTTATTTCCTTTTTATAAATTAATTTTTAAGATAAAATTTTATATATATATATTTTTTGTATAATAATAATAATAATAATAATAATAATAATAATAATAATATTATACTTGATTTTTAATATTTATTTTTAATGATTATTTTTACATATTTAGTAATCAGTTAACTTAAGTTTATAAATACATTTATAAACTTATTAAGTAACGTGATTTAAAGCATCACACTATTGTGATTTGATAAATTTGGAAAAGTTACATATATTTTTTACATTGTAATTGCGACAGTAACCTTTTAATTATAATTTATTAAAATTAGAGCAATTTTTTTATTCCATTAGCTTGTTTATTTGTTTTTGGCATTTTTCCAGAATATTCTACAGTAAGAAAATAAAAAAAGTTTTTAAAGACATCCAAAATGTCTATCCAGCTAAGATAAAATGTCTATCCAGCTAAGACTTTTACAAACTAAAAAGAAATATCTACGACAAAATTTTTTTTTACTGACAAATAAAAAATATTTACAGCTAAATAATACTACAGACAGATAAGAATTATGTCTCTATAAATATTAGCTTTTCCATATTGTTGATTGATTTATTCATAAAGCTAAAGATTTTGTATTAAACATAAAAAAGTATTTGGAATAATTTTTTAAAACCTTTTTTTAATTCACATAGGCGTTTTGACCTTACGAGATGCTACATGCGCTACCTATACTGTTCGAATAAGTCCTTTTGATCCGCCGCCATTTAGTGATGGCTTCGTCAACTCTTTGATTCGCCTAAATAACACAGATGAATCTAACCGACAGTCTGTCGTTAATGACTTTGTGAGAGAATTTGGAACACATTTTCTTCAACAGGTGATATTTTAAACTCATAACGTAATTCTGTGTATTCTACCCTTGAAGTTAGTTAAATATTGGCTTAAACATTAATCCAAAACTTTTGTTATTAATTTAGACTACAATGGGTGCACGAACTGCAATAACACGGCGATATTCTGCAGATGAATTTAAGCAAAGTACGGATGACCAAATACAAAAGTGCAACGAAGACCGATTAAAATTGACAATTGCAGGAGTTGGTGTTGGTCGCACATCCCAAAGTTGTAATGATATTGCCAATTCGGCAAGTAGCAGTTCCGTAGATGGATTTGAGCGTGAATCTGTAACATCTTACGGTTCCAAGCCAGCGGCTGATCTTATTTCATGGTCTCAACAAAAGTTTGAATCTCCTTCGCCAATAAAAATGGAACTGAGCTCTTTACTGAATTTATTCACAGCAACTCACATGAAAAGTCACCCTACTATTAACTACAAGGGTATTCTAAAGTGGCTCGGGCCCTTAATGTATGACTATTGCGAGAAGAATAAAGTAGAACTTGGAATTAAATCATGTAATCCACAAACAAAGAACAGCTGTGGCTGGAATGACAACTGTATTCCACGACAACAAGTTTGCAACAACAACCCAAACAACGTTGGTTATACTTGTTGTACTCCAAAGTGTTCGCTTCTTCCTTGCAAAAATGGAGGAACTTGCCAAGACATAACCGACAGTTCGTGCACATTCCGATGTTCGTGTCGTAATGGCTGGCAAGGCGCCACGTGTGAAGAAAAATATGTTGTGTTCGATATCATAAAAGCGGAAATTGAGCAACAAATGATTCTACATAGTGGAAAAAGCAATGATGATTTTAGAGGAATACTTCATCAATATTTGTCTCAACTTTATCCAAAATATTACTTTACTGTTAATGCTTATAACGAAGTTAGTGGCTTTGACGGCCATTCAGTAATCGGTAGCTACGTTCACTTTTTTAGACAACATAGACGAAATCTTGTAGTCGGATGGGCTAGACATAACTCAATATTTCCATCAACAGAGAAGTTTAATGAAATTGCCGGTGCTGTTCTGCGGTCCGTCACTAATTATGTAAGTATTTGCTCAAATATATCAAATATATCAAATATAGTTAGATTTTATTATGTTGTTTTACGGTCGTGAAATTTCATCTTCTCTAGTTTCAAACAGAAATTTTCTAAAGTTTTTTTTATTTTTTATTTTTATAGAAAAATAGTTTTAATATTAAATTAAAAAGTATTTTGGACGTGCATTAAACTTTTATCTATAGTAAAACAAATATAGAATGCTAAAAAAACAAAAAGTCAAAGTATAAAATTATAAAAAATAAGTAAATATATTCTTAGAATTAAAACAAACATTTTTATATTATATGTTATATGATACTTATACTATATAATATTATAGTTTTAACAATAAAATTATAAAAATAATAGCTCACCATAAAGTATTTTGATTCATTCCTTTTACAAAAACCTGAACCCAATCTTTTTTTTAATGATTAATAAATAAAAAAGATACGGCAAAAAATTAAAATCCATATACAAATGCAACAGTAAAACAAATGCAATTATATATTTTTTCAATTATAATTTATATTCAACTCTATATTAATTTCAATTATAGTTCATATTCATATTAATTCATATTAATCTAATTTCATAATATTAGTTCATATTAATCTAATTTCAATTATAATTTATATTCAACTCTATATTAACTGTTTTAATTAATCGAATGTTTGTGATCTCTTTTGCTTCAGCAATGCCACAATATTCACAAAAATTTTTGAAACTTTATAAAAAATGAGTGTTTAGATTCAAAGGCATTTTTTTTTTATATATCAACAATAGTTTTTAGATTTAAACTCAATAATGTCTTTAATTAATATTTATTACTTATTTTACATACTTTATTTACATAATTTATTAATTTATCTTTCATAATTGTACTACCTTAACGCGCTGCTAATTATTTAAACAATATGTATTTTTATTATTTACAGAAAGTCGATGCACGAGAGAGTATGGACAAAGCATATGCAGTAGCTAAAACTTACGGATATCCTATTGTGTTTGTACACGTTGTTCGATTCGGAAATGGCCTCCGCTCTCATTACAATGGATATACAAGCTTCCAAAACTTTAAAGTTGGTAGTCACGAATCAAGTGTTGTTATTATGTTTGGAAATAATTAAATGAATAAATAAAAATGGAAAAAATGTTTTTTAACCAATTGAAGATATTTTGAAAATAATTTTTAACTTTGTTAATGCTATCTTAAACTACATTTTTGTTGCATGTTTAATGCCTTCTTTAACTATATTAGCAATATTAGATGGGAGGTGACGTTAAACTTCTTGTTAAATACCTTCTTAGATATTCGCGATGCTTTGTTACAAAACTATTAGATCCTCTTGGAGCACCTTAACAACTTTGCAAAAACATATATCCTACATTTTTCATCAGTTTTATACAACAACTAGTAAATATAAATGTAAATACGAGTTGAAAAAAAAATACTTTTTATCATTATAAGTTTTAGAAAAGCCGAAATAAAATTCAAAATTGTGCAATGAAATAGTTGATGATACTTTTGTTAAACGTATTAAATTGTACTAAATGTACACCCGTAAAATACGAGATTTAGTAAGTATTCTACACCAACCATTTCTATAATTATTTCTTACACTAATACTTTCAGTAAGCGGTAGAAAAACTATACATGTTGTCTACCTTTTAAAGTTAAGAATAAAAAAATTTTTAAAACATAATTTACTTCAAAAAATTTTAAACGCTTCGTAGTCGTTTCGCGAACCGCTATTTATTAGCGGTTCGGATATTATTACCCGAAGCGGGTATTTTAAATAAATTTTAGAATACCCGCTTGAAATGTGTTGATTAATTAAAATCAATGTAAAAAAGTTGAAAAAAATTTTGAGTTAGACTTAAAAACATGTGGAATAATGAACTTACCATGACCCGTATAAAACGGGACATGGTAAGTTTATTCCACACCGACTATTTCTGTACTTATTCTTATAAAGTCATTGTATATGAGCAACATTATATATTTATATATATATCTAATATATGGGTGAATACGAACAAATTCATTTTCTACTAGATGATTAAAAATAATTTAATTTCATTTGTTGTTCGTTATTAAAGCAGTTAGATATATGAAAATTTTATTCTTGAGAAAAGTTATTTTCATGCAAGCTATAGAAAAGAAATACCTTCAAAACTCTCCGTATTTAGACATGAAAATCTGAATGGAAAAAGTAACACGCGCAGTTTCCAAAGGATTTGTTTTAGGCCCCTTACTTTTTGTGATATACATAAACGACCAACCAGACAACATTTCCAATTATATAAAACTTTATGCAGACAACAGCAAAATAATGACAATTATAAAAACAGCAGCTGATGCGTTGTACTAGCAAAACGATATTGAATAAGCCGTTGAATGGACTAGAAACTGGAGGATGTTTTTAACCTTGACAAGTGTATGGTTACACAATGCTAGGCCAAGATGGTTTTTGTTATCCATTAAAATGTACCACAGTCGAGTATGACCTTGGTATTTTTGTGTCTGATTATTTGAAACTAAAATCACAAGTAGATGTAGCTGCAGCAAAAGCAAATTAGAAATAGGTGTGCTAAAAAAGGCATTCAGAGGACGCAGTGTTTTTCTCTGGCAAATATTATACACTTTGACCTCATCTAGAGTTTGGTAACCAAGCCTGGCCACGACACCTTATAGGCGATATCAACAAAATAGAGCAAATTCATCATCGTGCAACAAAATTAATAAACTCCCTAAGACACCATACTGAAAAAATATTAGAAGCACTGGGACTGATAACACTAGAAGAGAGAAGGTTTAAAGGGATCTCATAAAACAATTCAAAGTTAATAAAAACCATGAGCAAGTAGATTTCTATGTACCACAACCTTATCCTTTTCCAAATCAACGTCATATGACCTAAGATGTAAAAACGAGTTATAGCTTCAACCGCAAGTCAAAAACTGTATAAAGAGAATTAACTTTTTTACAAATTGGGTTTGTGAACCATGGAATGCACTTACCAGCAACACCATTAACTCAAAATCTGTTATTATTTTCAAGTCACGGTTGCAGCATCAGAACACTTGCAAATAATAGAACTATATCTATCAAAGTCAGCAAAACCAGGCCATAACGGGGCCGAGCTCCGTCAAACTTTATAACATTTTTTTCCAATTTGATTACTGATTAAACTAAACTTAAATTTAAAAGGTTATTTTGGGGCGTACTTAAATTTAAAGCGTTATTTGGTACTTAAAATATAGTTACAATTTAAATCAGTGTTTTGATATATTAGGAAATAATTTTTATAGCTTTAAAAGCAAACTTTTGCATTTTAAATTTGTAGTTTAAAAGGATTCTAAATTGTCGAGACAATTTGTGGTTAGGGTAACTTAACTGAACCTCGCCCACATCCGCACTAAAATTAATATTGACAGGCTGTTATTAAACTTACACAGCTGCACTATATATCATGAGTTTATTCTTTCAGCTACAAAACTATGTAGAGTTCTTTAGATCTTATGAGAGTAGTTGGCAGTACCATTATAACTTGTACAGTGTGTCAAAAGCACTGATTCTTGAATGCGAACTTTTGCCCCTCCCTAGATTCTGATCTGAATCTGGATTCTTAGATCAATCCTAATTGTAATTGTAAAAAGTGTAATCAAAATAAAGTTTCAACACATAACTTACGGTAGTGATAATATAAATATTGTTTTATTTGCCCCAGTCAAGAATTTAATTTTTATATTGAGCAGCCGTGGCGCAGTGAATAGAGCATAAAACTCGTAGTACAAGGGTTGCGAGTTCAAATTCTGCTCCAATCATATACGTTATCAGTTAGGCTTGAAATGGGGAACCAACTCATTAAATGCTTATGTCCTTGTGGCGGTGCTTCGTGATAAGACCATTAGGTCTTATATTGAAATGAACTTCTTTCTTTTTGTTGCTGTAGACTTGTTGGCACAATTTTCCAACTGGATTTTGTCTTGGTAATAATTCAGCTTTGCTGAGTATGCTTCTCAAGCTGACCTTCTTAGTTTGCTATCTGTTTCCGTGCGATTGTCTTAGGATATGCTGAGACATTATCATCTCCATCACCTGCATTGATAAAAAACATATACTAAATAAAAGTCCAAATATTTAAATAATTTAAAAAATTTTGAATTATTTTAAAATTAAAAATTTATTAAAAGTTGCATTGTTTCAATGAAACTATTGATCACTTTGTGAAATGATTGACTTACTAGGATAGGAAGAGTTTGCAAAATGAAAATCAGAAACTGTTGTAGAATCAAAGTTTTGTGGTTCTAAGATTTATTTTTATTTTCGCTTATTAAGATTGGTAAAACTATTCACAATGAAGTCAACATTTTTTTTTCAACTGGATTGACCAAATATGCAAGCTACTTATCCGTTAACAGCTTTGACTTAACAGTTTCTGCTTCCAAAATAGAAGCATTGCTTCTATTGTTGTTCATAACGGAGGAACAATTGTTTTCAGTAACTTCTGTTTCTTTTGCTAATGCTTGATTTAGATTTTCAGGTATACTTTTGAAGATGTTGTTAAGAAATAAACTTTTCAGTGCACATAAGGGGACAAAACTCGTTTTTTCAAGCAAGATCAAAGTCGTTTTTTAACAGATAAATGTAGCTTATCAACTTAGCAGGGTTCATTTCAGTTTCCATTATTTGTAAGCATTGTAATATAATTGGAGTCATGACATTATTAACATTAAGAAAAAGTCTACTATCTGCTGCTTTCTCAGGCACATTCAGATTTTCATTCTCATTTATGCTAATCAATGATTCGCCGATACCATTGTGGAAAACGTTTTTACGCCTTGATCATTATCTGCACCAGGAATTGAAATGTCATCAACAGGAAATGCTATATCCTCAACTGGGTGCAGATAGCTAGGCAAATACGCATCATTAATAATAGCCTGAGGATTAAACGGAAAAATTCCACACGACTTGAACCCAGATGTAATGTTGCTAGTAGTCATTGCTTTTTCCCAAGCTGAAGAAAATATCCCTGCAAAATTTGAACGACAAGTAATAATTCCTGGAAACTGACCCATCAGCTTGCGTGCTGTAGAGCAATAATAATCTTTCAGTGGCTTGAATAAAGTGCGGTTGCATGGTTTTAGCCAATTTGATGTGTGTGAAGGCATTTCAGCTATATGTATCTGTTTCTGGAGAGCAACATCAATTAGCTCAATAAAGTTGTGAGAGTCGTGCCCATCCAGAATCTATCAGGAATATGGAATATTCATCTATATTCCATATGGATCCTGGTTTAACAAGAAAACCATTCTTCACTATGACATTTTATACATAAATGAACAAGACTTATATATTTTATATATAAGTCTTGTTCATATCATGAATATAGTTTAAGAAAGAAATTTTATTTTAGTCTATTCTATAACCATATTTTACATGCTATTATGGCCTATTACAGGCAAAGCAATATTCTTCAAAAGCAATATTCTTCAAAAAAAATCTTGAAAAACCATGCATATAGAGCAACACCTTATTCAATTTGCAAATGAAAAATCTATATCTATGATAATAAAAATCTAAAAACTATGATAAAAGTTATGAGAGTTTTAAACTTGGAAAAGTTCAATATTAAATATATTTTCATCAACTTTTTTGAAAATTTCTACAATTCACAGTGGACCGGAAGTGTCTTAAAATGGCAAGACTATTTATAGGTTAAATGTATCATTTTATGTTTGAAGTGGGTATAACCACACAAGTGGTTATTTTAGGGGTTGTTAAGGGTGGTCATGAGATGTCTGGATGGTTTTTCAATTTGATTGGACATGTTGTATGTCTAAATATAGGTAATTGCAGTCATTTTATTTGAACATGGGAAAATTTGGTCTTCAGGAGTGGTCATGACAGCTCAATTGGTTATTTTAAGGGTGTTTAAATGTGGTCCTGGAATATTTCAATGGTTTTTCAATCAGATGGTACATGTTGAATGTCTAAATATAGGTAATTGAGTTCAGGGAGTTTTAATCTGGGCATATTTGGCCTGTGGGAGTGGTCATACTCATACAGATGGTCGTTTTAGGGGTGATCAAGGGTGTTGGTTGAAATGATTGAAAAAACGTTTTTATGCATCTTCTTCATTTTTTAAAATAAAACCTACGATAGGATATCATTTATATAGCAAAATTTGGTTTTAAATTTATATATATATATATATATATATATATATATATACATATATATATATATATATATATATATATATATATATATATATATATATATATATATATATATATATATATATATATATATATATATACATATATATGAGAGTGTAATTTAAAGTTTATCACATGTGCGGTTTAGTGTAGCATGATAATTTTCTGCTTGTAGGTTTTTATTGAAAAATAATTTGAAAAAAAAGTAAGCATAAAAAATAAATTTTCATATTTCTTCTTCTTATTTCAATATATGATGTCAATGGACTAATATATATTGTTAAGAAATTAAAATCTTGTAAAAATGTTTTACTGGCCTCATATATCTCTTTTATAAGAATTTTTCATTTTCATCAACATTTGAAAGATAAAATAATGCCACCTTTGTGGTAAAACTGATATACTGAGCTCAAAAATAATGGAAAAAAGTTATATCAGTTTTAGATTGCTGGGGCTCTCTAGATTACATTTACAAAAAGAAATTACTTTAATATAAAAGTCGGTTTTGCTTTAGAAATTACTTTAATATAAAAGGGTTTTGCTCACCTCTGGCCCACTGTGCCACCTCTGGCCCACTGTGCCACTTCTGGCCCACTGTGCCACCTCTGGCCCACTGTGCCACCTCTGGCCCACAGTGCAATGTGTTTAAATAGCTCTAATAACTATTATTCTATTAAAACTAAAAGACGATAAAACGTGATTAAAGTTTTTTAGTAATCCTTGTTGCAAACTGTAAAGCATGAGATAGAAAAAAATGAGAAAAGAAAATCTGTTCAAAAATTTTTAAAATAACCTTTTTTTTTAATTTCTTTTATTTTTATTTAAAGTTAAGAAATGAAATTTTCTTTATTTCTAAAAAAATAGTTGTACACTACTGGTGCCCATTAATGTCAGCACAAATGTTATTGTCATCTACTTGCTTATGGTTGACTATACCTTCAGCAATTCTTGTACTGAATTAATAGTCTTATCCGTTTTAAGAAATATTCTTTGCCAATACCCCAATGTTTTTCGATGGACCGGAATCGTAGGCAGTTTGGTGGATTGAGCTTTTTTGGTACAAAATTAACCTTTCTCAATTTATAACACTCAAAAGGTTTTTTAGCGTTATGGCACGAAGCTAAGTCAGACTAAAACAAGCAAGATCAAACATGCGATTAAGTTAGTGGCAAAATTCCATCAAAATGCAGCCTTTCAATTTTGTCAGAACGTAGGTGTAAAATTTTTGAGCTTGTGTTTTGGCAGTGGAACTTTGTTTGAACGATTTGGTATTTAATTGCTCGGAAAGACTTGTAATTGTAGTATTTCTTCACTTTCCTTCCCAAAAAATCTTTTTACTTTTTAGCTCTTTCTGTTAGCCTGGATTTTTTAAAAAAAAACAACAAATCTTATCAACCACCGTTACAATTTTTTTTCTTTCTGCAGCCATTTTCACATCTTATCGTTAAACTAACGGAGAACTTGAGTGTCCGTTAAGAAAAAAACTCTAAACAGTCGGTTTCAAAACGGAGGAAAGTAAATCGTATTCCTTCCGTCTAGGCTCCGTATATTAACCACTCCGATAATTTTTTATTTAAAAAAATCCTCCGTTAACCAGCTCCGTTAAATAGTTTTTCTCATTGCATCTAAACGTTGCGATGCCAACAGACGATGAATTTGTTTATTTAGTAAATCGCAGCCGTTGATTTTTCAAATAATGGTTGCTAAGTAATTCTTTAAGTTTAATTAAAACACGCAGCAAAACAAAAAAATCAAAGAGTTTGTATCTACTTAACACTTAGTTTCATTTTTTTAAATTTTATGCTCATGCCTCTTTACTCTTATGTGTTGCACATTTTCTCATAACTCCGTTTTTTTTGATTTTTGCAAACGGATCAAAATGATATAACCGAGAAATTTTAGTGTGACACATTTCAAGAAATGTTCTTTATCGCACCAAAGTGGAGGTTTTATTCTCCTAGTGTTTAAACTATATATTACCTCCAAAATGAGTTATTTCACTGTGTACTATTTACTAAGTTCTTTCTGTTGAAGAACTTTACAACTAATTATTCAAAAATTTTTCTTAAGCTAATATGAATCTTTAAACATTCAAAAAATGTTATATATATATATATATATATATATATATATATATATATATATTATCTAATCTATTTATTTATTTATATATATATATATATTTATTTATTTATTTATATATACATACATTTATTTATATATATATATATATATATATATATATATATATATATATATATATATATATATATATATATATATATATATATATATGTATATATATATATATAAGTATATTTATACATATATATTATAAATAAACATAATATATGTATATAATACATATATATTATATTATATATATTATATATATATATATATATATATATATATATATATATATATATATATATATATATATATATATATATATATATATACATATATATATATATATATATATATATATATATATATATATATATATATATATATATATATACATAAATATATATATATATGTATATATATACAAATACATATATATTATAAATAAACATAATATCTGTATATATAATGCATACCCCTAACCCTACCCCTAACCCTAACCCTAACCCTAACCCTTCAGAAATACTACTTATCTAATAATGATGTAAATTTATTAGTTGGACCATCATGTAACAACATGTAAAATTTAATTTATAAGTTTTTTAACCCATATTAATAAATAAACAAAAATCTAAAATGGGGTAAAATAGATATACAGGTAAAAATGATAGTGGGGTAAAATGGATATATATAAAATATATAAAATCCTATTAACATTATAAAATTTTGTTACAAAATCATAAGCTAGATGACATTTATTTATATACTTAAGCTCGCTTTTGCTTTTAAATAAAGTATTATACATTTTTCAGTAACATATAATAGTTTTATCTAATGTTACCGAACTATTTATATTAAGACCATAGTTCAAATTTGTTTTCTTTGAATGGCAAGGGTAAAACTTTAACTCCCATTTAAATATTTCATATTTTATTTTTGTATTCCTCATTTTATTTTATTACCGTATTTTACTTTATAATTAAATATTATATTTTACATAATTCAAGTTAATTTTATAATATTTTAGATAAAATAATAAGACTGAAATAAACTATCATGCCTGAAATAAAATATTCCTATATATAACCTAGTCGGTTAAAAATAACGTTTGAAGAAAGATCCTTAACACACACACAACAAGCTTCGGCACTCTACAAATGGTCACTGAACACAATTTCACGGTTTTACTTGTCAAAACATGCAAAATACAGCGTTGCTAGGAACAAAATAGTGTTGCCTACACAATAATTTGTAATAATGTCGTAAATAGTTATGAAAAATTGTGAATTTTACGTTTGAAAGGTGAATTAATGCTGACAATATAACAAAAAACATGATGGCCCTATTTCAATGGCCACCCACTGTATCTTAGCTATTAGCCAAAAATTGCATCATGTATGTTCAAGAGTGTTTTTTTTAATTCCAACTCACCCAACAAATTAATTAAAATAATAAAAATATTTGTAGTAACTCTTCATATATAGAATATTAGCTACAAGTTTTGTAGCTAAAATTATTGTTTATAGTTGATTAAAGGCAGTTGTTCATTGTTTTGAAAAGTATTTAAAGCTGATCATAGTCTGCCAAAAAAGTTTATTCACAAAACTGTTAACCTTTAGTTATTTATACTGACAATGGTTTTAAAACGGGACGACTGAATAAGTTCAAATTTCACTAGTGTGAACTTGGTTAAGTGCAAATACCATAAGTGCGAACTAGTGTAAGTGCGAACTGAGATAAGTGCGCCAAAAGAATTTGCAAACATTGGCATAAATGCAAACTAGCATAAGTACAAATTACCATAACTGCAAAGCAGTTGCAAAAACTGGCATAAATGCGAATCGGCATAAATGCGAGCTGGCATAAGTGCGCCAAAAGAACTTATTAACATTGGCATATGTGCAAAATGGCATAAGTGCAAATTGGCATGAGCGAGAAATGCCAATCCGCACTTATGTTAATATTTGCAATTTTATTCAGCGCAATTATGCCAGTTTTTACTACTGCTTCTCATTGATTCCAGTTCGCACTTATGCCATTGTTTGCAAATTCTTTTGGCACAATTATGCCAATTTGCATTTATGCCAGTTCGCACCTATGCCAATGTTTGCAAGTTCGCTAAAAAAACTTTATAATAGTATAAATTGAAAGAGTTTAGTTTTTCACCAAAAAAGGTTAATCCACCAAATTGCCCTCAATTCCGGCCCATCGAATCGGGGTGTAGAACATGCAAGGCTATTAATTCAGTACAAGAATTGCTGAAAGCATAACCAACCATAAGCAAGAAAATAACAATAACAGTTGTGCAGAATTTAATGGCTACCATCATCTGTGCGATTATTTTTTCACCATCAACGTGCGATTATTTTTTAGAAATAAAGAGAAATTTTGAAACAAAAAGTGTTTCTGTACTCTCTAATTTCTTGACTTTTGATAAAATGAAAGAAATATGCAAAAGTTTTATTTTAAATATTTTTTAAGAGATTTTCTTTTCCATTTTTTTTATCTCATTCTTTATAAGTATAAAAAGTTTAATTTTAATATCACCTTTTAAGTTTTTTTATAGTTTATTACTTTTTATAGTTTATTATTATTTTTATAGTTATGTTAAGTTCGCGTCGGGATCAGTGTTAAGTTAGTATTAGTACATATACTTGGTAAATACTTTTTTAATAATAACAAGCCTTTTTGGCTTAAATTGTTTTGTACGTATTTTAAGATTTTAAAGTTTAAAAAAAAAGATGTTATGAGCAAGCGGAAGGTTTAAACCACCGCACAAGGCGTGGCTCTAATACTAAATTAGGAAATAGGCTTACAAATAAAGAAAGATTCAACATATTAAACTGATTTTTTCACAACATATCGAATTTGTAATTCTATTTCTATATTTAAAAGAAAAACATTCGGTTTTTATGAAAAAACAATTATTTGTATTTTTTTTGGTTCATCCGGAATGATTCCAGATATATATGATGTATATTTTTTCTTAAATTCTGTATTAGCTGGACGCCTTATATATTGTCTTGAACCTGAACCTCCATAAAGAACGATTTCCGATTCATCGGTCCATAGTATGTTGCGCCACTTTTTGATGGACCAGTTCATACGTTGCTTTGCAAACTGCAAACGTTTAGCGGTATGTTTTTTTTTCAACAAAGAACCTTTCGTGGACTGTATGCATATAAATTGTTCTCTCTTAAGCGCCTACGAACAGTTGTATCACTCACATGTAACTCAAGATCATCTTTGACTTGCTTGGCCAATGAAAATAGTTTGCTTTTAAAATATCTTACAACTCTTCGGTCTTCTTATGCGATAGCCTTACGTTTTCCATCCAGTTTTTCAACTTTTGCTTTATAATTTATGGCATGAAATCATCTTTGTTGAACATCCGAAAATATTTTTTGTATATATGAGCAAGGTTTACTCTCTCTATGATGCTTCAAAATAATGTTGCGTTCTGTTAGTGTACAATGACGTCCTCAGCCCACTTTAAAAGGTTTTTTATAGAATTTTACTATTGAGCATTCACAAATAAATAAAGAAAATATTGAAGTTATACTTTCTATGTAAAAATTACGAAAATTTCTTTGAATTTATAAACTAACTTTAAAATCAATACAGTCACTGCTATTTAAATGCATTATCTTAATTACAATAATTTTATCAAAAATAACGGTATTCTTGGATGTATTGAATTCTCAATTTACTTATCTCATTCTTGTATATAACCACATGAAAATATATATATATATATATATATATATATATATATATATATATATATATATATATATATATATATATATATATAAAATATATTTTGTTAGTTTAGGTGCCCCAAGAAGACCTAACGGTTTTGTCACAGAGCACTGCGGAAGTGCATTTAACAGAAAGTTCACACCTCCTTTCTTACCGTGACGCGTATATATGTTCAGAGCTCGTTTCGAACCTCGATCTCCTGCTTCTAAAGCAAGCGCTCTAAACAATGAGCCACGGCCGCACGAATATATTAGGTATGTAATACAATAAAAGAAAAATCAACCTTATGTGGTACTAAATTTAAATCTATCATTAGAAGCAGCATTTAATAACTGAAAAAAATGAGACCGTTCTTTTTGTTTATTGATGTCATCTAAGAAAGTTATAAGTACTTTAAACAAAAAAATTTTATGTGAATGCTGAAGACAGTTGTGGCCGTAATTTGTAATTATTAACTTAAATTAATCATAACTTCCATAAAAATATACCAAATAATAAAAATGTGGTATCAAACGGAAGCTAAAAAAAAGTAAGAAACAGAAGTTTTAATTTTATATAATGTAAAAAACCAATTATATACATTAAATATTAATTAACAGAGCCAACCACATCAGGGGGCCAGGCCCCCTCCCCACTTTCTTTTGTAAAAGATTGTTTATTTGTTTTTTTGAGAAATTTCTAGATATAGAAGACTTTTTTCAGAACTTGGCGATTGTGCCCCTCCAGATCAAAACCTGTGTCATCGGCCTAACCTCTATTACCCTGTAATATAGATTAATTAAATGATAGAAAAAAACGTAAATTAAAAATCAGATTAACTGACTCGTGACATATCAAAATCAAAACAATTCACAGCATATTAAAGATTTATTTCTTTATTCAGAAGGAACGATTCACCTACAAAAATTGCCAGGTATTTCAAACGATTTAACTACCGAAATTGTCAGAAATAAAAAACAACTATATCTCTTCCTAAACTAGCATCAATTTATTTAATATTAGTAAAGCAAGTGCTTTATTAATAATAGATCATAGTCATAAAACACATAGTCTGGCCAGATAAAGAGGCTAATGTTTATCTTATTGTAAGCATTTTTTTAGAACCCAGCCTTCCAACGAGTGCATACTTTTTGTAAACAAAGGCGCATTAAGAAAAGTATTTAAAAGGAGATTTATCCATAATTTTTGCAAACCCTCGTCCTAATTGTTACATTTATTTTTATTTGGAAACTTCTTAAAGAAGAATAAATTTTTATTTTTCTATTTGAGATATCTTCTTAAGATGATGTTTTTAACAAAGAATCAATAAGAAAAGCTTTACAAATTATAACTAAAGATAAATCTTTAGTTAAAATATATTGAAACTAAAGATATTATAACGGGTGATGCGGAAGTTATCGGACAAATCCTAATTTCATTATTTGAGCATAATAATTAGTTTTTGTGGTTTTATGCGTAGGTATAAACGTTCTATAAAATATAAACTTTATTATTTGAAACACAATTATTTAAAATGAGGTTAAATGCAGCTGAACGAGAATCTTTTCGAAAGCGACTAAAAATGTTTTTTGTAAATAAACCTAATATAAAAAAAAAAAAAAATCGTAAATCATTTTGAAAAGGAAGGATTTGCTCGAAGTACAATATATGATAACCTAAAAAGACTTGAAACTGTTTAATCGTTTTCTGATAGAAAGCACCCTGGTCGTCCGACATCCTGGACTAGAGAAAAGAAAACCGATTTAACGAGACTTGTTAACAATCGAAATAGGGTCAGTCAGAGAAAAATAGGTCTTAAATTCGGTGTAAATCAATCGACAATTGGTCGTCAGTTAAAAAAAATGAATATTAAATATAGAAAACGTGAAAAGACTCCAAAAAACACTATAGAACAACAAATAAAGGCAAAGAAAAGGAGCAGGAAACTAGTTAACCAACTCTATAACACAAATTGTGGATAGCCATATCTGACCGTGGTATGTCCGAGCCATTGTTTCGCACTTCCAAGGCTGTAGCGATCAATTCATCAATCTATATTAATGAATATTTAGAAAAACGACTTCTTCCATTTATTCACAAGTATCATGGAGACTTTAACTATTTATTTTGGCCAGATTTAGCAAGTTCTCATTATTCTAAAGATTCTCTAAATTGGATGGACCAATATGTCTATTACGTTGATAAAGAATCCAATCCCCCAAATGTGCCTAAAGCACGACCAATTGAAAATTTTTGGGGACATTTGGCACAGAAGGTTTACGAAGGAGACTGGCAAGCTTCAACAAAGCAAGTTTTGATTGATCGCATTAAACTAAAACTACAAGAAATTGATTTAAATTTTTTACAGTCGCATTTGAAAGGCGTCAGAGCAAAATTGAGATCAATTGCAGATGATCGTGTTTTTTCATATAAAAAAATAATACATTTTTATTAAAAGATAAATGCTTTATTTAAAAAAAATATAATAGTTGTTTGTTTTTTTATTTATAAATAAGTTATTGACGTTTTTATTTTGTCCGATAACTTCCGCATCACCCGTTATGATATAGTAGTTTTTAATATGAATATGTAAAACTACTATATCATATAGTAGTAGATAAAAACCAAAGTTTTCAAATCAAAAAAAAAATATCGTTTGATTGCAAAATGCAAGCATGTTAACTGTCAATTTGAACAAAAATTTTTTGTTTGGATCGACAGGTTCACTACCTTCAATAAATCTTATAGTTAAGAGCTTTTCAATGCAAAATCCTTTTTTATGCAGAATATAGTAATTTCTTATATTCCTTAAGCTCAATTCAACGAAATCAACTATTTCTTCTGAAGCAGATGAAATTTAATTTTTGAGTATTTAAATTTAAAAAGATCAATCTTTGCATTTACAAAGATCAATGTTTAATGTAATTATGTCTAATCTTATTTCATTTTAAAAAAATATCAAAGATCCAAAATTTTAACTAAGGCTCATATATTTCAATTTTACAAACATGTAAAGGGATCGGTGTCACTGTCAGGTTAGTTACTGATACAGCTAAATACTTTATAAAAATTGGTTCCATTATGTTTTAACTGAGCAACTATGACACAATTTATCAAATAACTCCTCTGGCAAACAACGAGCCATACGATCAGTAAGAGTAACTTATTTATTTATAAAAGATATAAGGTATAATGACAATAACACAATAAGGAACCAATGTACTTTCAAACCAATAACAAAAGTTACTAATCTTGATAATAAAATTATGAACAATAACCCAAAGTCTGAAAAAATGGCTATTTTACAGGTTTATTTATTTTTATATGCGAGTCTATTCATTTTTATGCGAATGTTTATTCATTCTTATATGCGCATTTATTCATTCTTATATGCGCATTTATTCATTCTTATATGCGTATTTATTCATTCTTATATGCGTGTTTATTCATTCTTATATGCGCGTTTAAATGCGAGTAAACTACCCATAAAATCTCTAATATAATTTTATATAAACAATAAATAGGCTTTTACGTTTTTAAATAAACATATTTAAAATATTAATTAGGTTGGTTGCCGAGCCAGCGCTGGGTTTACGTAACTACGCAAATGGTTGTAAAATAAATTTAAATTAAACTCTGTAGTATCAATAATTTTTTTTTGTTTCCTGATTATTCCATCCGTAATTCGAGGTCTTTCTCCATATTTGTAAGAATGCTTTAAAGAAGAAAATTATTGAAATGGATTAAACTGTGGCAAATACTTAACAGCTATGCCATGAGAGGCTAGTGTTTGCCTAACAGAAAGATTCCAGTGGAATTTACAAATATCCATAAAAAGCGCCGGCGCTTTCACATCTGCATTCCTAATCGCCGACATTTTAGTAATGAAAGTACAAAATAAATCTGCATTCCAGTTTTTATTTCATAAGCCAGCATTTCCATTGTTGAAACAGCACAAATCAAACTAATTGATTTGCAGATGACTGCAAAATTGCTGGCGCACCTCTTAGCGAATAACCATATGTGCTGTTAGTGTGCACATTAAATCCAGTTTCATCCAAGTAAATAAGTTTTTAATTCCGTTAATTTCGCATGCAAATGCATAGCATGCATCAATAACTCGTGTTGAGTTTCGTTCTTCTGGCACATGCACAGCACGTTTTCTTGATAAATCCGAGCGTTTGAGTTTTCTTGAAATAGTAGTCTGAAACATGTTGAAGCCTGCAGCAGAAAGATTTTTTTTTATTGCTTCTTGCGTACAATGATTGTTTTCTTGTACGCATAATTCAATAATATTTTTTGTCTGAGCGTTTATAAGCCTTTTACCTCGTTTTTAAATCAGAAAACGACTTGAATACAGTCATGTGGTTGAATTCTTCTCTGTTTAACTTAACTGGGTCTCCAAAGAAGCAAAACTATTTAAAAATTTCAAAAATAATAATCATTTTGATAAAAAATTATTATTTTAGAGTTTATGGCAGAAAAAGGCTTTTTATAACTAAAAATGAAAGAAGTGTATTTTTTTTGATAATTATTCCTAAAATAATCTTAAATAATAACTTTTTTATAAAATGATTGTTATTTTTGTAATTTTTATATAATTTCAAAAATAAATCCAATAAAACTAAAAAAAAAAACTAATCGAATTGCTTGTGAGAACCAATAGCAATTTTTAAGAACATGAACAGATCTTTTTTAGAATATATAGGGCGGCTGTGTCACCCTAGTATATATATATATATATATATATATATATATATATATATATATATATATATATATATATATATATATATATATATATATATATGTATATATATATATACATACACATGGGTATATATAAACATATGTATATATATGCATATATATATATATACATACACATATGTATATATATATACATATATATATTTATATACATATATATATATGTATATATCTATACATACACATAGGTATATATATACATATGTATATATATACATATATATATATATACATACACATATGTATATATATATACATATATATATATATATATACATATATATATATTTATATACATATATATATATATATATATATATATATATATATATATATATATATATATATATATATATATATATATATATGTATATATATATATATATATAAAATACATATATATATATATATATATATACATATAAATATATATATATATATACGTATAAATATATATATATATATATACATATAAATATATATAACACTTTAAAATAGTGGCAATTGGAGTATCAAAATACGTATATATATACATACACATAGGTATATATATACATATGTGTATATATACATATATATATATATATATATATATATATATATTATATATATATATATATATATACATACACAAATGTATATATATATATACATATATATACTTATATATATATATATATATATATATATATATATACATATATATATATATATATATATATATATATATATATATATATATATATATATATATATATATATATATATATATATATACATATAAATACATATAACACTTTAAAATAGTGGCAATTGGAGTATCAAAAGGTGCATTGTTACATTGTCAATCTTTAGAAATTTCCAGAGAGGCTAAAGAAGGACCTATTAGGTTGATGTTGTTTGAAGGAAAAGTGTTGCAAAAAATAATATTCCAAAATTTTTTAGATAAAATCCGTAAATTTATAAATAAAGTCCGTATAATTATTAATGTAGTTAAATTAATTGTTTTATTTATTACCTTGTATGGTATTATTCTTTAAAGTAAAAAATTACACACCTTTATTTGGTTTTCCTTTTTTCTCGCATCTTTAAATCATACTATAATACAGTTCAAATGCTAAAATATACTTTTAATTATTTTTGGCTATCAAAGTAACCTTAACCTGTTAAATGTCTATTATTTATTCACAGTGTCACAAAATGCAAATTAATTTGAAATTTACGTCTTGAGGAAATCTTTTTGGGGTATGGTAGTACACAAACAGACAGTAACATTGGGATAGATTCCAAAATCAGGCTATTACGTCTACGTGCGAAAAAGTGGTTTAAATAGGGAAAATTTATTTTTCTATAGACAAAAATAACATACAACTCTAAATCATGTTTTACAAAAAGATAAACCATGTTTTACGACAAGAAAAATTTTAATGCATTAAATCCATTGATTCAAAATAGAAGATTATTTGTTAAGGTTACTGAAAACAAAGCAAAAAAATTTTAATATATAAATAATTCTTAACATAATATTTTTAATGAAAGAAAAATTTAAAAGAAAGAAATTTTTTTTTATGTCTTCAAAAATGAACTTTAAATAATAGTAGAAAAAAAAAAGGATATTTTTTTGTTTCATTTTTTACATTAAAAATATTAAACTTAAGAAGATAAAAATATATATATCTAAAAAGATAATAAACTCTAAATTTATATTATAACATAAAGTAATAAGGTATTCCAATGCACAGTCAAGTGTTTAAAATACATGCTTGTTGTTATAGTCAATCAAGCAGCTCAACAGTTTTGTTTGATAGACTGAATGCCAACTTGATCTTTTGTAGCGTTATCAAAGGGTGCTGAAGTTGTGATGCATTGACTTAGTTCCTTGCTCTGAATAAACACTAAGTGAGCAATTGTGGCAAGCAATAAATTGATCAAGATGGAAAAAAAGGTATGTGTCTTTGGGTTGATAGTTGTGTTTGGGAGATCTGCACAGGAGCATCAGAACTCAGCAATCTCTAAAGAATAGTTGTGTTTAAGATGATTGCCAAAGCAAGCATTAACTACTTTATTGAATTTATGAAGCGTTTAAATGAATAGAAACCCCATTAAGCAAGCATCGTTTTCATCCAACTGTTGAAGCAAGCCAAAAGCTTTCTGCTGTCGTTTCCTGCAAACTGCCCTCCATGAAATGGCTTTTGCTGAATGTTTACCATTTTTGGCCATTCTATTGCTGTTGGCCAGATAAGACTAACGCTCTTGAATAAGTGGTTCACTACCCCAAGAAGCAAGTGTAGCTCCACAGGTTAAATGTAATCTATAATCAGAGTATCATATGGCATCATGAAAATGGGTTCAGGAATAACATTTTGGAAATCCTTTGCTTTTGTGGTGTTGGTTCCAGCAGTTTTAAAAACTTTATGGTAACTTTGAATGAACCCGAAGGTTCTGAGTTTGTCAATCTGGTGAAAATTTTTTGACTCCACATTACACAAAGTGCAAGGGTGAGCGTATGAATGAGATTGTTGACCACACACAATGTTGGCAAGTTTCATGTCACATGATAAAACAAAAGTTATTCTATCAAGACCCAATTTTTTCAGTTCCTGCTTGACATTTTCATAGTTTTTAGGAAGATTTTCTGAGATTGCAATTATCATTTGCCTCAATCTGGTCTGACAACAACAAGGAGAATTAAATAATAATATTTTACGTTTGGAGGGTCCTGAAATAGAAGATTTTTAGTAAAGCTTTTGTATTTCTTTTTGGTAAATTCTTGGATACACACTTCTTAAAGCTTTGATTAACTCTTTTTGAATATTCATAAATTTTAAATTTAAAATATATTTACCCAAAAAACACATGACCTGTAACCACAAGAAGAGGTTGTTTTTTTCCTTGATTCAGTCTTAAAGTACCATGAGGTAATAGAGTCTTGTTTGAATTCATCAAATCAGCTACTTTTTCAGGTGTAACATTGTCTTTTGTGGCATCATTCAACAAATTCTGTCTAAGCGTTTATTTGGAGCAACTATGAGAAAGATCTATACCAGTGATAAAAAAGCATATTGAACATCATTTCTCAACTGCTGATTGTTCTCTTAGATGAACTATTTGAGCAGTGCTATCTTGTAGAGGATTATTGAGCTTTGTCTTTTCAATACAACAAATCAAGCAGTTGCATGTTGACTCTCTTGTAGAAGGACGAATCTTCACTGTTCTATAGTCAAGCAAAGGGTGTAGAGGAGCAACTTCACCTAAATCTCTTCTTCTAAGAGCTATACGGCATTTTTCACATATCCCAGTCGGCACTCGAGATTCGTTGAATTTAATATAATTTGCTAAAACCTTTTATGAACGCTCAAAAAAAATCAGTCATTACTTTGTTCAACAGAGTGATGACTGATTATACGATTATATGATGAATGGCTGAGACGAGAAGACAACGGAGTCTGTTGGCTTTTCGTAAACACAAAAAACATACAGATTTCCTTCATTCATCATGATTCTTTGCTTTGATTGGTACTTTGAGAGAATAAAGTAAGCCAAGTTAACTTTTAAAGTTTAAACCTGTATTGTTACTATTTTGTATTTTTACTATGATTTATTTTAATAAAAACTAAATTCAAAACTACTAAAAACAAATATAAAAACTACTAAATCCAAATTAAAAAAAATTAAGCTTGAAAATATTTATTTTCATTGAATACTGAAATTCAATTTTCTCTCAAGAACGTAATAACCTGATTTTGGGATATATATCAATGTGACCGCCTATTTGTGTACTGCCATACCCCAAAAGGTTTTTCTCGGAACAGAAAGTTCAAATTAATATGGATTTTGTGACACTGTGTATTCAATGGAGTTTAAAGACTGTTGCTCAATTTCTGTTCTGAACAAAACTATTCCTTTCATTTTCAGACTTCATTTTATTCAAGTTTAGAAGCTCCTTTGAATAGGATAATGAGTGAGCACAAAAATAAAGTCGTAAAAGATGATATAGAAGATTGAAAGATAATTCTTTGAATATCTTGGTAAAATTAAAGAAAACAAATTTTGGAAAAGTTAGATTGACCTCAAAATCTTGAAGCAATTCTGCCATCAATTAGCAGCTTATTTTTACATGAACTTTTTGGTTGACTTTCTTCAAGAATAAATCGTAGAATAAATTTTGATTTATTCTACAACTTTTCCTCCCAACAGTATTAAGAGTTTTTTTCAATTAAGTCAACTTTGCCAACTTTTTGAATAGCGTATTCCTTGATAAAAAGTACTAAATATGTATCCACCAAAGTATTCAAATCATTTTTTTTTCTTTTCCTATTTTCTAAATATGATTAGCAAGGTTATATTTGACAAAAGAAAAGGATATGGGAGAAAATATTTTTCTGACTCGCAACTTTAACTATAAAATTTTAGATAAAAAAATTTTAACTTTACTATAAGTAACTTTTATAACTTCTTTTTATTAGCTTGAATAATAGCTTCATCTTCTAAGAATATGTACTTTGAAAGCTCATCTCTGATATATGGAACGCAACAAAGATCGTTTATAACAATAAGGATGCACCAAAGTAAACATTTTTAACAATATGCATGCTTTTTTAAACAAAATTCTTGAACTTTTTAGTCAAACATGTCTGCTTAATCTCAATTTATTCATTCATTTACTGTGTTAAGAACTATGGCACTACTCCATGGCAAATACAAGCGTTTTTAGTGTGGCTTTTTATAGTTTAACATCAAGTTAGAGTACTTTCCTTAAGTTTTCAGACCTATATTTTCAGTTGATTTTGAATTAGTATAATGCATTTTATCATATTCAATCACAAAATCAAGGGTGAAGGGGGAGGGGAGAGAAATTCGAGGAGGACCAGCACTATATGATTGCTGCTTTGTTAAGTGGCGTTCGAATTTATGCTCCAACATAAATTTTATCATACACAGGTGGAAGTAAATTTAGTTGAAGTGTTTCTACATTCACAATTTCAATAAGAAAAGAATTAACATTATTAATAAACTTATGTTTTCAAAAAAAAAATATCTGATACTAGATCTAATATAAAATAATTGATGTACTGTTTATCTGTTAAGTTCACCATCTTTTAGATTTTTTTGTACTTATTGGTAGTCTGGGCATAATAAATAAGCTAAATAAAATAAATAAGATTTTCCACATAAATTCAAAATTTAAACTTTTAAAAACAAAAGAATCTTGCAAAAACAGCCTAACTGGCCAAACTATCTGTAATACAGATAATCTGACAGACCTTGACGCAACGTGAAAAATTTGGAAACACTTTTTGAGCAAATTTTGACTAATGTAAAACAGGAATTTTTGCGTGCCAATATATATATATATATATATATATATATATATATATATATATATATATATATATATATATATATATATATATATATATATATATATATATATATATATATATATATATATATATATATATATATATATATATATATATATATATATACATATATATATAATGAGAACAGAATTTAATCGTACAGAGTAATTTTTCAATAAAATTAACGTCTTTAAATATGATACTGTACCATGAAGTAATTATAAAGAACTTTTTTTTCTCCAATAATTCCTTTGGTAAAACACCTTCAAAAAAATTGGTAAATTTGTCATTATGCTTTTGAATTACCTCGTTGAGAATTTGAATTAAAAAGAAGGGGATAAACCCTTGCACATAAAATAATTGTAGAAGAAAAACTTTATAGATTAAAGCTAAGAAAAAATACCTGGTTATTAAAATAATTGAGAAACAACTTCAATTTTTTGTATTTTATTAATATACTTTAATATTTAGTTGGTCCTCCCTTTGCTTTAATTACATCTAACAAGCGTTTCGGCGTTGATTCTACTAGACATTTATTTGATTATTGTCAATGTTTGACCGTGATTTAACGAAAGCTTTCTTCAAATCTTCTTTTTTCGTAAATGCTCTATAACCTATTTTTTTTATCTAATAAAGTTCATAAATGCTCTATTCGATTCAAATCTGGGCTCAATGAAGGCCATTCTAAAACGTTTATGCCATTTTCATCAAAAAAGGTTTTAGTTTTTTCAGCAGTTTGTTTGGGATCATTTGTCTTGAAACAAAAAACTGTTTCCCAAACTAAGTCTTTTAGCAGAAGATTTTAAATTTTGTTTCAATATATTGTTGTACAAATCAGCATTCATAATTTCATCAATAAATTCTACTTTACCAACACCATTACATGCCATACAACCCCATAACATTACACTTCCACCGCCATGTTTAACTGTTCCTCTCGTGCAACTCAAATTAAATGCTTCACCCCTCTTTCGCCAAACTCTCTGTGCACCATCAGATTTTTTAAATTAAACTTGGAATCATCAGAGCAAAGTACTTTTTTCCAAAATGTTGCTGGCATTAAATAATACTTTTTTGCAAAATTCATTTTTCTCTTGTATGATTTTTTATTAAAAACGGTTTTTTCGGAGCTATACATCCACTGAACCCTGCTTTGAGAATGCGATTTCTAATTGATTTTAGTGAAATTGTGTTTCCTGTTAAGTTTTTTTAGATGGTTTGCTATATATTTTGCACTTTCAAATCGATTTTTTTAATTTATCTTAAAATTTCTCTATCATCTCGTGAGGTTGTCTTTAGCTTTTGTCCTCATCCATTACGAATTTCAAACGCTTCATGTTGTTTGTATTTATTTACAATTGCTTTAACTGTTGTAAATGGAATATTTGTAAGTTCTTCAACTTTTCTATGAGTATTGCCTTGTTTAACCAAGTCTATAGCAAGTTTTTGTTGTGTAGTATTTAAATATTTACCATAGGGTGGCATAAAGTTCAATGAACAGAGTTTTTAATAACTTTTTTATCAAAAATGTTATGAATTGCTGAAAATAATATTTTAGAAATATAAATTCAATAATAAAATTGATATTTTATAAATTAAAAAAACCATAAACATTCATAACAAATAATAAAACACTTTTGTACAATTAATTTTTGTGAAAAAAATTAATACCTCAGTAAGTAAAAAATTAAAGGTTGTATAACAAAAACATTAACTTATATTTTTACCAATTAAATATAAATAAGAAATTGCCATAATAAACTTAAAAAAATTTGTTCAGTTATTTTCATTATTAATCAAGATAAAAGCAAATTTTAACAAAAAATAAAATGCAAAAATTACTTTGTACAATTGATTACTGTTCTCACTGTGTATGTGTGTGTGTGTGTGTGTGTATATATATATATATATATATATATATATATATATATATATATATATATATATATATATATATATATATATATATATACATATATATATATATACATATATATATATATATATATATATATATATATATATATATATATATATATATATATATATATATATATATATATATATATATATGTATATATACTATAATATAATTTTCATAACATATTGAATATTAACAACTTAACATATAAAATATATTATACTTACAAGAGATATTTGAATTGTTTATTTTTGACCAAAAAAGGTTTATATTTAGTAAGAAACATTTTATTTTTCCACAAATTTTTATTAAATTAAAAGCCAGACATTTGAAAATGTTAAAACTCACTGTGTAACTAGCGTAAAGTGATAAAAACTTGGACTGTAAAAATATAGCGTTTGCGAAAATATTTTTACTTGTGAAAATATGCCTTAGAATAAGATCATCAGACAAAAAATTTTTAAGATTGAAAGTAACTATATTAAAACATGAAATTGCGTTTCATAAAATTGTCCAAAAATACTCTCTTTTTTATTTATAATTATAATTTTTATTTATAAATATTATAAATTTTATTTATAAATATTATAAATTTTATTTATAATATTTATAAATATAATTTAAATTGTATTTATAAATATAATTTATTTATAATTAATACTTAATTTAGCGCTGCTGCTGCCGGACAACTCTTTTGACACGAAGTTTTTACCATACTTGACCTTTCAATATTTCTCTTTATATTTTTGACCACGCGATTAGGTATTCTTCAATCTTTATAATCTGCTTAATCAGTAATAAGATCGAAAATTTTACTTCATCGGTAATAAGATTAAAAATATTTTAATTTGATAACTTCTGTAGTAAAGGATAGACCTTATGCTATTTTTAAATGAGTATAGTAACTTAAAAAGTCAGATAATTTATTTAATTCATGCATTTTAATAATAACGCAATTCATGTGTATTTAAATGAGGAGTGAACCTGCAAAACTAGACAAGTCCACTCCTAACATTTTAAGTGGATTTAGTGCCCCAAGCATTGTAGGCATGTTCTACGCGTGTTCAAATAGGTCAGACGTGCATAATCAGACAAGACCTTAAGATAAAACGTGATGAAAATTGTTGATTTCTGCAGAATTAGACCTGTCCTTTCTTCAATTCCGTTTTTAGACATGCAAAACCAGACAAATTGCGAACTAGTATTGAACGAGTATTGACTAATCACAGCGCATTATTATTACGTCAGTTTGCTAAATATAGCAACACAGTCAATAATAACAACTTTTAAAATGGCGGCACACATTGCTAATGTTGATATTAATGATTTTGATAACGAGGGTGTGGAAGTATTTGCGGCGAATCAGGGGTCCAGAAAAACAGAAAAGTACTTTTAGAAATCGTTTAAAAACAAAATTGAGAAGGTATGCAACTTTTGTAATGATATAAAATGAATAGTATCTTAAACAAATCTTGCTTAAACTTATTTTGCTTATAGCATTGTAAAGATACAGGGTCAGTCCGCCCCTTGGTCATTATGCCGAATGATATTTTCGCGTCTTGATTTTTTTGCTCTGGGCTATCTCGCCACAATTTGCAAGGTAGTTATATCCTGCCATGGGCGCAAATCTAACCCAAATAGTTTACATTACTATAAACTTCACAGTATAAACACGCAGAGTGCGAGCCTTTGCAGTTTTTAGAGCCGAGAAATGCAATATAGCAGTTAGCTATGACAAAATTGTTTGAAAAGCCCTTCCCTTCTCACCTCCTCGGTCCCCTCTATAATAATTGCACCTGGGATTTCACAGTAAACTGCTCAGGGATAAAAATCTGTAACATAACCCTAATCAAACCATAACATGACAAGCAAATCCTGATGTAACCCTAAACAAACCGTAACCTTACCTTAAGCGAACAGTAGTATCCTACTCTAATCAAACCATCACCACTCTTAACCTCACCATAACCCTAACCTGATTATAAAAATGTTTTTATTTAATTTTATTTTATAGTACTTTATTAATATATAACATTTTGTGGGCACCAAGTGAATGTGAATAAGAATTTGATGGATGTAACATCGACATGTAAACATAAACATGAAGTCAAAAAGTGACCATAGACAAAATCTACTCCCGAGAATCAGAATGCAAAGAAATTATCTGCTTTTTGATGTTCAATTGTTCGCCATGATGATGTTTTATCATCCGTCGTGAGCTTTTTAAAACAGTTAATAAGGTGCAACAGGACAACCATATTCTACTAAATGTTAATGTGACAAGTGCCAAAAGAACGCGGACGAGATTTTGCCAAAGGGTATTTAACAAGACTTACTCTAACTATTTCATTAAAACAAATCGTTTTTGTCAAAGTACCTCACTAAAAATCATTCATCCAATCGGTAGAAACCGCTTAAACGGTGTAATTAAACGTCACATTGAAAAACTAGGATGTGCCACTGACGGCCGTTAAAAATAAGTGTTTACAATAAGTGTTTACCAATTTATCAAAAAACTTCGAGCAACAGAAAGTCAATATGGGAGAAAGAAAAGTATATAATTATATTTTCCAATTAAATTGAAAAACATAACCAATTTGTGCAAAATTTACAATTCAACCGTCTTAGCTGCTACAATTCAACCGTCTTAGCTTAGTCGGAACTATAAGTTGAATTTAGTTTTTTCAGTCGGATTTTCAGACAGGAGTTCAATATAGGATTTTCCTCGCCTGCTTTTGATACCTGTACAACTTCTGACAGCCTTAGAAATCAGCTTCGAGTATGCTCGACAAAAGATAAAAGTGTTCTTCTAATAAAACTGAGAGTGCATAAATTACGAGCAAAAACATTTTATATATTACTTAAGAACATACCAGAAATGACATTTAATATCGTGTTGATATGCAGCAAGTTCAATCCTTGCCTCGCATGACGTGTTAAGAGGCATTTTATTCTCGTTAGTTGTTGTTATACAACTTTGGGTTACGTGATCAGTATCTCTTAAGAATTATTCATATACGTGGATGGAAAATGAAGCATCTTGTATATCAAACGAAACTTCTAGCGCTGTTTTCCATTATTTGAAAAACATTGTTCAGGAAAGTGAATCATTTGAAAGTACAATTAAGACTTTTTGCTTGGTGAGGGATGCCTGTGCAGAGCAAAGCAAAAACAACATTGTGGTTGGTATGGCTGTATCATGGCTTTCAGAAGCACTAACAAACATTGATTCCATTGAACTACTCTTTCCAGTACGTGGGCACTCATTCCTTCCTTATGATCACTTAATTGGATGAATCAAAAAGTTAAAAACCAACAACACTATATTTGAACCTAAAAGATTTCATGAAATAATTAGAAAGCATTGTGAGAAGGTTTTCCATATTGGAACCGATTGGTTTTGTGATGACTAGAAGACAGCAACAAGTGCTATCTACAAGCCGGTGAAAAACATTCAAGAAGGAAAAAGAATTATTGCAACAAGAACATACAGTGGAAACAAAGTACCTGAGATTAATTTTTGATGTGAATTTAGCTACAAATGACACTCCAGTCAATCTCTTAAAGAAAGAGAAAAAACATTCAATTATCGTGGTTAGCCGTTTGCCATCATCCAGGCCGAGCAACCCTAAGAAGTTAAAGGATATTCATAAATTTCTTCATGTAGCTTACGGTGCAAAATGAAAAGACCTTCCAGTTGTCGAAGTATATCTAAACTTAGAAACATCTGCCAATGCAGTCAATGATACTAGGCCAGGAAAAGAGTGCGGCTTTGTGGATAATAACATTGCACTTCGGATATAAACAGTAATAGGTTATATTAAAATGTGCAGTTTGGTGAGGCATCTGTGTTAATAATAATGGACATTTTCAACTTTGATTTTTCATAGTTACATTATTTTTAAGAATTATAAAACAAATTGTTTTATTATCACAAATTTCTGATGTTATTAATGGGCAATATTTCAGACATGGAAATATTAAAAACCGATTTTTTGGAAAATGTTATACTAAATTTACTATTTTTATCATAATTTTCTTTTTTGGAAATAAAATTAATGGTACAATATGAAAAGATTACTTTAAGTGTTGATTTGGCTTTCATTGTGATTGAAAGATAAAAATAAATGTTAATTTAAATAAAATGTAACTTTACGAAATATCCGATTAGCATGCAAAGTATGTAAGCCCCAAAATATATAGTCTGTGGACATGGAACAAGTGCACCAATATATATTAACTTTCTACTGTGTAGTGTGGTCTAATAATACATAAGAATAATGCAATCAATCATCATTCAGATCTTCTTTGAAATCATGTTTTTTATTTTTCTCATTTTCCAATAACTTTTTCAGAGTGGTCTTGTCTGATTTTGCAGTTTTTCTCCTCAAGTAGGTATGCGAAAATGGCGTTTTACGGAACCGAATTTTGTGCTAAAATTCTGTGTCACATATTTTATAGTATGCTTTGAGTTAGCATGGGGAAGACTAGTTTTGTTGATTTTCAACTTATAGAATTAGATATTAAACAATGGTATTTTTAAAAAGTAGAATAGTTGGACTTTATTACTGAGTAGTTTATAAATATGCTGATTAGCTTTACTACTGTGTTTATTGCTGTCAAAAATTTAGTTGTACTTCTAAGATAAAATTAATGTCGAAGTCTTTGACGAAGATATGTACGAATTTTTTCTAACTTTCCTTTCATTTTAGTTTTTCATTTATCTAGGCTCTTGCCAAATTTCATCGAATTTCTAGTTGTCGCAGGTAATTTTTTTTTAGTCGCACTGTTGGTACCTAATTTTTATTTAACCAATTAACTGAAGTCAATTAACTGAAGGTTTGACATGTTATTTAGTTCATCTAATTTGAAATATGACAATTTTAAAACTTATTTTAATATAACGCTAATTAACTATTTTTAATGCATTATTTTAAATTTTAGTTTAAGTTAATAAATGTTAATACATAAAAACTTTAACTTAGCTAAAGATGATCCTAAAGTTTCCTAGTTGCTGCTTTTGCAAACTTCAAGATCATCTTTACATACCAATTTATAGTATAATCAAATGAAAAATATGTATAATTTTGTAAATTTTTTATACAAAACTTATACATATTTTTTATTTCATATCAGATATTTATAATAAGTATGTATAACTACATATTTTTATTTGATTTGCATCAATTAAGTTGCAATCGATAAGAGTTGCAAGCTCTATGGAAATGACTGCATGGCAACTTTCTGGCTACGGGCAAAATTAGACATAAAATTGTAAAAGGTGATTCACAAGGTTTTGTAAATTTTTTAGACTATAAATTACCACAAGGTATCATTCCAAGGATTCATGAAAACCGCCTTCGTTTTCTTTTTAGTTCTTGTATTATTCTGATAAAGCATTATAGTGACTTTAAACAATATCTTAAAATTGGAACAGTAAAGTGAAAAAGTTTGCAAGCAACTCTTTGAAAAGCATTTTGTAATACAACTGCAATCAAACAAATGTTTGTGCTTGAAGTGTTTATAGGAATATAAATTATAGTATAAGAAAACTTCTTACTCCTGGGTGAAAATGCTTTATGTAACATCAGAGCATGAAATTTTTAATCATGTTGCTGGTATCCAGGTTGTGAAAAATGTTATACAAACAGTTTTTGTTTTGCAGACAGACTAATTTCTAAAATCGATTAAGCCAAACATTTTAAAATCGGTAATATTTTTATGCCTTTCAAGATGATAAAACTGATATTGAAGCTCTTGACAACTGCATAAAATTGATACAGCTTGCTGCGGATGTTGTTTCTGGAGAGTTGCAATTTTATTAATTTGATAACGCCACAAAGATATAGCCTTCACTTTTCACCTGTTTTGAATTTTAAAGTTTGTAACAAATTCTTCTTTTTAACAATATTAATATTTTTAAATTAATTAAACAGTTTATAATAAGTTTCATATATTGTATTATTGTATTCTACTTAAGAAAAATACTGCAAGTATTGTAGCTTGCCAAAAGCATACTGCAAGTGTTGTGACTTGCCAAAAACATACTGCAAGTGTTGTGACTTGACAAAAATTTACTGCAGTGTTGTGACTTGTACAAACACACAGCAAGTGTTGTAACTTGCTGAAAATATATAACAAGTGTTGTGATTGTTAAAAATTTTTGATAGACGGCTTTGGCTTACCATGATGTGGTGTCTATCGTTAAAAATGATTGTTACAGTGCTTTCAGGAATTTATAATTTACAAGAATTTTAATTATATAAATTTTCAGGAATTTATTATTTTAATGATTAACTAAAAGCCAAGACAATATTTTCAAAGAAAGTCAGTTTTTAAAAAAATTATGAATTACCAGTTTTTGACAATAATTCCTTAATTATATTTTACTATTTTTTTATTTTGAAAACACTTTTTTTACTGCAATTGACTAATTGACAAATAACAGTCCTTCAATAAAGGTTCCAGAGTATTTTAGTTACTTGTATCTGCAACTAATTAAAAAATATATTTTAAAAATTTATTCAGTTTTTTTACTTTTTCAGGTTTGGAAAGGGATGGTAGGGGGGGGGACGTGGTTGGAAAAAGCCCCCTTCCATTATGACTGAGCATACATTGACGCAGTAAAATATGTTTTATACTTCTTTATTGTTTATCTTTTATGCTTTTAAATACAAAACTGATATATATATATATATATATATATATATATATATATATATATATATATATATATATATATATATATATATATATAAATATTGATTTTTAAAGTGTGTTAAAACATTATCACATTAAAAATTGACTGTATCATGCTAAAATTTAAGACCAACTTCCAAACGCCAAAAATGGATGAAAAAGATATTTTGTTTTGATGATTTATAATAGGGTCATTGCACCACCTACCGCAGCTTTAAGAAAACTTTTAACTTCAAAATTTCTTAACTCCAAAACCATAACAGATTTTTATTTAGGGTTTTTGAATTAATATTTTATACTCAATTATTAACTAAATTATATAATTCAAATTTGAGTAGAGTTATTTTTTTAATGTTATTTTTAATTTTTTGTAAGATCTAGTACGTTTCTTTACCTACCGTGATAAAGCACCACCTACCGTAATCGATTCTCCACCTACCGTGTATGAAAAAAATCGTATATTTTAATTTTACTTTTATATATTTAAATCCAGAAACAAATACATAAATTTAATATGATTACAAAACAAAGAAGACATTGGTTCTAAAATTATCCACCAAAACTTTTTTCTGAATTTAAACTTTTTTCTTTTTAAATTTTTTTTTAAAATATTTTTTTTTTGTCTTTTATTTTTATTTTCTTTTGTTACAGCTTGTTTTCTTTTAGATTTTTCTTTTTTTTCTTTTTCTTTTAGTTCTTTTTTTTCAGCATTTTATTTTTGCGTTCAACTTTTTTGATATCATCTTCTTCCTGTACATTTTCTCTAGTTACTTGAATCTCTAACCATTTGGATGAAGTTACAACGCTCGGTAATCGTTCAACTTGTTTCAGCCTTTTTTGTGATTGGTTGTTTTGGCCATAGAAGAAAGTCGTGTAATGGGTTTACATCTTTTATTATTTGTTTATTTGAATCTGATGGATCTGCTGCTGATTTACTTTCACCGGATTTATCAATTATTACGCTTTTTCTAAATTTGCTAACATTACTAGATACAATTTTATTTTGCGTACTGCTAATATCTAAATACGATTCTTTATCGATTTCATTGTTCAATACATTATTTGTTGGCTTCTATTAAATTTGTGGTTTGTTTGGAGCTATCGTTAAATTTAAGTTTTTTCCAAAAATTAAATAATTCTCTGAAGTCAGTTTTACCTCCCCATTCTTTATTTCCAGTTTTTTCAAACTGTAGCAATACTTCAGGTGCAACGTTGTTTTCAAATAAGTTTCCCACGTTATTATGGCTTGAAAGATTCGTTTCATTATTATCAATTTTGAAATTCAATTTAACACGTTGAATTTCTTTTTTATAATCAATATTGTTCACATTAAATGGGAATATTCCTGTCGACCTAAATCCGTTAATAATATTTTTTTTCATATTTGGATCCATAATAAAATTATTCAACAACATTGGTACATTTTCTTTGCAAATTTCATTAAAATCGTTATCCAATTTAAATTGCCGACAAAAGTTCTGCCATTTTTTTTTCATTGGTCCGAAAACTGACACATCTAATGGTTGTAAGATGTGTGTAGCATTAGGAAACAACGAAACCAAATGAATACTTTCCGAAGAGCAATACATGCTGAGCTCTTTAGACAGATGCGAGCGATGTCCATCCATGAACATTTATATAAGTAATTGTGTATTAATAGATTTCAAATATGGTACTAACACATTTGTGAAGTACTCATAATAGCATTCGGCGGTCATCCAGCCGCTGTCACTTTTACCGAGTCCCTAACCTGGTGGTGCAGCAGCAGCAATAGTTTTTAGCATTCGAGCATACTTGTACAATGTTAATGATGGTGCAAATTCACCAATTGCATTTACGCAAAATAGAGTTGTAAGGTTTTCCTTATCGCTGTTGTTGCATTCTTCATAAACATTTCTTCCTCTAATGCCAATTACTTTTCCAGTTCTTGGTGCTAACTCAAAACCATTTTCGTCTTTATTAAAAACACGAGATGGATCATTAAGGTATTGCGCATCATCGCCAAATAATTCATACACCTCATTAAACTATTTTCTTATCGATGCTTCAGTTATAAGACCTCTAGCTCAACAGAAACACATTGCACGTCTTATAAACTTTAAAGACCGTTTTACTCATGCCAGGCCTCTCTTACTTGAAATGAATATTTTAAATATATATCAGCTAAACGTTTATAATATTTTATGTTTTATGTATAAATGTAAAACCAACGATTCCCCTTCTTCCTTTCATAACCTATACTCAATAAAAGAAAAAAACAAGTACAATCTACGAAATGATAATTCTATTCGACTACAATTTTCGCATACAAATTTTGGTAAATCTTGTGTTTCTTTCCGAGGAGCCTTTCTTTGGAATAAAATAGTTTTGAAACATTTTGACTTTTCTCATGAATGGACTTATACCTCTTATAAAAGGAAACTTAAGAAAATCATTTTGTCTATTGATAATATACTTTTATACTTTTAATAGGAAATTTATTTGAAAATTTCTATTTTTTATTTAAATTATGTTTTTCTTCTAATATTGTTAAACACAGTTTTTTTTTTATTTATTTTAAAATATGTAACACGTAAATTTGTAACGAGTTTGCAGCGGTTCTCGACGACAAGACCTTAAGGTCTTCTACGAGTCTCCGCATTCTTTTTTTTTATTATTTATAGTAAAAATCCTCACTTGTAATTGTTTATATTATCATATCTTAACTTGTATTTTTATAAATATTGAAGAAATGTAAAAAAGAGTTAAAAAAAAAAAAAAAAAAAGCTCAACTAATATGCTCTGCTCGTTTTTGCGATGATTCCCTATGACAACGCATTAATTTATAAAACCAGTTTTTACTTGGGATATCACTATTTTTTGTACCGCCTTAATAACTTTTTTGTTATCGCAAAACCCATGTTGGCGCACTGTATTAACCAAGCAACTAATTCATTCTCTATTTCTTCTCCAGGATATGATTTAAAGTCAGAGTTTTGCCGTTTGGGTTGGCTTTTACCAGATAATTTGTCGCGTAAGGTACTTTCAGGAACATTAAACTTTTCGCTGACACATAAAATTTTTTCACCTTTATTTAAAGCTCTAAGTGCTGCATGCAGTTGTTCTTCTGAATACAAAAGCTTTTCTCGAATATTTTTTTTTTTTTTTGAACCCTGCATCTTTCTAATCGAATTCATTTCACATAATAGATAAAGTATAAAAAAGATATCAAATAAATACTCCCTAGGTTTAAATTACCTTTAATTGGTAATTGAGTTGAACTGAAATGCTTTTTTAGAGAGAAAACTTCACAAAATAAAACGCGTCCGAAAAAATGTTTTTATAAACCGTAAGTGCTGACTATTATGATTTTTGTAATCACCTACCGTGTAAAAGATTAAACAATGTTATACAAAATATACTGATATTTTTTGATAAAGTTTAAAATATTCAATGTTTTTACAACTATTTTAAACTTTTAACAAAAAAATTATATAAGTTTTAAGCCGTAAAAAAACTAGACAAACTTTTTTTTATTGTTAAAGATTTTCTTAAGAAAGCAATAAAAAATCATTTGCGGGTAAAAAAACATCTCAAATCTTTAAAAATATATCTTTTTAAAAATTATTTATTAGTGAAATAATTTAGTATTGTAAAAAACAATACTAAAAAGATAAATTAAAAAAAAAAAAACATAAAAAATTTACTAATTTTTTCAAAAACCACGGAAGGTGCTTCTTCACGGTAGGGTGTGCCATGACCCTACATTAATTAAAATTTCATTAGCCAAAATTAAAAAAAATCTTTTTTTATGTAAAGGTGGATGGGGGGGGGGGGAACACGCCCTTCCCATAAATCAATGCAAAAACCCTTTATATATGTAAAAACTTGTATAACATAATTTTTTCATTGTATACTAAACTTACTTATGTTAGTAATGATAAAAATATGTGTAAAAAAAACTATTTTTGATACTAGGGAGTGTTAATTCATCACTTCCACATCGACTTCTAACTCTAAGATACACCTCTCATAAAGATTATTGGTCTGGTATAAAATTATAATCACTTTTTGTATTTTAAAATTTTTAATTTCTTTTCAAAAACATTTTTTTATGAAAAAAGTGTTCAGTATCATACGGGTAAAGTAGTGGTTTGGTGCCACCTCTGTCCATCTGATATGCCCGGTGGTTAGAGCTTTACGTAAGTTTCTAGCCCATTCTTACACCTATCTTTTGATACCAAGATATTTGTATTTTGATAAGAACAAAATTATGACAATTTAAGTGAAGAAAAACATAATTTTGACCACAGTTTCTTCAAAAAATGCACATATTGAAAAATCGGTCATAACCGATTTTTCAATATGTGCATTAATAACTTTTGAACAAATGATTCAATTTTGATAATTTTTTCACCTTTTACAATACTGAATTAATTTTCTTTCCAATGATATATAACAGTATTGTGTTCAAACAGTTGGAAATTTTTATCCTCATACATAATTTAAAGTATATTAATTTTTATGTTTAAAGTAAATTAATTTTTATTTTTAAAAATTAGAAGACAATATTCTTTTCAAAGGTCGAAAGGTCAAACTCTTCATAAAGTTAGTGTATATCTCCAAAACCCTTCAATCTCACACGGTCAACTATATGTTACATGTTGAAGAACAAGATCATTTAATACCTTACTTTAAAGGAAATCTGTTTGCTTTTATAATATAAAAAACCATTTCGTTTTATCCATAGTTTTTTTAAAGATATTAAACATTTATTACAAGATGTGTCATTAAACAAATAAGGTATTATTTTATAAATGCTTCTAATAAATATATTTTTCTTGATTTATATATTTAGTTATATTTATGTGTTATTTATTATGTGTTTATATGAGTTAAGGTTATATGGGTTTATATTTAGTAAGTGTGTAAATATCTTGTATATATTAAGTGTTTAATGCGGAAGTGCATTTAAACAGTTCACGCCTCCTTCCTTACCGTGACGCGAAAATTGTCCAGAGCTCGTTTCGAAACTGGATCTCTTGCTTATAAAGCAAGCGCTCTAACCACTGCGCCACGGCCGCAAAGAATGTTGTCCGTGTCAGTAAAATGGTGCATTGTCATGATGAAACACATAAATTAAATCTGTTTGTAGTTAGTGTAATCATAAAATGTGTTGAAAAAATATTGTTGAAAGAATATGTTTAAAAGATGTATAGTTTTTTAATATTTATAATTGTTTAAATATTTATAATTTAAAGTAAATTTTATTGGAGAGATATATACTTCGTTAAATATTTATATACTGTTGCTTTTTAAGTAAACTTTGTTAAAAAGATATATACTCTGATCCTTTTTTGTTAACAATTTGTATTTTGTTAATCTAAAAAAATAAATTGCTTATAAGATATATAATCTGTTCTTTTTTAACAGTTTATGCTTTTGATGATAAATAAATTTTGTTAAAAAACGGGCTTCCTATTAATTAACATCTCCTCCCCGTTTAAATATTTATAAGTATCATTTATTAAATGTTTAATTTAAATTTATTGTTTTTTTTTTTTAAAGGTAAGTATACAACGTGTTATAACACAAGTTTTGGATACTTTCATTAAATTTTTAAGATTTTAAAAATATATATATATATATATATATATATATATATATATATATATATATATATATATATATATATATATATATATATATGTATACATACATACATACATACATACATACATACATACATACATACATACATACATACATACATACATACATCCATACATACATACATACATACATACATACATACATACATACATACATACATACATACATACATACATACATACATACATACATACATACATACATACATACATACATACATACATACATACATACATACATACATACATACATACATACATACATACATACATACATACATACTTATATATTGCAAATCTTGCATTAGTACATTTTAATGTATTAAAAGAGATTTTATGATGGAGAATTACATTTCACTGTTCAATGCTAGCAGTACTTACTGAGCAGACAGACCTTATAATTTTATCAATTTGCATTATTTGAGTTTTTATCTGTAAAAGATTTTTAATTATTTTTATTGTTTTTCATTATCAAATACTTATAATATTTTGTCAATAATTAATAAGAACTACCTTTAATATATAAAATTACTCAGTTAAAAAGATTATATAAATTTATTTCTAAATTTAGTTTAAGTTCTTGATAGAAATATGTTATCTTTACACATTGCTCAATTATTTTGAAACATCTAATTTAAATATGGCTAATAGTAGAGTAGAATATAGTTAGATTATTATATTATGCTCTTTTTTATTTGCTTACACTGTATTTTAGATTAGTTTAAAAAAGAAAGTTTAAAGTTCAATCTAAAAATTAATGCTCAACTTTTATTACTTTAGGTATCTTTTTTACACACTCCTTTAATCCTTAATTGTGTCCGATAATTTAAGAAGTGAAATTATTAGACTTTCTTAAAATGAAAGAAGCCCGGTTAGCCGAGCATAAATTGTCGTCAAAATGAAAGAGATGAGCCTAGGCGAACAGAAATGGATTGAACACAAAATGAAAGAAATCAGGCTAGGTGAGAATTCAATAGTTATAATATGCATTGCATAGCAAATTTAGTTGTTATTTTACTTCTTTAGTTCTACTACTTTAGTGCTCTACCAGCTATCATGTTAACTTGGTCTACTGTTAAAATATGGTTTTATTTTAGTAAACCTTAATTATTTAAAATTTGTTGTCGCAATCAAGGAAAGAATAATTTTATTTTCTGATCAAACTGCAAAACTTGCTTGCACCGATAGCTATTGTGTTTTTGTTATTTTGTGTAATAGCTAACTGTCTTTGCAATAAATTTCTTTTCTTACAGATTTTGACTATTCTTAACAATGCTCAAGAAAAAGCATCAGCAACAGGTAAATTGGTTTGTATTTTTTTTTCATTTTAGACATATCTTTACAATGCTTATTGAAGATCAAATAGAGGGCCCACATCTCATAAGGCATATAAGGTGTGGACTTAAATTAAGGGCAAAAGCTCCGCCCCCCATCCTTTTCTTTTTCAAATATACAGTATTGATCCTGTAGAAAGTAAAGTATGAGGAGAGTGGTCGGAAAAAAAACAAGCTGCATCTATAATTAGCATTTTTGTAGTTGGTTAATCTACCGATTGGTAATTGATAATGCAAATTTAGTTAATTTTTTTATGTAAATATATACTTTTCTTTATGCATTTTATTTTGTTATTATGTATAAATAAATTGATTTCCAGTTTATATATGCGGTGTATTTTTTCCATTTTTAATTCAATTACTTTTTTAAGATTAATCTGATGACGCGTTTGTTCAATATAGACATACAGTTAAAAGTTTTGTTAATTTGGTAATAAATGTGTTAATAAAAATATCTCTAATCATATATAAATAAATATTTTTAATAATATTTAAAATATCTTTTATCTTTTACTTGATAATTTTATTGCGGCAATACTCGCTTAATTTTGATTTATATGAATTTTTATAAAGCATATATGTTCCGTTTTGTAGAGTTTAATAAGTCTTGTTTATTTTTTTTTAGTTTTATTTAGGTGCCCCAAGTTGTCCTTACTATTTTATCACAGAGCACCTCGGATGAGCATTTAATTGGAAGTTCACGCCTCCTTCCTATCCGATGTCGTAAAACTTGCCCAGGAGAGTGAGGGGGTGTGAACTACAGATCCATTGTGTCTAAGGCAAATGCGCCACTGCTGCTCATTAAACAGTGTTAAAAGATAAATCCTTTGGTTTTTACACCTAATTTTTTTTTTAAATCTTTTCCAATTTTCTAGAATACAAAGTAAAACAATTATAAAGGTCTATAGATATCATATACATATCATATATAAAGATATTATATGCTATAAAAAACGAAAGGGAGAGACCTTTTTAAAAAGCTTTTCAACTTTTCTAAAAACATAAAAACACCGTAAGAAATTTGTTGCGCATATATCATGGTAGAGTTTAAAGTTTTAATATGCTTAGTAATAGATTGAGTGTATGCATTAAAGAGACAACTTTGTTGTTTTTAGAAAAAAAGATTTTACCTGGAAACTTAAGTTTTTATTTAAATTAACAGGGGAAAAGTCCTTATAACAGGGATAATCTTTTCCGGATATTTCCGGATTTTTCTCAACTTTTAGTTTTTTAGGACAGCCAAAACGTTTTCCATACATATACTACATGATTAAGAATATATTTTTGCAATATATTTGTTTTTATTATATATTATAAAATAAAAACAAATATATTGCACCTCCATTTTTATATATATATATATATATATATATATATATATATATATATATATATATATATATATATATATATATATATATATATATATATATATATATATATATAAGCAGCATTCAAAATTTTAAAACAATTATAGTTACTTTGATTTTTACAATTAACAGATGAAATTAAATGCATATAAACATTAGATTGTTTGTCACTTCTAAGATGCTCATGAATGTTATTTTTTAAAACATTAGATAGACTTTTTTATGTCCTTATCAAATCCTAGCCATGTGTTGTTGGTTTTATACGTTCTATCAATTAAACAACGTATTAGACTAATTTTATAACAATAGGGAACAAAACTGGAAATTTTTTGTAAAAGACCAGTATATGTTTTTTTGTGATAAACTGATGTGGAAAGCGAAACAGACTTATTGACAAGAACATCTAAAAATGCAGTTTGATTATCTTGTTCTTTTTCCATAGTAAATTTTCCATAGTAAATTTTCCATAGTAAATTTTAAGTGTTTATGTTGTTTATTAAGATGTGTAAAAAATTCCTCAGCTTCAAACTCTGAATTAAAAAAAGCGATAATATCATCCACATAACGTTTATAGAAAATCGGTATGGAGGAAGAGCAATTACTAACCCATTTTTGTTCGTGAAACCCAATGAAATTATTAGCTAAAATTGGCGCTAAAGGAGAACTCATGGCAACGCCATCTAATTGATCATAATATTTTTTTAATTGCCGTTAAATAAGAAATGAGAACCGGATGTTGAGATTTGAAGTAATTTTTTGAACTGAGCTTTAGAAAAATATTTAAGCACGTTACATTTTTAAAGTATAAATCAGTAGCTATATTTATAGTTTCATTAAGTGGAATATTAGTAAATAAGCTTTCAACATCATAGGAAACCATATATTTGTTAGTTATATCAACTTGTTTTAATTCCTCAACAAAAGCAAAAGAGTCACAGGTGGAATAATATTTAGGTATATAAGGAGACAATAAATCAGAAAGATATTTGGCAAGTTTATAATTATATGTCCCGATTGTTGAAATAATTGGTCTATAAGGTTTATATACTGGTTTATAAGCATTTAATTTCACCTGTTAATTGTAAAAATCTAAGTAACTATAATTGTTTTAAAATTTTGGATACTGCTTCTAACAAAAACCAATTGAAAATTAAAGAAGCACTCCATATTAAATGGGAAAACCCATCTTTAAAGAAACCAACTGTTAATTATAATATAAATTTGTCAAATCTAGTTTTTTTTTTTTTTTTTACTTTACTTATAATTTTTTTTTTTTTTTTTTGTTATTGCGGTATCATAATTTGTATAATAATTTTTATTGGTTTGTAACAATTCTATTTGTCTGTTATTATTTCTCTGTTATGTCTTCAAATTTTGATTTTATATTTATATCCAGAGTTTTAAATTGTAATTTTATCTTTTGAAAATGTAGTATGTTATTTACGAAACATGTCAAGATTAAAAAATATCGTGTTTTTCTTTAAAATATGTTCACATTTATTGCTATTGTGTTGCTCAAGAAAAAGCTTATTTTCCATATTTATGCTCAAATCAGTGATTCCGTCACGATGAAATTCTTCATATATTTTCTCTTTTTTTAAAATTATTGATATAAAATTATTAAAATGGTTGATGTGGAACAGACTTACCATGACCAATAATATATTAATATTCAGTAATAATTATACGGGTCGGGTAAGTCCGTTATTCCAAATATTTGAGTCATCTCATGTTTTTTGAAACTATTTATACCAATGGTATTAAATTAACACATTTCAAGCGGGTTTTCTAAATATTTAGTCTGGTACTGATATTCAACTTGATGATAAATAGCGATTCGTGCAACGTCTACCGAAACGTTAGAAGTTTTTAAAAGTTGAATAAAATAGAAAATTTATTTTATACGGTTTTTACGGGTCATGACAGCTAGTAGAGAGTAATTGATGGACCCTTTTATCGACATAATAGTCTTTATTATATCTATAACAGAGATAGAGATACTATAAATGCTCTTAAGGTGATTACGTTATCAAGTCAGCACATTTAACACACAGAAGAGAAAATTATTTATTATAAAGTTTAAAAACTTTTACATTCCACCTTTTTTTTTTGTGAAATATAAACGGAGGAGAGCCATAATAAGCTCCAGTAAGTCGTAAAAAAAATTAAAAAAAAATTGCAATTCCCCCACCCTCTCCTTCTGTACTATTGCAAAGTTGTATGACTTCTTATTTAAAATTTTATAACTTCTTATTTAAGAAGTTATAAAATATTGATCAATATAAAACATTGATTGTTGAGCGTTGATCGCGTACTCAAAGTCAAGATTTCTAAGCCTACCGATTTCTTCCACTAACTAAAAGTTTTTAAAATAAATAGACTATTAAGGAATAAGTATATAAATAGTAGGTGCGGAACTGACCAACAATGATCCGTAGTTTACGGGTCATGACAGCTAGTACGTATATATGCATAAGTTATATATATATACTTTTTTTTATTTTTTTTTATTTTTTTATTTTGCCGTTTAACAAATTTGACAGTTTCCATAAATTTACAATTAAGTTAATGGCCGGAGCAAGAAGAAGGCATAATTTGTCTTATCGACAAGCACCGTGTTACAATTTATAATTTTTACAAAGTTGCTTCAAGAATATATAACATAAAAGAAAAATTAAATGAATGTTTACAAAAGATATTTAATAAATAAAGTAAAATATCGTTTAATATATAATATCATAAATAGATTGAGTAAAAGTAAGAGTTAATATATAAAACTTTATATATATTTTAAGTAAAATATATAAAAGATAAAGTAAAATATCATAACTAGATTAGGTAAAAGTAAAAGTGAATATATAATAACTTTATATATATAAATACGCACAAAAAATAAAATAAAAAGCGAGAAAATGTGATTTTTGATAATGATTATTGTCAAAAAATTTTAACCTTTTTTTTTTTTTTGTTTCGAATAATTACGAAAATACGAATAATTAACTTGTTTTTCAGTTTTTAAATTATATATCTGATCTGTTTTGAAAAGAAAGACTTATAATAATATAAACCAAAATCTGCGTTTAAAAAAAACTGTTTTGAATCAGTTTTAAACTGATGAAGAGATTTTTTCCGGAAACAATGTTTGGAAATCTTTTCCACAAAAGTGGTCCGCGATTCTGAATTGAATAAGAAACTTGTTTAGAATAAGATTTTGGTATAACAAAGTTGTTAGCGGAAAATCTTGTAGCATATTTATTGGTGTATTACTTTAAATAGTTGTTTTATACATGAACAGTAGAACAAGATGGATATTAAGTTTGAAAATATTCAGGGCACCAATTACACGTAAAAGAGGTTCACAAGGAACCGCTCTACCTGATCCAAATATGATCCTAACAGCATGTTTTTGCTTGCTATAAAGCAAATCATATATATAGCAAATCAAGATAGCAAATATTTTATTTTAAAAAAATAATAACTAATTAAATAATATAAAAATAAATTTGCTATATAGCAAATCAAGAAGAATCTTTATTAAGAACGATCTTTTTTTTAATTATTATTATTTCTTTAAAAAGCCAACGGAAGTGTGACTAAAAATATTTACGCGTAACCTGTTAATAAAATTATTTTCGTGAAACAAAAGAGTCAAATTGCAAAATTAAAATAACGTAATTCCTAAAAATATTTTATTTTTCCAATTTGCAGTATTAAAAAAAAAAAAAAGTCTCATAAATTGCTTCTTGTTTATTTCATTTCTCCAAAGAAAGCGACAAGGTTCGAAACATCGGTTCCAAGCCAATACTTAACTCTGAACTCTATAAAAACACCGTTGTTTCCTTGAAAATCAAACATTGAACGGAGACCACTACCATGTCGAACAACTTGCATAAATACCATAGGGTAATTAGGATAAGCGACGTAATAATCATTCCATGCTTTATACACACTTTTATATGCGTTACTATTCTGTAAATAAAAAAGTTATATAAAACTAAATAAAAAAATGTTTTAGGTTTTAACAGTTCCTGTAATTTTATTTAAAATTTTGTTTGCAACAGAAAAAAAGATTATTGTGAATTATGCACACAAAAAAAAGAAAGTGTAACACATGCTTAATTCTAATTTAAGAATTTGTGTAAAGTATGCTTTGTTTCAAATATTATTCCAAAATCACTAAATATATTTACTTTTTATTAAATGTTGGTAGTCATTGAATAACTGGAAATAAATAAAGCTTTCCTTGATTTATTTCCTTGAGTATAATGAGCAAGAACATCCAACTTATCTAAAAGATGGTTGGCATTGTTGTCATCAAATCCATTTTCATGGTATCCTCTAAAAATGTGTAACTTGAGTTTGACTATTGTTCATCCCCATTGCCATAGTGTTGATAATAGTTTTTCAAAAATTACAACTATTCCAATTAATGTCTACAACTTAGGTAATGGAACTAAATTTTCTATAATTGTGTCTATATCCTCTTTTAGATATAAAACTCTTAAATTAAACAAAAGTTTATAATCAGTCAAAATCTTTGATTTTGGTATTCTAGTTTTTATGTATTTACTGCAATGACAATCAAGGGAGCCAATAGTTCGTTTTTCTCTACTATCCAAAAAACTCTCTCCTTCTCACAACAAGCAACTATATTTTCCTGCATGGTTTGTAATGCCAAACATTGAGTTTGCACACTTTAAATTAAATGCATAATATTTTTGTTTGTATTGTCATAATATTTTTGTTTGTTTATGCGACACAATGGTCGCAAAAAGTGACCAACGGAGCCGTCCAGTTACGTAGACCTGGGAGATGTGAAAATAGAAGTAGATTGTAGATGATGTCAATGGGAGAATCATAAATGAATGTAAAGACTATTTTGTAGGAGGAATAAAATTTTAGGACTCAGGGATAGGGTGAACAATAACTCACGTTCTAGTCATCCTAACAAATGATAAAACAATGGTCTACGAGTAAACAAGTCAATATAGATCCGCTGGTTTATTAACCGCAACCATGGTTAAAAATATCGCACCATTCAAAAACAATAAAATAAAATAATTAGATAACAAAATATTAAGTATAATGATAAAAAATGATAGTACGGACAATATAAAAAGAAGAAATAGACTAATAAATGTGGTACTATTTATGTTCTAAACTCTAGATAATAAATTGAAAACTGATAATCACCTGTGTGAAACAAAAGTATATAAATGTCGTTAATGTAGCAAATTCATAATATAAAGCTCACAAAGCGCTATAATACGTGGGTGAAAGAGGTAAAAAAATGTTGGTGTCATGATAAACAATCAGAATTAAGTAGTGGATAATGGTGATCTTCCTCCTAAGGAATGCACTGCGATCACCAATGACGTTTCGGAGAGCCCGAAGCCTCTACTAACGCCACTCGTCTGGGGCGTGCCCTTGCAACAGATCTCACCACCTGCACTTTACATCATGCTAGTCAATATTGCAATATAATAGGACTACACTACAAAAGCCAAAAATCCCAATCCCTATCCCAGTTTTTAATACAGCTCCAACATTCTTAGAGATCTCATGAGGATGGTAAGAGATGCGCGTGGTGTGAATTTAAACAAATATGTAATTACATATAAATATCATGTACACTAGAAGAGACAAACGTGTACACATGCATGTATGCGCATGTACTAAAATAAACAATTTTAATGTATAGAAATAACACAAAGCAAATAGAAAATAGTAATTAATAATTATGAGTAACTTACCGTTTCTTTTATGGCTGAGATGTGTCTTATAAATATAATAAGTAAATACCACTCATAAACATTGAAACTAAGTTAAGATGGTTTATGATTAGAACAAAGGTAGTTAGTAGAAGATATGGTAGAAAATGTGGTTACTCCAGTAGTATAAGAAATATAAATCTTGCCTGATAAGTAAAAAAATAGCAATCACACAAAACAGACTCAGATAAATTAAAAAACGATTAGCCAAAGATAAAAAAATACAGACTTATAATCAGTAGACAGATAATAGTGAGAAAATAAACTGATGAGACAATAAATGCGATTTCATACTAATAGCTTATAAACACTGAAAAATGTAACGTAAAAAAACAGTATTGTTGATAAAACGACCAAAAGAACGTTAGTGAACACTCAATAGTGCAAACGACAACAAACTAACTTAGCGACGTCAGATCAAGAAAACTAGATAGAAACCAAAAACCTAATGAGATCGTGATATGTCTAAACTTATCTAGTAGTATAGTTCAGTACATTCCAACCAAGTATACATTTGTTATAAAAATACGCTAATGTGGAAAATTATCGTGCTGTTATGCTTCTCACAAATATACGGTCTCATTCACACGTTATAACACAAATCTGAATAAATATACAAGGATAAGGTCAAAAAAAGATTATGAACAAAAGTATATGATAAAGAACGAATATTAGGTATACTGATTTTTGAGACTGTTGATGTCTACAGGTGTGATGGTGTAGTGCAATAGTATGTAACGTTTGGTCGTCTCGTATGTTCTCGTTATGTTTTCACTTTAAATTAAATGAATCAGAATAATTAATATTTTGAAGATCAAAAGGATCAACTTGTTTCATGAGATTTACTTTATGTTCAGATATTTCTATTACAATAGTAAAAAAAAACAACAACGCTAATTTCCAGAATCATCAAGGTCAGGTTGGTTGCTAGCATTATCATATGGATTAAAAACATTCATTCACCCACCCAAACAATGCAATATAAGAACAAGGTTTATAATACCTACTCTATAATCACATCAATCTTTAAAACTATGGGCAATTTCGACGAAACTAATAAATGATTTAACCGCTGCAAACTGAATTGGCAGCATAAAAACCTGACAATATATACAGAACTTGACAACCTCAATGAACGGCTTTACTCTAAAAAACTTTCTCTGAATGCCAATATTAGTAAATCTTTTAATCCTATATATGTACAGTTATGTAAACCCAGCATTTTTTTTTTTAATCTTGGTGTTTTATAAGAAAAACAGCAACGATCATTTTTTATTAAATTATAAAAAAATTACACTTTTGATAAGAAAGATTTTTGAGGTACATTATATAAACATTTATTAAATTAGTAATTTTTAAATCGCGCTTTAGACTTAAAAAATATAAAATGTTATTTTTATTATTCGTGACGCTTTCTAATTATGTAACTTTTTCACTTCTTTTACTTGCGTCCTTTAAATGTATAAAATAAAAAACTTTAAATTATAGACACGCACACTAATAACGATAGTTTTATTGATGACTTAACCATGTCATGCATATTCATTTATTTGTTAACTGCTCAAACTACCCCTACGGGATAAGTTAAATGGCTCGATAAACTTTAGGCAATATCTTTTAAAACAAATCAAAAAATATACTTTTTTTTGTATTTATATTTTAGCAGGTTAATTATTTTTCTAATAGTGAAGAAATTATGTAAATCTGACACCGTTTATGAGATCTGTTAAATTTTGTAAAATTAACTCATTCAGCCTCGCCTTACCCTACAATTTTAACTTTATCGTCAATTTTTTTTAAACTTACAGAGAAAAGTATTATCTAGTTAAGATAGTGTTTTTTAAAGTGCTGAATTAAAAGTAAATAAAAAGGAATATATTCACAATTTTGAGAACATATTCCATTATTATGAGGATATGATATCCTCATTATATATATTTTGTTATCCATTTATATTAAATCAATTTATATTAAATTTAAAAAAATCTCATTGCTAAGCAACAATAAAATTTATTATAAATAAAAAAACATGATAACACTTACATAATTATCAACATAGCCAAGAAGATCACTTTTAATTTTGTCAATAGCAGTATTTATTGGAGTTCTAGAATTCTTATTTGCCCATCCAACAACGAGATTTCGTCCATGTTTTTTATAAAAGTGAACGTAATTACCTATAGCAGCATGTCTTGAATTTTCAGAATCATCGTACTCCTTGTAGGCATTTACAATAAAATTATAGTTTGTATACTTTTCTTTTAAGTAATTGTAAAGATACTTAACAAAATTAGTATTATCAAGCTCTTTTTGTTCTAACATTCTTTGTTCTATATCTTTAGACAGGTCGTCAAAATTAGCAATACTGGCTTCACAAGTTGGTCCACTCCATCCATTTGTACAATCACATCGAAAATTACACTGTGTATCAATAACATCTTCACAAACTCCATTGTTTTTACAAGGTTTGCTTAAACATTTTAAATCACAACATTGAAAATTATTTGTGCTTGCAATGTCAATGCAAGCTTGTTTTCGTGGAACGCAGTTGTCATTAATTCCGCATTTTTTTTTATCTGCTAAACTGCATTCTTCTATACCCAACGATCTTTTTTCATTGATGCAATACCTATTATAAAATGGCATAAACCAATTCAATATTTCTTTATATTTAATATTAGGAAGCCTTTTCATGTAATTCTTGGTGAAAAGATTAAGTATAGGACTAAGTTTCATCGCAATTGGCAATGGAGATTCAAATTTTTGTTTTGACCATTCAAATAGATCTTTTGCTGGTTTAGACCCGTAAGACGTTATAGACTCTCTTTCAGCTCCATTGATGCTATAAATGTCTGATGACATATCAATGTTGTTGCAGCTATCAGATGATTTACCAACACCAACTCCGGCAATTGTTACTAGTAAACGCTGTTCATTGCAATTTTGTATTTGGTCATCAGTACTATTTCTGAATTCTTTCTGAGTATATCTTCTGGTAACAGCAGTTCGAGCACCCATTGTAGCCTTGAAAAAAAAATTTTTATATTGATAAAGTAAAAGTAGTTATGGCACCGTAATTATTTTGTTTTATTAAGACAAATTTTTTTTTCTTTTATTTATGTTTAAAATGAAGGAAAAAAATTCAGGTGCCTGCAGCCTACTTAAATATATACATATATATATATATATATATATATATATATATATATATATATATATATATATATATATATATATATATATATATATATATATATATATATATATATATATATATATATATATATATATATATATATATATATATATATATATATATATATATATATATATATATATATATATATATATATATATATATATATATATATATATATAGAACCCTTAGATGTTGTCCGAAAGTTTTTTCGATATTTTGTTGACAAAAAGTAAAAATTAAAATGCAAGACTGGAATTTTTTTTTTTTAAAAATGATAGACTGCCTGCCCCAACCAAACCCTCAGTCGATGTAGCAGCACTCCCTTGCGGGTCAGGCTATTTGTCAGTCGATGTAGCAGCACTCCCTTGCGAGTCAGGCTATTTGTCAGTCGATGTAGCAGCACTCCCTTGCGATTCAGGCTATAAGATAGTCGATGTAGCAACACTCCGCGCATGATTTACAGTAAAAAAAATAAAAATAAAAACATTTTATTAAAAAAAAATAAATATAAAAACATTTTATTAAAAAAAATAAAAATAAAAACATTGTTTATATTGTTAAAAACATTCAAAATGTTATAAAAACATTCAGAATGTTTTTAAAAACATTCTGGTCAATTAAATTAGCGTTTTTGTGGTTTTTTTAAAAAACGATTAATTTGTAATTAAATTAATGGTTTTTACTTTCGTCCAACACGGAAATGTTGGACGAAAGTCAAAAGTAATTAAAAGTGACGTATGTGTTGGCGTAAGAATCATTTTTTTCCTTCCGCTCTTCCCAAAGCCAACAAACTATAGAACTATATATATATATATATATATATATATATATATATATATATATATATATATATATATATATATATATATATATATATACATATATATATATATATATATATATATATATATATATATATATATATATATATATATATATATATATATATATATATATATATATATATATATATATATATATATATATATATATACTTATATTATTCACTTCTCTCCGATAAGATTAACGGATTTGTTGTTTTTTTGTCCAGTGAAACTTGTTTTTTTTTATTGTCGAATTAAGCATACTCTCGAGACGACTTAAAATTGCTTTGATGTTTGCGGCTCGATGAACTTCCATTTGTTTCATACTTCCATGGTTAAACTTAATGGAGAGATGAGAATGCGGTCCATGTTCTGGAATTCTGACTTAGTAAACTTTCTTATTACAACTTACTTTTATCTTTTATTAAAACTCAATAAACACTTTTTTATTGATTCTTTAAAAAAACACGTTTGATTTTGCCCTTTTATGAACAAAGTACTAAAGAAAAAAGAGGCTTTTGCTTTATTTTTATTTCCACATAAACTTACATCTTTTAAAGTTTTAGTTTTAAAAATTAAAAACTTGAGGTTTCTTTTAATATTTAAACTATTCAGCTGGCACATATTCGAAGTTAAAACCTGGTTATGTTTGTCCCAATGCAGTCGTAAACAAAAAACACTTTTTTAATAGGCTGTTTCACTCAAGTTTAAAGCGTGTTTTATAAGGTTATAAAGTCACTTATCACTGGTTTCACATTCATTACGGAAATTTAGAATAGTATTACATAACGTTTTCGTAACGGTGAAACCATTAATGTTTTAACCGGTATTTTGGTAGTAGTAAATAATTAGTGGTTTAGTATTAAATTAGTAGTTTAGTAGTAAATAATTAGTTGTTTAGTAGTAAATAATTAGTAATTTCGTGGTATAAAAACACTTTTTTCGACACATTCTATTGTTTTAGAGGGTTTTATACATGCAACAGAAATCATGTATAAAACCCTCATAAGTAACTTTAGTTTGAGTTGTGTCAGCTGAGCAAAAACACTTTTTTTTCGCTCAACTTTGTACCCATGCTTTTTGTTTTTTGCTAAAGTGCTCTGTTTTTACCCTTGTACACTATTGCTAAAAAAAGGTATGTTACCTGTTGAAGGAAATGTGTACCGAATTCTCGCACGAATTTTCTAAAAGCTCGTTTTTGTTCTTTTTTATCTTTGTTTGTAGCATCATTTAGTTGTGTTAAGGCATCTTTAAAGCCATCGCTAAATGGTGGTGGTTGGTATGAACTTATAACAACGCTATATGTCGCACAAGTTGCATCGCGTAATGTCATCACACCTTCACAGATATATATTTTTTAAATAAACTCCATAAAAAACTTTATTATTTAATTTATTTGAAAAATAATCAAGTAAATATACCTTTAGTACTCTCAAAAAATTTTTTGTTGTTTTTGTATTCATTACTTGATGAAAACGAGGATTGAACCAAAGGTGGAATTTTTGTAGTGACCGATCCACTAACGCCACCTTTTTCTACTTTTCCTTTAACCTCAAACTCAAGATTTGAAGTGAATGTTCCCCCCTCTGAAGATTTTGATTGAACTTTTTTAACATAGTTCTGAAGAGTGGTTATTGTTTCCGAACTCGATGTCAGACTACATTGCAAAGTCTAAATAAGATTTTTATAAGTGTTACAACTTGAATATGATAGCGTGTTCTGCAAAAACAGAGCTTTATGTGTTTAAAGAACAATTAATAAAAAATGATTATCTAACTTTATTATCTTTTATTGTCAGGTTCCCTTACCAGGAAAAACCAGTATGGTTCTTCCTGGTGATTCTAGGGCTTTGCTGTAGAAGATTTTAAATTTAGTCATGCAATATTGCATAAAACAATTAAAAACTCAAACTCATTTACTTGCTCATTGCTGTAAACTAAGTTAGTAAAAAAAAAAAGAAACGTTTTTCGTTTAATCATGGTTAAAACAGCTATTTTTTTAATTTTATCTTTTGTATTCTCGGAAGTTTGTAAAATAAATAAATAAATTAGACAGATATACCTGACGGACGGTAATTCCACTCTCGAGTGCATAAGTTCCATCAGCAGTTCTAGTAACAGGAACAAAGATGTAACCTGTAGAGAAGCCTGGATCAATAGATTGAGTTGTAGTAAACGGATTTCCTTTAAGAATATTATATCCTGTCATTATAGAAACAATATTAGGATATGGTTCGTGACTTGGATCACACCAATCAGCATTGCAATATGTTGGATTAATTTTAATGTTTTTTTCCTCCGACGGATTGGATGAGGGTGGATTTGTTTCGGAACACATGCTTGGATAAGCAAGCAAGAATATAAGAAAATGATGCATTTTTAAAACTGTAACGATAAGTGATAATAAAAAAAAATAACATATGGAAATAGTTTTTAGTAAATATTTAAACGCATGTTTTAATAATATTAAATTTTGAAACGAAATTTTAATAAAAAAAACAAAAAAACTTAGGTGAATGTATGTATATATATATATATATATATATATATATATATATATATATATATATATATATATATATATATATATATATATATATATATATATATATATATATAATAAGTTAATACCAAAAGTGATGGTTTGTAACTGCAAGAAAATCTATAAAAGCTTGATAAGCGGTCAATTGAATGCCAAATGCAATTTAATGTTATGAAATGCAAAGTTATGCACATTTGTCATAACTTTGCCTTTCATAACGTCAACACAAAAAAACTTCTTTTTTGGTGTCGAGCAAGCAATAAGTATTTTGTATAGCATTTTGATTTCAAACATTCTCATTTTTATAAGTCAATTTTTACCATCACGTCAAGATGTAATGATATTTGGGTTCAAACCTTAACCATTCCTAATATTATCATAAAAACCCTAACGTTGTGTTATTATTTATTTATTTGTTATTATTATGTGATTTGTTTTTATCTTACACACTACAGAGATGAAAATCTCTGAGTTCGTTAGACTAATATTTTGGTAAAAAGATTTGAGTATTTTTTTTACTGTTTTTTTATTCAGTTATGAGAAAAAATACCTAATCTCATTTAATTGAGTTTTATGTAAAAGTGGGGTTACTTTAAGTCCGGCTTTAAGTAACTCCATATCATAAATAAAATCTCCAATCATTTTATTTATATTAAATGGATATACTTTATGCCTATTTGTTTTGGTGAAATGATTTATATATTAATTATTTTTATTATTATTATTATTGCATTACTATTATTGTTATTATCATTATTGTTATTATTAACATTGTTATTCTTATTAAGATGCTAACTCCTAATATACTTCAATTAATATCATTCTTAATCCATTGATAAAGATTTTTACTTGTTGTGATTACAAGCAGCACATTTATTTAAAGTGGTAAATTGGTCTGAAAACCAATTTTCTTATTAAATTTATAAAATATTTTTCATTAACTTTTTCCGTTTTCTGGTTGAATTTATAAAGAGTCAGTATATTAAAGATACATTAGAATATGTAAAACTGCATATTGCATTGACACTGCAAGTGTCAATGCAATATGCTAAACAAAAAAATAAATGTTATTTCTTTAACTCTCGCAAACTTTACATTTATGCAAATAATTTAACCAAGCATATACCTAAACACATTTGTTTATTATAAATTGTTTCCTCTAAGTTTTGCAGAGGAATAGTCATAAATAATATACCCACATCAAAGCAAGAATAATGTTGTAACTATTTTAATTAAACTAAAAAAGTTTCAAAAAAACATTTATTCACAACGTTAGGTTTCGATATGTCTTCAGATCTTTTTTCGAATCAAAACCTACATCGTTCCGAAACTTCGAAACTAAATTTTGCTGCATACTCAATTATTTGGAATGTATTAAAATATAATACCGCATACCTAATTATATTTTTAATATACTTTAAAGATTGCTAATGTTTATTAATTATTCACAATTTTAATGTTGCGAAAGTAAAGCCGCTTAAACTGCATTTTACAGGTTGAGTTTCTATAGCAAAAAAGCACAAAAGCAATCAGAAAGCTTACCAGTCCGTATCATAGGTACAAGGGATGTCAGTTGCTCAAAAGCAACCGGTTTTTCGGATCGTACTGTTATAATTATTGGGAAGTTATTAGTTTTGTTAACTTTACATAACAACCTGTTATTTTTGTTTTTTACCTGTTATTTAAAAATATTTAAAAAATGATGTATTTGTATAACTTTCACATAAATAAGAAATCAGAGAGGTTCAAAAACGTTTTCTAAATACAATTTTAAAAATTTAATTAATTATATATAAACAAAATGCCCTCGTTACAAAATCAACGTTTCCGGTGTCGCGTTAAATTAGAAGCTTTAAAGTCCTAATTTGCCGGAAAATAAGAACTTTTTGAGTTTAAATTTACGAGAAAATTAAGAGTTAAACAGTTAATTAAGACTCCAATAATTTATTGGGTTCAAAATTTTTAAATTTGAAGGTTATTATATCATAAGGAATTAGGACCTCTGTAGAAATACAAAACTTTCAAAAAAACAAAAACAAAAAACAAACAAACAAAAATGTCCTTGGAATTTGATATTTGCCAACTCAAATGCATATATAAAAGCTTTGCAGCTCTGTTGACAATTAAGAAATTGCAAAACGTTTGATAATCAATATAATATAGAAATGAATAATACAATTTAATGGAATGGAAAGTTGCTTTCTTTACATTTTCATGTGTTGTTTTTTTTTAACAAAGAATAAATGCGTTGCACAAGGTTTTTATACTCAAGGCAAGTATTTTACCTTATCTACATTTGAAATGTTACCTTTAATAAATGTAGAGAAATATATTTTTTAAGAACAATAGAAGCTGGATAAAAGCAAAAAAAAAGTTTACAACCATTATTGAACAAGTAATTGAAAGTATTTTTTAAATCACATTATACAAATGAAGAATCAGTTTTAAATCAAAACATGAAAAATTTATGTTTGTTGTGATAACAAAATGTCTTTGTGCAATAACTGAAGATGCTCACCTGAAGTCGGGAACAGAACCGTCCCGAAAAAGTCTTCCATGGGGGGAGGGGGAGGGGTTATGTATTTTTTACCAACTAGATACACCAAAAAAAAAAGGTCCTCAATATTTTCAATTTGCCCATTATAGTTCAAAACTTGTTTAATGTGGAAACTCAAATACTTATGTGACATCTTTGGGAGTGGGGCACCCAATTCAACCCCCCTTCCAGACGGCCCTAATTGGGAATTGTGTAGACTTCTTTTTCTGGCAGCTTTAGTTCTAAGACTACCAAAAGCCTTACAATTTAGCATTTTTCCTGCGTCCATAAGGTTATTGTTCACCCAACCATCTATACTTTTATCTGCCTCTGTTAGCTCTAACAGCTTAATCTGGAGCCGTAAAAACGTATTGTCGATTTTATACTCGTATGAGTGTCAAACTTGTGTCCAGAATATGTTCTTCAGTTTTTACACGACATAAATCAAATTCATATCAAAAATTTTGTCTAATGTATGATTCCAAAAAAATTGCAGGTTTTTCCTCCATTCATTATATGTAGCTTTTAAGTTGAATAATATTGTATGTGTTTATGCGAGTAAAAAATTGGTGCACGTTTTAATAACTTTCACAAAGCATTTTCTGTCCTTAAAGGCTTTTCTGATAATATAAACGTTCGCCTTTTACTTCAAATCGTTTTGTTGCTCTTCGAAAATTTGGTTTTCATCCATATTCCAATGTAAACAAAGTAAATCAGTAGGTTTTATTTCTTATCTTATCAAAATCAAAAAGCTTATTTTACTTTTCCACGATGCAATTGTTTACTTATGAAAAAAGTTATGGTAGATTATTTTGAGATTAGAAGAATTCACGAAGAAAAATACGGCGTGCTTATATTTTAAAAGTTTTAAGAATTTATCGATCTCTTTAAATATAGTTTTAAATGAAGGAAATAATACAAAAGTCTAAAGTAAAAATTATAAATATTTTATTTTCAGTAAACTTTTAATAAATAAATCAAACTATAGCTATTTGAAGTTTTATTCTTCGCTTTTATAAAAACTTTTTTAAGTCATCAATGACTTCACCGCTACACCGGTAAATTAAAAAAACCTTTTTATTTTTATATTCTCAAAATATTGCCACGGAATAATTTTGAAACTTTCAAAAGTCCTGTCTGCAAGCAAGTACATCATTATTATTGCTACATTCTTTTTTTATTCATTTATTTACAAAATGCGCTTGTGTGCATTTTGCTGACTTTCACCGACCTAAAATTAGGATTTCAAAGTCCTAACTTCCTGGAGTCTTAATTTACACGCTACACCAATAAATTAAAAAAACATTTCAATTTCATAATTCTCAGAAAATTGTTACGGATTTTCGTCATTGAATACTTATCATACCTCAAAGTTTTATGGGAAGTGGCATTTAGTTTTCCATTATTAATGTTTCTCGATAAATGTGAATATATAAATTGAGTTTCAGAGAAAAAGGTTATTATAGAGGAAGGTAAATTATTAACAAAGAGAATTAAAAAAAAAGAAGATTATCAAACCTAACTAGTGCTGACAAGGTAATAATTTTAATTTTTAAAGAAGTTTGAAGTTTCTGTATTATGGAGTTGAAAATTTATTATTCGGATTGATTGACGCTGAGCTGATAACAATTTATTAATAATGCAATTGCTAATTTTACCCGAAACCTGACAACAGTAGTTGAAATGAGACTGAAAAATTGGAAGGTCAAAGAAAAAAGTGCATAGTCATTTGCTTGTATAGTTTGTCAATTATACTATAAAAGTGTTTTAAAATCGGCATTTTTTTTTACTATTGATAGGCATTATGTCTAATGGGTATGTCTTTTTTGTTGGCAAAGCAAATGGAATGTTTGTAAAACCATTTACCCCTTACTTCAAACTGAAAAAGTTTCGATATTCGGGTGGGAGTTCTTTAATTTTTCGCGATACCATAGGAAATGCGAAGGAAACTCGCGTTGCAGCGAGAAAATTTTACTGTACTAAATTACAACAAGGTTTCTTGCCGACACAAAATAATTCACAAACAGCTAAATAAGAAAAGGTTAAATTAAAAAACTTATTCTAATATTCTTACAATTTTCTTTCTGACGACTGATCCTCTTTGGTTTGGACGAGAAGCTCCTAATTCTTCTGTATTTTCTGAAATATTTACTTGCGTTAATATGTCAAATCTTTTTGTTGTACTATTAACTTATAAAGGAAATAATTTTAGTGCTGCAGGTCGTTTGAGAGCGCCCAGGTCAATATTAGAAAACGGCGCCCCTATTTTAAACCAAGATATTAAAAAAATTTAAAGCTTTGTGAACGCAGCAAAATCTGATACATATTTCTGATACAGCATATTAAATTTCTTCGTTACTATTAATTCTCTAGATTGAAAAACAGTCAACTAATCAAAACTATTATATGAATCAAATAATTGGTTTTAAAACCAATAAACAAATAGTCAACATAATCCTTGAGAAAGTTAAATAAGGCGCTTAAAAACAATTCTTTTAAGCTTTTCTGGCCGCCCAAATATCAATGACATTGTCGGAGTTCACCTTTATAGCCAAATCTTTTTTAATTAAAATAATGAAAAGTTAAGTAACTCGATTCTGGCCCATTGTCGCACAAATTTTATTAAAATCTTTAGTATACGAAACGATTTTTCATCCTTAGAAAATGACACCGGAATAGTGTTGAAAATCCGGAGCAAATGTACGGGAAAAGGCTTCTTTTGAAAGATTTAGTTAGCTGCAAAGATTGAATAGCAGTAGTGGATTTCCTGGCTCCTTTTCTCCAAAAACATTTTTGCAAGTGTTGTTAAAACAGCGAACTTCTTCAATGAGATCCTCTTTGTTTACATACTTCGGATATAACCATGCAAGTTCGCAAGCTTTATTCTGAACAGAAAGGTCATCATTATTCAACCAGATGAATAATAAAAAGGTCATCATTATTCAACCAGATGAATAATAAAAAGGTCATCATTATTCAACCAGATGAATAGAAACATATCACAAACCACCCTACTTACCTTAAAACTCTAACTAATCTGCTGGATCAGACTATTTAAAACGAAATTAAAAACGTTAATTTTGAATTATTTTTTTTTGGTTGTGGTGGAAATAGGCTGAAGATGGTGACTCATCGCGAAAAAGCTTTAGTTTTCGCTTTCTTTCAGGAGCGAGTTCTATTTTGAATCCTAGCAATCCAGCTACAGCTACAATCTTTTAGAAAATTTGTTATTAAATTTTTCATGAGGTTGAAGGTGTATATCTCTTGCTTAACGTAGCTTCTCAATGCTCAGATTCAGGTTTTCTATGGCATTTTAAAGAGCTGCCAACATTTCTCTTGGCCACTTGGCAAGTGGTTTGATTGCGTTTATACAAGAGCTCCGTGTTTTCATGGAAAATCTATGCAGCAAAATTCCTGTCGCCTCAGCAAGGATCTACCATCTGGCATGAAAAAAAATTTGAGAATTTAGAGAGGAGACTTTTTCTTTGGTCTGTATTATGGATATAAACCCCATAGCCTCTGAAGACTGTCTATTTTTGCTTCTTCCGTTGCTTTTGTAGTAGTTTTAGCACCGATTAGAGCACCGGGAGTTTTTTTTTGACGTATTGTTTACAAACACCTGAAATGTTTTGTAATTTATAACTAGTTTCTAAACAAAGATTTCAACACCATATTTCCACATTTATAAAGATCAGAAAAGCCACCGATCTCATTATTTAGGAAAATAAGCTGAATTGCTTTTACCAAGTTCCAGACAGTTATTAAGTATTTGAGTTTTTTCATCGAGCTAAAAGTAGAAGAACGGTTTACTTTAAACCCAATAAAATTAATTTTTTATTCAAACTGTTGATGGAGCTATCAAAATTTCAATTCAATGCGTTGGTAAAACTTGCTGAAGTGAGGCATTTGGTTTATTGTTAGGATAAGTGTTGATGTTGATTAAACAATTATTTGGTTAAATAAGTTGATTCTTACCACCACTGATGATTCAAGTAAGTAATGCTTTACTTAACCAATGACTTTTTTTCAAGGCTAATTATTTTACTTGTATAGTTACTATTAAAACTAACAAAATACAGTCGATTCAATTTATGCCTAGCCATGACCCCCTCAGTCCTCCGTCGCCTTAGCCCATAATATATATATATATATATATATATATATATATATATATATATATATATATATATATATATATATATATATATATATATATATATATATATATGTATATATATATATATATATATATATATGTATATATATATATATATATATATATATATATATATATATATATAAAGTAAAATGGCATTTTACTTTTTATATATATAAAAATGGCAGTTTTAACCCCAGTGATAAAATAAACTCGTATCCGTATGTTTTCGTTTGGTTAACGGCAGGAGTAAATTTAGTTATCGGAAGGCTATTAACGCCAAAATCTATCCTTGCTCTACCCTACAGTTAAAAATGCTATCAGAGGAATTTTCAATTACGTTGGGAAAAATAAAAAAATCCAATCAAAACATGCGTAAACAAATAAGTTTCCTATAATATATACTATCAATTTTATACGATTTATTCCTCAATTGTTAAAAATATTATTTATATTATCTATAAAATATTAGATTTTACACAGATATTCTGTTTTATATATATATATACACACACACACACACACACACACACACACACACACACACACACACATATATATAAATATAAATATATATATATATATATATATATATAAAATATATATATATATATATATATATAATATATATATATACAAATATATAATTTAAGATAAAATTTAAATGATTTTAATTGTTAAAAAATTTATATATATTATTTATACACTTATTAGATTTTATAAAAAATTTTGTAATAAAAATGAAACGTATTTGGTTATAATGCACACACTTTAACGAGCAACCCTCGGTATTAGGGTCGGTATTCGCCAATGCCGACGCAACCACCGACCTAGAAGTGTTTGAGGTGGGCAAAAAATTGCCGATCTCATTTTAATGTTTTATGGTCAAACCTTTTGTTTTTCTTTTTTTCTCCCAACCTGATGCCGACCTCAAACAGATTAAAGTCAGCATATTATGACCAACCTTATTTGCCTTAATTCTGAGGGCTATACGAGCTGCCATGTATTTTAAAATCATGCGTATTTGTTTAACATTAATGAGTTTCTTTATGTATGAAAGCATATATACATGTACTTTGATTCATATATAGACAACTACATGAATATATATATACACACAAATATACATTAAATATATACATATACTAATATAGGGATATAATATAAGGGATTTTCAAAAACTTAAAAGTAAATTATTATATTTTCAGTTGAAAAAATGAGTTGCTTAAGGTTTTGTTTAAAAGTATCAAAATTACATTCTTGAGAAAACTTTTTAGAAGAATTTAGAACTATACTATTCCATAAAAATGGTCCGCGAAATGAAACAAAAAGTTTTCGAAAATTAGTTTGAGAAAATGGTTTTCGAAATAAATTATCGTTCCTTAAAAAATATTTATTTCTATCTCTTTGTAAATACAAGTTACGAAAAGAAACGGGCGATAGGTGGGTCTTGCATTCACACATAAAACAAAGAATATTAAAAACATTTAACTCGTATATATTGAGTGCTTTCATATATAAAAGAGGCTTGGCGTGAGCAAAACGGTCCTTGAAATTTATAAGGCGTGCTACATGCTTCTGTTGCTGGTAGAGAGGTTTAAGTTTACTTTTATAAGTGCTACCCAAAGCAATGTTTGCATAGTTAATATGGCAAAGAATTAGCGAATAATATAATTGAATTAAAGTATGTTAATCAAGAACGTTTCTTATTTTGTGTAAAATGTCTATACTCTTTGAAATTTTATTGTTCAAGTTAGCAATGTGACTTTTCCATATAAGATTTTCATCGATATATACACCTAAAAATCTTGTCACTAGAACTTTATTAGCAGTCTACTAATACATTTTGCACATTTAAATCCATAAACTATCAACTTTTATATATCCCTTGCATGTTCTCCTTATTTCATAACGATATCAGTAATTATGTTTTCTGTGATAGCTATGTTCAGATTTCCATTTGTGTGCGTGTAAAACAAATATAAACAATCTTGGATTTTATGCAAACAATTTTTATTTTATTTTAAGGAATATAAAGAACACTCCAATATGGAACAGTTCATTGAAAAAAATATTGGAAATTAACTATGTTTAGCTGGTCCATTGATAGATGGCTATTTAAAGGAGATAGGTAAAGCTCTCCATAGGAGACTGGTAAAAGGGCAAGCCACGGGTTTAATGCCAATTATTTCTATGTATATTCCATGGCAGATTTATAGATCTATTGCTGCATTGTGTTCAGCATATGGAGAAAAAAAGGAGATAGTGACATGGAGGAGAAAAGCTTCTATAAAAAAGCTGGTTATTATAATTTATCAAAAAGCTACTATAGAAAAAGTTTTTGATCTATGGAGATTGCAAGGGATTAACTATTTACTAAAGCGAGTTTATAAAAAAAGAAAAAGTGATCTCAGTAACAAAACAATAAATAAATTTACTGGAAAAGCAATTGTTCCAATAACATCAAAAACCCCTTTAAAGTTTGAGTATTGTTTAAATAAAAACGTTATACAAATTTTTTATTATGTTCAAAGGTATGATGCAAATCGTTTTGCTATTGATGGAACAGTTCAATCTTTAATAAACTAGTAGTAGGCCACTACTGAGAAAAATCCTTGAGAATAATTTATTATTAACACAAAAAAAGTTGGACAGCCTTTAATTTTGTTTACAAACAAATATCACTCATGTTTACTTTTTATTTTATGGTATTTATTTCTTTTTATTTTATTGTATTTATATTGTTATATAAAGTTCGATTTTGAGCTCCATATGCTCCCAAATAGTTAAAATGCTTTTGATTTGCTTTTGATTTGCTTTTGAAAAAATAAACGATCCAAAATTATATTCCTTTCATGCTATTTCTTTAACTTTACTGACCTCTTCTCATTCTGTAAGCATTATGAGAATAGCAGCTGATTATTACCAAATAAAACAACTTACTTTTGCAAAATTATGGAGTTTTCTTAGAAAATACAACATACTTTTCTGAAACGAAACTAAACTGTCATCTGAAGGTGTATACGCTAGTGCTCTATCTCGCGATCCTTACAATGTTATAACTTCTGGTTTTATAGAAAGCGAATCCATAAGAGAACAAAGTTTTGCTGGAACAAGAGCTTTTGAAATATTATTAGAAACAAAAGCTATTATTCAACAAAGATGTATACAATATGGCGAAATGTTTCGAGGTGTTAAATTTAACATTTTGAGAGAATATATTCAAAACAACAGTTATTTATTAAGCAATAGAGAAGTATACAATCGCATGATTAATAATTATGATGAAAACGCGCTAGCCAACAGAACTATCGGTGAAAATATGCTCTATTTAACATTTGAAACTTTTTTCAACCCTGTGCCTTCGTTACCTTTTAGAGATGTAACAGATGTAGTCCTATTAAAAGAAAATGTAGAGCAAACTTGCGCTAAAGGAGACATGTTGCGTTTATTGGAAAGTATTAAATCCAATTCAAATCAATTTTACAACACGGAAACACAATCAAAGAAAAAAGTTTACTTGAAATATTGATGATAATGGGTACAATGTATAATTCTCAACTCGCTCGTTTAACTTCGCTTTTAACATCTTATAAAAAATGTTTTGAAATGGATTCTTATCCTATTAAAAATTTTGCCGAGTCTTTAAAACTTCTTACCCATTTTAAAAAAAGAAATTTATTTACTCATCCGTTAACAAGTTCTTCATTATTGAGTATTCCTACACCCAAATAAGAACCGCGTACACGAGCATCTGATCCTTATTTAGCTCCGATAAAAACTAAAAAAGAAGAACCTACTAAAACAACTAAAACCGAACCTACTGAATCACCTGAAACTTCTACCAAACTATTAGGTGCTACTGCTTCACCTGAAACAACTAGCACTTCTGAACCAACTAGTGCTTCAACTGATGTTAGTGAAACTAGCATAACTATAAAAGAACGACTTGGATTAAGAAGAAAACCATTAGAAACGAGATCAATGAGAAAAAGAGCAGAGGATAAAGAACGAAAGCCATTCTAACAAATAAAATTTTTTTAAAACATGGACAACGACTTGAGAGACGCTATTGATAACCTTGTAGAAGATCGACTGACTTAACTGTCCAGTTGTTTGTTTGCTTTGACAGACGTACCTAAAATTAAAAAAGTTTTGCTTCAATTGGACACTATAAAAAAAAATCCAACTGATTTAAAATTTTATGAACAATTAAGAACGCTTTTAGAAAGTTCCATCTATGCCAAATGGAACGTTTTCATAACAGCTTGGTCACACGTCACTTTACTTTTTAAAAAAACAACTGATGCCAACGTTAAAAAACAAGCGCCTAGGAAACCTTATGTTTACGAAACTCATCAATATTCGTACGATAGACCTCGACAATATTTTCAAGCTGATTTGGCCGACATGAACAGTTTTAATTTAAATTTTGCTCCTCATTGTCCTGAATTTTGTTTAGTTGTGGTAGATGGAGTGTCTAAAAAAGTTTATTTGAGAGTGACCAGTAAAAAAACCGCCGATAAAGTACTTATCAGTTTTAAACATATTTTTAAAGATATTAAAAGAGACAATAAAACTTTTATCTACTTGCAAACCGATCAAGGTGGAGAATTTTTTAACAACAAAATGGAAGAATGGTGTTATGAACAAAACATTGTATATTTTAGTTCTAAAAATTATGGAAAAGCTTATTTGGCTGAATCGACAATAGGACGTTTAAAACAATTTTATCAAAAATTAAGAAAACAAGGCGAACTTCAAAAAAACAATTGGAGTTTTTATATCGAGGACATTGAACAAAAACTCAACGAAAAAGAAAGAGTCACAAATGGAATAGCTCCTGAAGATTTGGACGCTGACGACGCCAAAGGTAAAGCTCTTCGTTTAGTCGATCAATACCGCGACGACAAAAGACGAGGTCTTCATTTTTCTTCCAACATGTTACATCGAGTAGAAAAAGAATACAAAAACGAAAAATTAAAAATATACACACCTCTATCCGTTGGAACCGAATGTTATTTGAAAAAATATAAAATAGATCCCAAAGACACCTTTAGCAAATCAACGACTCGTAATCAACCCTATTGGGACACTACCAAAAAAGTTATTATTATCAAAGCCTCTAAGCGCTCTAATCCTTCAGTAGAAGGTTATTTACCCGTTTATATTTATAAAGTGGGAATAGTAGGTGATTTAAATACAACTTTCAAAGTAAAACGAGAAGATTTATTACCTATTAACGAAGAAGATAAAGACGTTTACTTTAAAAACTTTAGCGAATATGTTAATACTTTTTAAAAACCTTTGAAGAAAAGACTGCAAGAAAAAAAGAAAAAAAGAAAAAATGAACAATTTAACGTTTGACGATGTTTTAGATGTAAATAAATATGATTGTAGTACGTATTATTTTAGCGAAATTAAAAATAAAAATGAAGCTAGCGTGCATTATTATATCTTGAACGATTTCAGTTTACCCTTGACCCCTAACAATATCAACAAACCTACATTTAAAAATAATACCATTCTACATTTAGCGAGTATGGATGTACCTACCAATTTATCTCGAGTAGATGAAAACCTATCCTTCTCTGAAATCAATTACGGATTAAGAATGGAATACAAACCTGCTATAAAAAAATGTTATCAGATATTGAAAGCGATATGATTCCTAATCCTACCAGAATAATAAATCAATTTTGTCTCATGACCAAAAATGTTGTTTTGTATGCAAATCATACACCCGTACCAGGTGATACGTTTCCTTGCTGTGACATATTAGATATGGAAAACATGAGTGACGACCATTTAAGTTATATGAGGACCTTTTATACAGGTGGTAGTATAAGTAAACTCTTTTGTTTTATGACACCCAGCGGCTTTCAAGATGATTTTTTTATTAGAAAGTTACAACTTTATATTTCAAAATTAAATAGAGTTTTGAATTTTTCTGGCTTTTTTTCAAGTTATTATAATAAAGATGGTAAAATTTCATCATCGAAATATTTTAATCCAAAATATTTATTCGATCCTTTAACTGTACTTCAATACAAAACGGCTCCAACCGATTTACCCATGAGAAAGTTTAGGTTAGATACTAACAACAATGTTCAACAAACTTTATTTAACGTTAATACTTCGTCATTTAATAATAGAACCAACTATAATTTATAATGGTATTATAAAAAAAGAAACGAATACGCAAGCAACCCTTCTTTTTTGCAATCTATTCGTCAGAGTTTAGGCACATACATACAAGAAAGAGGTTTGCCTTATTTTGATTTTTTTTCAAACAGAACATCTGCTACTGCATACATTCTAGAAGATTTTACAAAACTATTACAATATGATTATATTACTACTAGATCTCTATACGACAACATAGTGAATTTTTTGGTAAACACTTCCAATAGTAAAAATTTTTTAATTTACGCAAAACATCCAGCTTTAATCAATACAGCTACTCTTTCACCCGAAAAACCAGTTATTCTAAACGGTATAGAAGAAACCTTTGTTCGTCCTTTAAAAATCCGGCTTTAATTGGAACAGCGCTCACTGCAGATGATAATATTCTTAGCGTTGATTTAGATGTTTATGTTAACAACCTATTACCTATAGCAGAAAGCACAAAATCAAAATTGAAACACATTGTATCGTGGCAAATTGCTTTTTTCTTATTAAAAATAATAACCAACATCAACGACATACCAGTAGAAGGCAACATTTATAATGTAGAAACTGATCTCCGAAATTTACCTCCTGAAGCCACACCCTAAACAGAGAATGTTCGTATCAACGCTTTATGGAAAATTTGGAATGATCATGTCGATACTAAAAATCCCTTTTATCCCGGAGTTTACACCACTGAAAAAATAGTGTTGCCACAATTTGCAGATATTATTAAAGCTGCTTTTGCAAGTAGTCCTCAAGCAACAAAATTTCTCTACGTTGACGCAAATAACATAGGCACGGAACCTACAGAATTATTAACGAGTTTTTATCAAATTTGGTTTAAATTTACTTCGCAAAGAAAATATTATCGTTACACTTTAAAAAATTTGCCTTTAGTTTCTTTACCTTTACCTCTTTTTAACGTTGATCGAGTCATATGGCCTGAAAGAGAATTAAAAATGATGGATGTTTTTACCGAAAGTTTAAACGTGTCAAACAATTTACTCAATCTCAATTTAAATAACTTGACCTTTGCCGATCATACTTATGATGGATCCGATTTATTATTTTCAAATGAACCATAATTCCTATTCAGAATATGATATCGGTTCTCGATGAAGTCATTGGCACACCCGAAATGAAAGGTAACCCGTTTCAAGTTTTACCTTCAAACTTCCCTGATGACATTTATAAAATATAGACAAGCGACAACTCTTTAATCACCAAATATAACGCAGAAACTTTTATTTAAGTTTTAATATATTGCAAACAAAGCAAACCTATTTTTTCAAATACCATCAGAGTATCTCTTCTCACTAACACTAGTTTCGAAAGAGCTACTACACCGACTCATAAAACATGGTTAAATAGTGTCAAAGCTGTTTTACAAGGAAATAATCCAACAGAATTGGTATTTTATTGCACTTCGCTAAAAGGACAATTTATTTATCAAAAAAAGAGTGACGGTACTATTATACAAACTTGGACAAGTAGCTTACCATTAAAAAATATCATTTTAAAAATGTATCAACGTATTGGAAACAATCCTATACCTTATACTTTACTTTTACAAAGAGATCAATACAGTTTATCTTAACAAATCGACCCTTTTACTATGCAAGTGGATCAAAATATGACCAATGCCATGACTCTTGATTTTAAAATTCAAAAAAAATTGGCTTTCTTAAGATGCACTCTTGTTCAAATTAGTAATTTTAATATCAACGTTTCCAATTTTCCTTCTGCTATAGACGCTTACATTTTTATCAAATGTGATCAAGCTGTAAATTGTGGAATGTATATGAATAGAACTTTTGTTAGTGGAATTGTTGCTTATTTTAATTTGTTAGACTACACCAATCCTACTCAACTCACCACCAATATTGATTTTACAAAAAATCGCAACACTGTTATACAAGGTCAATTGACCAACTTTGATATCAACGATGTGGACGATTGGAAACAAACAAGATGGTCGTTTCTCAATTCCAAATCTGAACCGCTTACCTTTAACAATCTCAGTTCTACCGTTTTTTTAATCCTACATTAAAGATTCAAATGGTTCCGTTTTACAATTAACTAGTTTGTTTACTATAAAATAATGCCTTTTGTTTTTTATTATTAATAAAAAAAATATAAAAAGAAAAAAAAGATGTTATTTTTTTCTCTCTCTATTTTTGCAAAAATAAGTCTTATTTTCGCTAAAGGAAAATATAATAAAAACTTGGTCAATTTAGAACAAAAAATGAGGGAAGATTCAAAAATAAATTCTAAAGATCAATTTAATCAAATTAAAAATCACATGCATCAATTACAAAATCAACTTACTCAATATTCTACTAAATCGGATTTGTTAAATATGAAATCAGAATTGGACGAAATAAAAAAAATGAAAAATAAAAAAGAAGAAATACAAGACGAAAAACCTCCCAAAAAATGAAAAAAAAAATGTGCAAATCAAACCCAAACTTAAAAAACGAAAATATTCAGAATCTGAAAGCGAAAGTTCAGAAGAAGAAGAAATTGTTGAAAAAAAACCTTAGAATAAATCAACTCCTTTACACATATGTTCACGTTGCTTTCAAGAAGTAAATGCAGTCGATAAAACAAACGATTTATGTAGAAATTGTATTATTCAACAAATAGCCAATTTATCAAGTCCGCTCATGCAGAATAACGAAAAAAAGAAAAAAAAATGAAATAAAAAAAGTTTAATTGAAATTGGTTACACTCGAGCTTTAAAAGACGTTAAAAATAAAAAAATACCATTTAAAAAAAGCACTTCAGAATCAGAAGATGAATAAGTAGAAAAAAAATTAATTTTTCTTACTTTAAAAAAAAAAAAAGGGTTCGTTAGCTAAATATACGAGAGACGGTGACGGTAATCGTTATACGCCCAACACAAACGGACATGTTACTATTGAAGATGTTTTAGCACAAGCCGACCACGAAAATTGATTATTGCAAGAAGCAACAAGTGGTAATATAGGCGCCGAATATAAAGCTATTTTAAATGAAAAATATCCTGACTATTAAACAGCTCAAGCTCAAGATGAAGTCATTGCTGTTACAAATCTAAAATTTTCTTACGACCTTAGTTCAGACATGGGTAATTTAATTACTTTACCACTACACTTAACGAATGGACATATCCACAAGATTGGTATTTGGATTTTGATTTATTTCTTTTTAAAAATTTGAGCACACAAACAAGATTTACACCTACAACAGACGATAATTTAGTAAATAGAATATGCCTAGTTTCAAATTTTATTCACGCTTTAATTAAAACTGTCAAATTTTATCCCAATTATCAAATAAACAATACTACTTGCGCTAAAAATGCTATCGTTAATCGAGCATATGACCGTTTTAGATCTTTACTGATTAAAAAAAGTTATATAAAAAGTTTTAGAGAATGGCATATTAACCCTAATATGGGATTAGTACAAAAGCTGATTTACTTACAAACGCTGTTACTTTTAACGAAACCAAAACGCTTGTACAAGCTGCAGATGCTAATGGACTCATTAGAGCTATCAATGGAGCAGCTCCCGCTTATCAAACACGCTTCAAGCCCGATATAATGCTATGTTAACTGGTGATAAAGGTTATAAATTTAGAGTACCTTTGAGTTTGTTATGCGAAGTTTTTCAAATGAAAGAATATTTTGGAAAAAATAAACAAATTAAATTAGAATTTTATATTGAAAATGATATGAATCAACTATTAGAATGGGTAAGACCTATCACTGATGCTGAAATGACAAGTCTTGCAAACGTGGGTGTAGCTATTAAAAATCCTATGATTTATGTTAATAATTATCGACTCAAACCTAGTTTGCCATTAGAAAGATCTTTATATGTAAACAGTAAAAAAGATTACCCTTATACTTTACTACGTATTACTCATTACGAACAAGTTGTAACCAATGTAGAAAATGTCGCAGAAGTCACTGTCAACTTGGGAAGTATAAAAACAACGATCTTGTACCTCACAGCATTATATTTTCTGTTACATCTAAAAAAGAAAGCAATCATTTAAACAAAAATTGTTTAGCTCCAGTCAAAATGGCTTGCAATATCATTAAAAAAGTGACTCTTTATAATTTTAGATGAACATTTGTTAATTCAGCAGGTGATACTACTGAATACGATTTGACCAAGGTAGATGATCAAAATAGCTGTTGGAGAAGTTATGTTTCTTGGTGTAAAGGAAATATATCCTCTACTTTTAACATTAACAATTTTGCAGATTATTACAATGCTGACGATGACAGTTTTTTGAGACATACTACTCGCTATTTTAGTACTAATAATACGACAGATCCTTTAGTTATTGACACTACTAGTGAATTTAATTTTGTCAACGATAAACCTCCTGCTGTTATTGCTGGAAATAATTCGTTTCAAATCAATGTTCAATTTACAGATCAATTTAAAGGAGTACTTACTATGTATTTGCAATATCCAGCTGAACTCGTGGAAGTTGGAGGAGGAGCAGATAATTCTCAAGTAACCTATGTTCCTAGCAAATTTAAATCGTCTTAATTTGTCATAAAAACATTTTTACTTTTTATTAAACAAACCCTATTTGTATTGTAATTTTTATAAGCAAACGACTAATTATTTCTAAAAAAAATCTTAAAAATCAAAAATTGTGTTTCTTTTTTATTTCTTGTGTTAATGGCTCGCAGGCGTACAAGAAGAAGCGGACACCGTCGTCGACAACATAGAGGTAGCGCACGACATCATAGAGGTAAAGGAAAATTTTTTACCGAAGTTAAAAATTTTGCTAAACGACTACTAAAATCAAACGTAGGAGGCTACACTTTGGATTATCTTCAAAAACAACGCAATGCGTAAAAATTTTTGTTGCGCCGCTTGTAAAATAAAAAAGAGAACGTATAAAGATAACAGAGGAAAAGGAAAAATCAATTTAAAAAAACAAAAATGAATTCGAGGAAGAGGCATTGTAAGTTTTCTAAGATTGGTTTTAAATCCGCTCGCACCTCCACTGTTATAAAAAAAAATTTGTAACGCATAGAAAAAGAGGAAGAAGAAGAGTCTATTGCAAATAGTCTAATGCAAAAAACTAAATTTGTACATGTTAAAAAATAACTTTTTTTTTTTACAATATAAAAACCTTATCATTTCTCAAAAAAAATCGTAATGCATAGAAAAAGAGGAAGAGGAAGAGAGAATTTACCTCCTTTAAAAGGTGCTGGTAGAAAACGCTTAAAAAGACATTTTAAAAGACGTATGTGAGGTAAATTTATACCCTTGTTAGCAGCATTTTTAGCTCCATCTTTAATATCTGCTATTTTACCGCGTTAAAAAATTTATAAAAAACATAAAAGACGTTATAAAAGATCAAAACGTTTACGTGGGAAATATAAAAAAAGACGAGGTTTTGGAGAAATTGTAAACGATTTAGCTACCATTGCAGCTGCTAAATACATACAAAAACAATTACCCACTTGGCAAAAATACGCTTTTGACTTTACTCGCAATAAATTAACCAAATTAAACATATGATATACATGAAAAAGTGCAAAAAAAAAGAGGAAGAGGACAATATTTACTTCCATTGAAAACAATTATGCACAGTAAAGGGAAAAAAAGAGGTCGCGGAAGATTCTACTTACCTCCATTGCAAGGAGCTGGAAAAAGAAGAGGAAAAGGAAGAGTTTATTTACCACCTATAAAAGGTGCCGGACAAAAACGAAGACGCATGCGTGAAAAATTTATAGGACCCTTATTAGCTACAGTAGGAAGTCGACTTATACCTCTTTTACCTACGATTGGAAAAGCTGTTTTGGGTGGCGCTATTTCTGGAGGAATTTCTTACGGAATTAGAAATATTAAACCATGATTTATTATAATATATAGAAAATTAAAAATTTACAATGTGTTTTTTATTATTTTATTACAAATATATAATCCCAACATTGTTCCAAGTAATATAAAAGCTGCCAATAACGCTCCAAATAAATATCCTCCCACTACAATAACAATAAACAAGCTCGAAAATGTTAATATGGACACTATTTTTTCTTTATTAACACACTTCAAAATATCGAATACGATTCCCATGCGAGTCGTGTGTACCACCATTATCTATTGGAGGATCAGGTTTATAAGGTTGAACTACTGCCACTGCTGTTGGAGTTTGAAATTGTTGTAGCGGTTTATTCTTTGATTCCATTGATTATGAACCTATTTCATTTTTTTACTCTTTGAATACTTTTCGTCACGCTTCATTAAACAAATTTCTATCTTAAAATTTTTTTGTCGCTTCATTAAACATCTTAAAGTTTTTTTGTCGTTAAAAAGGTCTCTTAAAATTTTTTTCACGACATTTGACGGTCTCTTTCATTTTTTTTTTTGAAGGGGTCTCTTGACACACTTTTCCAACATTCATCTATCATCAATTATTAGACATCATTGTGTTATTGGTTATTTGGTTATCTATAAAGTCTTTAAATGAGTTTAATGTGGTTTTTAACAACACATTAAAAGGTTTTTAGAAAACCTCATTTGTACGTAACTATATAATAATATTATTAGTTAAAAAAGAGGCTACTGATTAATTAATTGTAATTGGTTTGTTGATAAAAGGAACCGTCGCATTTAAAATTGTAAAACCTTTTTTACATTTTCCTAAACATTCTAATGTGATATAAACAAGAACATACTTGAGTTTGGTACTTAAGTATATTTTATTTACCAAAAGTATATTTATTACCCAAAATCATTAGTTTTTCATAATCATAATCTTACATCTCAGAGTTTACGCAAGTAGACATCATTATATTGTTGGTTACCATAAAGTCTTTAAATGAGTTTAATATGGTTTTTAACAACACATTTAAAGACCTCATGTGTACGTAGCTATTAATAATACTATTAGTTAAAGATGCTGTTGATTAAGTAACTTTAATAGGTTTGGTAATAAAAGAATACGCCGCATTTTCAAATTATGAAACTTTTTTACATCGCTGTTAATGTGGTATAATACCACACAATACTTGTATTTAAATCCATTTAAAGTTAAATCATGTATTTTGCTTAATTTATATTTTCATGAATAAAATTTTTTTAAACCATTTTATTTATATGTTAAAAAAAAAAACTATTCAAAAATTCTGTTTTAGTAAGTTATTTTAAAAAAAGATTCACTTTTCTAAAATAACATGCTAAAACAGGAGAATTAGGTACTTCAGATACTTAAGAGCCATTTTCTGAGAAAAACAGGCAATGCTCAAAAGTGATATCTTTCAATCATTCTCAATTTTACATATTGCGTTGTTTGTAATATTAAAAAGAAGCCTGTAAAGTTTTTTTTTTTTAATATTTCTAGTTCCTGAGTTATGGTCGGTCAAACTTTTGCCCTTTTAATACTTGGAAAGTCACTTTTGGGGTTTTATGGTTTTTAAACTAAGATTAAAAGCAATGAGACCACTGCACCCTAAGTTTCTTTTCATATTATGGAAGTATAGGTAAAACTAAAAAAAAAATTAAAAAACCTGAGGACAACCCTTCCTTTGTCTAAAAATCATAAGCTGAAATCACACATTTTTGAATTTGGGGCCTACTTTAAATACATTTATCTCGGAGCGTAAAAAGTGCCCGCGACTTATCTCATTCTTTTTTGAAAGAGTTATCTCATTTTTATTTGAATGGTCTAGAGAAACTGAGAGGATATTGTTTACAAAAAAACTTACGAGTCATCAAAGTGTCAAAAAATATTTTAATTAGCGTTCAAATATCAGCCATTATGGGAAATGGGAAAGGTCCCAAGATTGAAGATACAGATTTTCTATTACTCCATATTACAATTTTTTTAATGCGAAAAAAAAACTTTGGGGGTAATATTTCATTGTTAAAATAACTCCATCACAAAAAGTTAAATTTTTTATATATTTAAAAAAAACAACCGAATGTAGCAGCGGAATTAATCAATATATTATATGATGTCCTTATTTTATTATGTCATTGTTTGCGTCATAAATCAGTTTTACATATCCTATATCTTTGATTTTAATGCATTGTTGCTTGAAATGCTTTTTGGGCTTTTTCAAATTGATCATCCCTAAGCTTATAGTCTCCAGACTGTTTTAACGGTAAAGGTGGTAGAATTCCACAAATGATTTCACTGTCTTTGTACTTTATAACATCAGGAAAAGCTGGCCACTTAAAAAAGTTCTTGACTGCAGAAGCATACTTCATACAGCTCACATTGTAACCATCACTGAGAACCTAATATAAGTAATGATTTTTCTAATTTGAAAAATAGTTTGAAAAATCTGATTCTCATTTGACAAAAGTAAAACTTCGTTTAAATTTAGTGACACATTTAATATGATCAAATAATGTTTAAAAAAAATGTTTTATTTGAATGAAAAACATTTTTTTAAACATTGAATGAAAATGAAGTACCTCATTTACAATCCCAGGATACCAATTGCCCATATAAATAACAACAATGCAATCGTTTTCATGCCATGCACTAGATAAATCAATGGCAATGCTTATAAATTCCTTTTCAAATTCTTCATTTTCTAATTCTTCTAGATCTAAAGAAAGAAAAATATAAATATTTATACAAACACTTGTACAAAAATTTATAATTACAAAATAATATTAAAATATATATTCATGAGAGTAGATATAAAAATTATTACCTTGATCTGCTGTCTCTTCTTCTTCGTTATCCGCATTAGTACTACCAACATCGATTGGTTCATTTAATCTTTTATCTTTTTTTTGCCTGCTCCAACGTGAAAATAGTGATCTTATTTGCTGAGTTGTTACGTATTCTGAGACTTGAAGCTCTTTTCTTATCAAAAGGTGCACCTGCTCTGGACTAAACTTTTTTCCAGATACTTCACCTTCCATAAAGAGTTTATATAATACATCTTTTTGTCTCATACTATACCGGAAGGTACTGAGTGTAGGTAAAGCCCAACCTTTAACATATTTGCTAATGTCAGAACATTCTTCTTCAATTACCTCCTGTTGTGAGTTTGGTTTATAACTATGTAAGATTGACTGAACTTTCATCTTCATTATGAAACTCTGTCTCACGTTATCCATTCCTGATTTTAAAGTGCTAATAATGTGTCTTCCCAACATCATGTGTTCTTCTAGTTCTTCTGATGTATGGAATGATCCATTACAAAATGGCTCAGTGCAAAAGTGAAACAAATTTAGTAATCTATCTTCGCGAAACTTTTCTTTCATATTGCTTTTAAAAACTCTTGTTTTCTTTTCAGTATCACTATATGGGTGTGTTAAAAACATCTGCAGATCAAAATTGACATTGGAATATTCTTGTTTAACTCCATCGCCAACTGCATAGTATCGCCACATTGTCATATAATTATGAAAGAACTCAAACGAATGATACTGACTTATTTTAGCTATTTTTGTTCCGCTCAACTTGCTTTTTCCCTTTATAGTGGCAACACCAACAGCAGAATTTTTCAGCCCATGTCCGTAATGTAAAGCAGTATAAATGTCCTCTGCACACATCAAATCGTTACCAGCGTCAACAAAGCTACGAATCAATGACTTTGCTCCGGCAGCTTCTCTGTCGCACTGATCCTTGCCACGACAAGGTTCGTTGTAATCGTAGCGCTTAAGCTGTATTTGGTTATTTTTGCACAACATAAAAAGAGCTGCCATTATAAAGTTGCCATGGTACGATGAAGCATTGTCGGATTTTGCAAAGAGTTTATTAACACCAGAATGGTTATGCTTAAACTTCGGAAGAACTAATTGGGCAATTGATAGTGTTTCCGATAAACCTTGCTCACACCTATAAAGAGCTGTAAAATAGATCTTTTTATGTAAAATATTATTTTTCTTAGTGAAGAAAATGTCTACATGCAGTGACGTCCCCTTTTTTCCAAAATATTCTTTTTGACCTTCCCTGAATTTGAATGGTAGAACTTTTTGGCAATAGTCTTTCAACCAAAATCCAGTTTCTTCATCAAGATTTTCAAAAGCAAAAACTTTGGCTTTTTTCTGTTGACAATCACGCATTAAATGTTTTTTATAATCAATGATATCTTTTTCAGCAATTTCAATATCATAAATAGTTTCCTCGTCGGCTGAATTATTTGATGCTAATCTTTTTATCTCAACTAAAGATTTGTTTAAATTTTCACACTCATAACAAATCTTATCATTAGGTGCTATTGAAATCTGTTGCAATTGCTTGTCGGTTATATCACTCAAAGCAAATATTGGGCAGTGGGAGATAGAATTAGGGTAGGTCGCACTGCAGTTAAACTGGAAATTAGTTTTGTAATATCGTTTGCTGCGTTCAAATAAATTACTCAGCTCTCTATTCTGGTACTTTAAAGATAAATCTTGCAACATAGAGAAACCATTCTTAGCTGCAGCAGTAATATCATCCAGTCCCGCTAAACATTTTCGTTGAGATGGTTTAACAGCACGAAGTATTCGCCACAAACTGCTTTCCGATAAAGGAGAGTAGTTCTCACTTCTGCAAACTTCATTATAAAATGCAATTGTATGACTCATTTTAGCTGTCAAAACTGCAGGAGATATTTTACATACATCATTTGAGTCAAATTTAATTTTTGTGACTCCATATGCAACATCTTGAAGAAGGGGGCTGTTAAATATGAAATCGAGAAAATGTTCAGCTTTTTTCTGGTCTAGTCGATTTCGCGTAATTTCTTTTTCGACAGGAATAGTTATACCTATGTTAGCATTCTTCATTTTTCGTGCCTGGTCTATCTTGTATTTGGAGCACCCAAAAACTTTCATAAGTAACTTCTCAGTAAATTTTTCATGTTCAATTAAACACAGAACAATATGTTTACCCATTGAGTCACTTTCTTCATAAATTTTAACAAATTTTTTTAGATCATCAGGTACTGCATCATTGTCTAAAGTTTCTGAAGATCTATTTAAAACAATTGAGATAAAGTCTTCACTCTGATCTGGGGCAACAGCTTCAGCAAACCTCTTTGCAAGCTGTACCTTGGCTCTTTCAAATTTTCTTCGTAAATTATTTTTGGTTCCATTGCTGAGATCAGCTATCTTTTTATTCTTTATCTGAAAAGGGCTGATGTGGAGTGCTTCTGATAGGTTGTTACCAGTAGATGTAGCACCTTCAACCTTTTCTCCAGAAAGTAAAATTTCTTTAGGCTCAAAATCAAAAATTCTGTCTCGTGGTGCGCCTTTAAAACCTAAAAACATAAAACTTAGATATTATGCAATGTAAACTGAGGGAATTAAACAACAATCATTTTACACTACTATATGATGCTAACAGGTTTTTTTTTTACTGCTAAGAGCATTTCTTACTTTAATTTTTACAAAGTGTGCTTTGACATCCAAAGTCAGATCTTGTATCTTGAATAACCTTTTTTCATTGAAACGAGGATATGGTCCACACTTGACATCATTAACTTTGCAAACATTTTCAGCAACAACCTCTTGCTCTGACATATTTTTTGCAACTAAGTGTTTTTTTTTAAAGTACTTTAAGCATAAAATGCTCATTCTCTGTTCTTAATAATTCAGAAAGAAATGCTCAATAAACCATACTGAATAACTGTAAATTAAGAAATAATGCCTAACAGTAATTAATTATGTTCAATAAACATCAAGTAAAAAATGTTTACTGAAAAAATTTTTTTTTTAAGTCCACAATCGTATAAATGAAAAAAAAACAAAAAACAGATTTAGCATCATTTTGACGTAATATTATTTCAACAATGGAGTATTACCCCCTAAGTTTTTTTTTTTGCATTAAAAAAATTGTAATATGGAGTAAAAGAAAATTTATAAATTCAATCTTGGGACCTTTCCGATTTCCCATAATGGCTGATATTTGAACGCTAATTAAAATATTTTTTGACACTTTGATGACTTATAAGTTTTTTTGTAAACAATATCCTCTCAGTTTCTCTAGACCATTCAAATAAAAATGAGATAACTCTTTCAAAAAAGAATGAGATAAGTCGCGGGCACTTTTTACGCTCCGAGATAAATGTATTTAAAGTAGGCCCCAAATTCAAAAATGTGTGATTTCAGCTTATGATTTTTAGACAAAGGAAGGGTTGTCCTCAGGTTTTTTAATTTTTTTTTTAGTTTTACCTATACTTCCATAATATGAAAAGAAACTTAGGGTGCAGTGGTCTCATTGCTTTTAATCTTAGTTTAAAAACCATAAAACCCCAAAAGTGACTTTCCAAGTATTAAAAGGGCAAAAGTTTGACCGACCATAACTCAGGAACTAGAAATATTAAAAAAAAAAAACTTTACAGGCTTCTTTTTAATATTACAAACAACGCAATATGTAAAATTGAGAATGATTGAAAGATATCACTTTTGAGCATTGCCTGTTTTTCTCAGAAAATGGCTCTTAAATTTTAATTTTTTAGATATATTCTCAAAAAATACAAAACTATAATTGTCAACTAAAATAAGGTTAATTAAGTCAAATTTCAGAAAAACAAATGATCATTAATTTTTAATGACAAGTTTTTAATATCTTTATTATGTACGAATATTTAGAGGCTTGGCAATAGGACTATTTTTTTCTTATTCTTTTCCCCGCCTTTCGTATATTTTACAAAAGAAAATTAATAATTTGTAACGGCAAATTAAGAAAAATAAAAAATTATAAAAACTAAAAATCTATCACTGTATTAAAGAATGTCTTTATATAATAATAAAAAAACAAACAACCAATGACGAAATTATATTTGAAAAAAAAATTTATTTGATAATTATCAAATCCCATTTAAATCCCTTAAATAATTGGAGAGGTTGCTCAAAATTTATATGGTCATAGTTTTTGAACATTAGGAGATTATTGCATGACATTAGAGACTTGTTAATGAACTTAAATTAGTTTAAAATGTTAAAAAAATGTATTTATAAATGTTATAAACTCATCATTCTCACACCAATGGCATAAAAGGGAAGTCAACATTTTTAAGGGTTTATTTTTAGCAGACTCCGATTATCGCAATACTTTTGAAAAGCTTTACATAAACATGAATATATAAATGTTTGGAGTTTGCTTCATGTCGTTACATAAAATTAAGTTCTCAAACAAAAACAAAAAGCTTGCTACGGGCCTGATTTTAAATATGTGATTGGAATCTGGTTGTTTAAATATTGTCATTTGCACTTTTGTTATTTTTTTTACTTTAAATTTTTTGAAAATTTACCGTAAAAAAAGTAAAAAAATTTACTGAAAAAAAAAAAGCTTGATGTTATTTCATCTGTATGATAAAACAACATCAAGACAATTTTCTTCACAATCGCCCATATAATTTTAAACTTGAAAGTGTGCTTTTTTGAACCATCCTACTAAATACGCTATATAAAATAAATTAAAATAGGCGGTTTTTGCAGTTATAAAAATTTATAAATTTTTTTTCAAGTTAAATACTTTTACATTTATACTTTTTTAATTTTAATTTTTTTTTTCAAATTAATCTTGATGTTATTTACATCAGTTGTTTGAAAGTTTTTTTTTAAAAGACTGTCTGGTTTAATGTCTTGCTTTGGAAATGGCTCTACATTTTGCAATTTTATTCTAAGTTTTGTATTTTGGCTTCCGTTATTCAGCGTGGTTGTTAAAAACCAATCTAACCAAAAAAAGTTATTTCTGAAAATGACCAACTCGAATAATTGTTAGATAATAGAATAATAACGGAATAATTGTTTTCTGGAATGTACTAATTGAATTTAGATCATTCCAGACAACAGTTTTATGAATAGCTATTAATAAATAAACAAAAAAAATTAATTTTAATTTCTGAGTGGCTGTTTCGACCAGAGTTGACCAGTGCCGTACCGAATGGAGGTGAGGGGGTATCCCCCACCCTAAAGCTATTATATAGACATTTGAGTTAGCACATTTGTACATTTAGTTTGCAAGTTTTAAAGTATTGTTGGCAAATTACAAATATCGAGGACCTTTTTTTATGTGCGTGTGTGTCCCTAGTTGGCAAAAAAACACATCCGAACCCCCTCCTCAATCAGAGACCTCTTCGGGACTGCTCTGACAACAACCATGTTGAAAAAGAGAAGCGAAAAGCAGCAGCATAACAACAAATATACCCGGCTCTTTAATGGTAAATTTTTATCAGGGCCACTAATTTATTTCCTCCAAAAAAAAAAATTAATACTGAAACAAATAAATAAAAAAAATGTTTTTAAAGCTTTCATGCAAAAAAATTTCTTTCTAAAAAGTTATGAACCTCAACTTTAAAGAAAAATAAAATATTAGAGAAAAAAAGTAAGGGTACGACCTCCTTGCCCAGGAAACAAATTTAACATGTACGTTCATCGGGACTACACAAATGCTGTCAAGATAAAGTAAAATCAAAGTAAAGCCGGAATGATAAAGTAAAATTGAATGATAAAATGATTAAAAAAAAAAAAGATTCAAAAAAGTGGAGTTCTCTCCAGTTCTCTGAAAACAATTTCAACTTGTACTTTTATTAAGTTTACACAAATGCTGGAAGGTTTACACATGCATGAATTACCGATAGCTTAGAAATTATGCCCCTTTCCCCATTTTCCCCCGACAAACTTTCATTATGGCCATTAACCTAATCTGCTAAACAAATAAAAAGAAATAAAAAATCAATGATTATTTAGCAGCCCCTATTAGTACTCATGCGATAGGGAGCCCGTCTCTATACTAATAGTATAGGCTATATTTGCCCCTAATTATAATAGAACTATCCTTTACGATATGTGTGAAAAAAAAAACAGGCAAAACGCTACCTATACGTGAAAAAAAACAGGCAATGAATACGCTACCTATCTCAAAATTTATGTTAAATCAACTTGAAATGGCTGTTATATAATTTATGTTAAAAAAAACCAATTACTTTTGAAAGTAAGTAAATTATATATTTTTACATGAGTTATGTAAAATAATTTACGCGTAAAAGTAATTCGCGTTTTTACATCAAAATAAGTAAAAGTGCCATCCCGATTAATCAATACTATCAAATACTATCAAATTGCTAGTTAATATTATTCGATACTATCAAACGATGCATCGCTAAAAAGGGCAGAAAAAGACCTTTATGAAACAACTGATGTTTGCTTATAGGGATTAAAATAAAAGTTTAATGAAGCAAAAAAGCAACAAATTTGTTGGACTATTTTCACTTTACTCTTTAAATTAATCTGAAGTGCACAATAAATTTGTTAGATAGATTTCTTATTCAAGAATATCAAACAGCAAATATGTCAGGCATAAAATTATGTCAAAATATGTCCGTAAAAAATATGTCTGACATATTTTATGTCAGTAGAAAATAATTCAGACATAAAGTTATGTCAAAATATGTTGACAGAAAATATGTCTGACATATTTTATGTCAGCAGAAAATAATTCAGACATAAAATTACGTCAAAATTTGTCCATAGAAAATATGTCTGAAATATTTTATGTCAGCAGAAAATAATTCAGACATGAAATTATGTTAAAATATGTCCATAGAAAATATGTCTGACATATTTTATGTCAGCAGAAATTAATTCAGACATAAAATTATGTCAAAATATGTCGATAGAAATTATGTGGGACATATTTTATGTCAACAGAAAATAATTCAGACATAAAATTATGTCAAAATATGTCGATAGAAAATATGTGGGACATATTTTATGTCAACAGAAAATAATTCAGACATAAAATTATGTCCAAATATGTCGATAGAAAATATGTGGGACATATTTTATGTCAGCAGAAAATATGTCTCAGACATATTTGACAGATAACAACTCTGTATCAATGTGACAGCCTATTTGTGTACTGCCATACTCCAAAAGGTTTTTCTCGGAACAGAAAGGTCAAATTAATATGCATTTTGTGACCCTGTGTATTCAATGGAGTTTAAAGACTCTTGCTAGATTTCTTCTCTAAACAAATTTATTCTTTTCATTATGACTTAATTTCATGCAAGTTTAGAAGCTCCTTTTAATAGGATAATGAGTAAACACAAAAATAAAGTCGTAAAAGTTGATCTAGAAGATTAAAAGATACTTCTTTGAACATCTTGATAAAATTATAAAAACAATTTTTTGAAAAGAAAGATTAACCTCAAAATCTTGAAGCAATTCTGCCATCAATTAACAACTTATTTTTACATGAACTTTTTGGTTGACTTTCTTATAAAATAAATCGTAGAATAAATTTTGATTTATTCTACAACTTTTCCACCCAACAAAATTAAGACTTTTTTTAATTAATTCAACTTTGCCAACTTTTTGAATAGCTTATTCCTTGATAAAAAGTACTAAATATGTATCCACCAAAATATTAAAATCACCTTTTTTTTCCTTTTCCTATTTTCTAAATATGATTAGCAAGGTTATATTTGACAAAAAAAAAGGATCTTGGAGAAAATTCTTTTCTGACTCGCAACTTTAACTATAAATTTTGGATAAAAAAACTTCAACATTACTCTAAGTAACTTTTATAACTTCTTTTATTAACTCGAATGATAGCTTCATTTTCTAAGAATATGTACTTTGAAAGCTCATCTTTGATACATGGAACGCAACAAAGATCGTTTATAACAATAAGGATGCACCAAAGTAAACGTTTATAACAATAAGAATGTTTTTTTAAACAAAATTCTTGAACATATTGGTCGAACACGTCTGCTTAACCTCAATTTATGCATTTATTTACTGTGTTAAGCACTATGGCTCTACTCGATGGCAAACACTAGCGCTTTTCGTGTGGCTTTTTATACTTTAACATCAAGTTAGAGTACTTTCTTTAAGTTGCTCCAACATATATTTTATCATACACAGGTGAAAGTAAATTTAGTTGAAGTGTTTCAACTCCCAATTTCAATAAGAAAAGAATTGACATTATTGATAAACTTATGTTTTCAAAAAAAAGTATCTGATACTAAATCTAATATGAAATAATTGATGAACTGTTTATCTATTAAGTTCACCATATTTTAGATTTTTGTGCACTTATTGGTAGTCTGGGCACGATAACTATATTCCACATAAATTCAAAATTTCAACTTATAAAAACATTAATATCTTGCAAAAACAGCCAAACTTGCCAGACTATCTGTAATACAGATAGTCTGACAGACCTTGATGCAACGTGAAAAATTTGGAAACACTTTTGAGCAAATTTTGGCTTATATATTACTGCGGGTAACAGTAACATATATATCATATATATATATATATATATATATATATATATATATATATATATATATATATATATATATATATATATATATATATATATATATATATATATATATATATATATATATATATATATATATTTATATATATATATATATAGTATATATGTTACTGTTACCCGCAGTACCAGGAATTAGCTAAATGCTTATGTTTATAATATAATTTAGTATTACAACTATGAGTTTCATGTTTTACCACAATCATCAGGCAAGTAATAAAAGTTTTCACTATTTTATATTAATTTTGTTTTCACTATTATATATATATATATATATATATATATATATATATATATATATATATATATATATATATATATATATATATTACTACATTAACAAAAAGACGTTTATAGTTTTCATACTTGGTTTCATTTTCAAGTGTTTTGATAAATTTATTATATAAACGTTTTTGGATGACTTTAGAATACCCTTTGTTATCCAAGGATTTTTAAAAGATGATTCCAATTTTAAAAGATAATTGGTTATGAAAATAGTTTATATTAGTTTCATTCATTACTCTAGTCGTCCTTTTCATTTTTTGAGCACTAATATTATCACACTTTTGTGACACTATAAATACTGGAAAGTGGTCAGAAATGTCAGATTTAAATATTCCTGTTTTAATTTTCGTATTTATAAATTCATTAATGATTATTCGATCAATTGCAGTAGCACTTTCTTTGGTAATTCGGGTGGGTTTATTAATTAGTGGAATGTAACCATTCTGGAAAAGACAGTTGAAAAAGTTTTTTATTTTTTGATTTGTGTCATACTCAAGAAAGTTGAGGTTAAAATCGCCCACCAGGTACACGCTTTTATTTGATCTTGATTCGGTTTTAAATATCTTTTCTACGTAATCTTCAAATAGATTTATTTTTCCAGAAGGTGGCCTGTATATAACGTAGACAATAATAATTATTAAGGCTTTGTTTGCGATTTCAATGCACAACAACTCATAATTGTTTGTGGTTGAGCATAATTATTTTTTACATTCATATGACAATAAGTTATTTATAAAAATGCATAATCCCCAACTTGTCTTCTCAAAGTTCATAAACTGATGAATTGCTTTATAATTTTGTAACTGATAATTTGAATCATTCTCAATATTAACATCGTGACACCAAGTTTTGCTAAAAAAAATAACTTTAAAATCAGTTTTGCGTTTTATACTAAAACTGCTTGAATAATTCTTAGTAATATTAAGTAATATTTTTTAACATAATGAAAAAGTTATCAAACCACCCACTCTTTAAAAAACATAAATTCAGCAACTTTTTGCACAATAATATCAAGACTTGCTTCTCTTAAGTCAAGGCAATTGTTACATGTTGCTCTGTTTTATTTTAAAGTTATAAATTATGTTCTAATAATTTATAACTTTAGAATAAAACAGAGCTTCTGATGAGCCTACTGATGGTGAAACGAATTGTTGAAGAATATTAGATAAGTGTTTTTACTAATTCATTATTGTTGTGTTCCTTAAGAACATTGAGCACTCTATTTGTAGAATACACTAACATAATATATATATATATATATATATATATATATATATATATATATATATATATATATATATATATATATATATATATATATATATATATATATATATATATATATATATATATATATATATATATATATATATATATATATATATATATATATATATATATATATATAGTATATATATATATATATATATATATATATATATATATATATATATATATATATATATATATATATCAGGGGCCTGAGAGGCTTTTATAAACTGGGGGGCCACACTGAAAAGGGCGCATTCTTTTGGTGTACCCTCATAAATAAATGTTGTTTTATATGTTTCTTTGGAGTTATACATATTAAAATTACATATTATTATTTTGTATTTGTTGAATAGAGAATATATGGGTATTATAGAACATATTAGATTCTATATAAAATGAGAATAAAAAAGGCTGATAATAACCAGAAATAATTTATAATAATATAAAATAGTTTAGGTTGTAGGTACATAAAACTGTATACACATGTAGTACTATAGTTCAAGTTCAAAATAAAGACACTAAAATCCGAACAAATTTGTTCTATAAGGATGATCCCTACAGAAGTCTGTTATCACTTTTTCTGGATCAAGTTGGTTTCCACAGTTTGAATAGATGTGTAACATCGCCAAATTATTCAGCCTCTGCTGTTTCATCGTCGTTCTCAGAAAAGTTTTTAGTGTTCTCATTGTTGAAAATGCTCATTCACTAACAGCATTTGTTGCTGGAGTAACTAGAAGCAGCTTGAGCAATTTGACAACTTCAGAAATAGAAGATAATTGAAAAGAGGAAAACTGTGTGAGATGTGAGACAACATCACTGACATACCTTGGAATTTCATCAAACATTGTTCTGTATAGCCCAAGTTGCACATCTAGTAAGTCCGTGTCAATATCTGAGTATGTCTTCTTTATCCATGCTATGGTATCTGTGACATCTTCAGAAAGCAAAAACTTCTCCAGCTTTTCAAGTTGTTTCTGTCCTGATGATCAAAACGATATTTGATAGTATCAACAGAAGAATCAATTACATTTCAGTATGTGGCACGATAGTACTGAATGGCTGTCTCAACATAATGATATGTGGTACTACAACCTTCCTCATATCGTGCTGGCATCTTCCTTTTTCTCGGAAGCTTGGGTTCCTCGAGGTCCGGAAAATCATTAACATGCTTCTGAATGTTTTGCCCACCACAAATTGAACCACTCATCATTTCGCATATCCATGAGTGTTTTGACAGTCAACATTACAATGTCCCTTCCTTCAGAAGCAGACATTCGTGTCTGTTAAAGGGTTTTAGATAAGTTATCAGTAATCATAAAAATACGTAATCATAAAAACGTATCAGTAACCATAAAAAAATAAATCATATAAATAATATTTAATATTTTAATTATATAAATAGATATATACATAATCTATCAAAATATATATTTTTTTAATATAGATAGCTTGGCTTTTGGCTACCATTATATAGTCTAAATGCTAGGCATGATAGCATATAGTAGTTACCTTTTTTTTAATAGTGACATTTAAAAATAAAACTTAGTCAATATATAATATAATAAATACTTCTATTATATAATTATAATATATATAAAGAATAAAATCATTATTAGAAATTTTTTGCTTTAATATTTATATATAGGAATTTTATATTACCTAAGAACAATTAATTAAAATTTGATTATTCAATTCAACAAAACAATCTTGATTTATAAATAATAATTTCCATCATTAAGAAATTTCTTATTTTTAGCCAATTTTGGAAGGATTCTGATAAAAAAAATAGAACAACACAATCTTTTGAAATATAAATTACTTCCGGGCATATTAACATATGTACCAATTTTGGAATATATCGTTATAGTTATGTTGCCAAAACAAGAGACCGAATGGAATGGAAATTAACCTCGTCCAATATATCAATTTTAATCTCTAAAATAATAATGTAAAGCCTTTCAAAAACTTACGTTAAAAACTTCTCGAGTTTGTTCAAAATTTGAAACAGCGCAATTTTGAAATAGATTATTTCCGTATTCGAAAATAAACGTATTTCGAATCGAATAATTTTTACTTTTGTGGTGCGTGTGTGGTTTTTTCAGATAATCGGCCTTTTGGCGCTATCAAAACAACGTTACTTATTGGTATATATCTTGTTAATCAATTATTAAAAAATTTAACTGAGACAAGAAGACCAAAAAAAGTTAATACAAAAATATATATATATTTTTTTAAATAGATATATTTTAAACAAATTTTTTTTAAAAATTTAAAAAACAAAATTTTTTTAGGGGCAATAATTTTTTAAAGGCATAACTGAAAAGGGCGCCATCATTTTTTTCTCGGGGGGCTCTGGCCCACCCGGGCCCCCTGGTTCCGAAGCCCATGTATATATATATATATATATATATATATGTTTGTATAATTAATAATTAGGTATAATATATATATATATATGTATATATATGTATATATATATATATATATATATATATATATATATATATATATATATATATATATATATATATATATGTATATATAATTATTGCAAATATTGCAGAAAAACGCGATGTTTTTTATGCATGTTTTATTTAAATTTTACTATTACGTTTTAATCATTAAAAATATTTTGTTAATTAAATTCGAAACTTTTTTAATTACGTTTTTTAATCGTTTTGCACATTTCACTATGCAAAATCAAGCGCAAATTTACAAAGATTCTATAACAAAGCTGCCGTTAGCCGAATGCGTGTTTTATACGTAAGTTGCATTTTTCTTATGCAATACTTCTTATAAATTATGTTACTTAAACGAGCATAACTTTTTTCATAGCGTTTTAACCATTTTATTGAAAATTCAAAGCTCTTTCAAACCATATATAAAACTTAAATAAATAAATGGTTTGAAATTTTTACACACGTACCTATATAAAAATATTATATAATTTATAATATATACATATAATATAATGTTACAATTGATATATAATAACTATATAAATTACGTTATAATAACTATAAACGATATAGATATAAATATTATAGATTAATGTATACGACTAATTTATAATAATATATTATGAGTTATAATATAATTCTACTATAATAATATTATTAATATATATGACAACTATATATGTTACGTTATTATAACTATAAACAATATAGATATAAATATTATTGAATAATATATGCTACTAATTTATTATACTATTATATAATTTATTATATATTTATAATATAATATTACTAATGATATATAATAACTATATATATGATACGTTATAACAATTATAAACGTAATAGGTATAATAATTATAGATTAATATATACGACTAATTTATAATAATATTATATGATTTATAATATATGTAACATATCTCTAATTAAATATTACTAATAATATATATAACTAGTAATTATTTCAAATAAATTGTAAAATAGGCATTTTACACTACTATAACCCTTCCGTTATCGAGGTCAAAAAGCAATGGAAGAGTCAATACTTAATACTCCTCAGCCTCATAGACCACATCAAACAAAGATTTTTTTAAGTTAGGATTTGACTTGTTTACTCGAAAAACTTCACCTGTACACCGAAGTATTTTTTAGTATCGATTTTCATTATTTTATATTGAATAAATATCCAAACAAGATATATAACATCGTTTGGAATGACAGCCCAGATGTTTGTTTTTTGTTGATTTGTTAATTGAGACAGTCTTGCATTCATTAACTTTTCCTTTAATTGGTCTTTCTGTTTGGCAATCAAAATATCTCGTTTTTTCTTTCAATAAGAATAACTCTTCTCTCAATGGGCTATGGAAAAGACCTTGTTCTAATAACTGATTGTAAATTACTGAACAACTCATAGTTTGCCAAGTCTATTCGCTTACTACCATGCATTTTAGTTTTATAAAAAAATTTAGGTTTACATTTAACTTTTATAACATACCTATAAAAGTCCAACTGTGCTCTTAATAATTTTTTGCTTTTAAATGTGTCAACTAACAAAACATATTCTTCATCTCCTTTCTTTTTAGATCAACCACACCTTCGTCCTCAATTTTAACAACTCATTAACCGATTAAGCAAATTATAAGAAGGCTTTATCTTCACCTGTTTTTTAGCTTTATGCTTTTCAGACAACCTTTCACTCATTTCAAACTTTAATTCTAAATAACGTTGTTTGTATTTATCTTTCATTTCATTAAAGTTTGTTGAGGCTTTTTTTAGCAATGAGTCACGCTCATCTAAAGTCTTTTTATCCAACCTCTCTAGTGTTTTGTTTTTATACCTCATAATATAAGCTTGTTTATTTTGTATAGTGGCATTTGGCTTGTATGAATTAAAAGATCCAATACCTCAGAGTTACATTCTGACGCTTTGTTTGTTGTTGGAACATTCTCTGCAGCTTTACTTATATTATCATAAGGATGCCAATATTTACCTCCAGGAAGTTGATCAGCAGATTGTCTTTACAGAACAACTAGCAAAGAATGACAAATTACTTCTAATGTCTGCTGAGTTAAAATATTCAAATCAGTGTCATTAGTCATTTCAAATAATTTATCATACAAAATATCTTTATGAATATTAACATCACTTGGACTGAACATAGGTGTTTTCGAGATCATAATCGATGATGAATTTTTAGACAAATCTGAAAGTTTCATTTTTAGGGTTAACAAAAACGGACTCATATCAAGAATACTCTTTTGTGATTCAATTATCCGCTAAAGTGGACCTGTAATTATTTTATGATTTTTTCCAAGAGCCCGCACTTCTGCTAAATATAATTTTTGCTAATATTTTCTTTAACTGCAAGTAAAAGATTATTTTGATTTGGCCAATTTTGAAGAAACTCTAAAATATCTTTTGAATGAAAATACAAAGCTGCAGCCTTATAATATAATATATTAAACCTGTTATTATCAAAGGGTGTAAGCATACACTTACTTCGTCCTTTACCTGCAAGATATGCATTAAAATACCCAGCAACTCCAGCTTCATCACTTCTTCTTACATGAAAAGGTTTATATGCAGTTCTTATTAATCTAGTGGCAACTGATTCAACAGTATTGAAGGCAAAAATATTTTCATAACTACTACTTAAATCTAACTTTTCGAATGAAGTAATTGTTTTATCAATTTCTGTTGCAAAGTTAGATAATAAATGCAATTTACAATATTAGACATTTCAATGAAATCTGCTTTGTCGCCTTTCTTTAAACCTTCCCAGTTCTTTATAACTTTAGGTAGTAACTTTTTCCTCATTTCTTTAAGCTTTAAATTAAACAGTGTGGATTAACTGGCCCAAGATCAGACATGGTAGTTTTAAAAGAATATACAAGGTTAGAAAAATCGTTTTCCTTGCTGCTACTTTCTAAAATGTCACATATATCATCAAATGTTTTGGTTAATGCATTGATAGTACATTCTGCATCACTGCCAGCCATTTCACATTATTCAAAAGATAAAGTACTTACATTTGTGGTAGTAACTTGGAAATTTTGAAAATGTTTATGATGTTTAGTGGTACCGTCACTGTGAAAACAATTGCCCGAACTAGTTTCTTCATTTCTTCTGCAACATGAAGTTGAGCAAGTGCTAAAGCCTCAGTCATAAATCGAGATTTTGTACCAATTGAGGGAAGCTTCTCTATATTTATCTTTGCTAGTTTTTTTAGAACAATTGTGTTAAATTCATTAACTTTGATCATGCTGACATTCAAAGAAACTAACTACAAAATAACTTTTTTTATATCATTGGAATACCTTCCGTTTTGAAATATCATTATTCTGCTATCATGGAGAAGACAACTTAAATTAAAATCTTTATTTACTTTGCTTAATACTCCAGTGTTAGGAGAGTCGATACCCTTTTTCAGGATTGGTTAAACTGTTAGAAGACAAATTTTCAGGTTTATTTACTACCATGCTAAACTTCTTGTTTACATAATACAATTTTTTGCATGTATGTTTTTTTTTCTTATGAAGGAGTGCAACTTTATTGTCACTTTTTTCAAGCTTAACTTACAAAAGTTTAACTCTTTTATTAAGATTTTTAATGACTTTATTATAAAAATCTTTGAATTCTTTTATTTCCTTATTTTGTTTCTTTTTTAATTGATAAATCTTTGCTTTATTACTTGCATGTAATAATTTATATGTCCATTTAGGGTCGTTAGATAAAAAATTTTTTTTTCATATTACTAATACGAACATTAGCAGATTTGAACTTATTTATACAACCCGATGAAGCAAGTTTCAATTTTTTTAAACAGTTTTTTGAGGTTTGTTGGTTCAATTTTATTTTTTTACCCTTCGTTTTATTTTTTTCACGTGATAAGCATAATTCATAACTAGTTTCCGAAATTGGTCGTTTAAAGAGCATCAGCTTATATATATCTCTACTTTTACTGTTTTTTTTTAACGATTTCGATTTATCGACAACAACTTTATTTTTATTTTAAATATTTGTAGATAAATTTTCAATTTATCTCAAATATATTGTTGTACAAGCTCAAATTATTTTCAGTTACTGAAAACAAATTGGAGAATCTACTTCTAAAATTCGAGCACACCGTTTTCAAAGATTTATCACTCCAGCATAGTTACCAATCATATAAATCTTTAATATCCATTATGATAAGGCTAATTTTATAATAATACTGTATTATACAATTAAATTATTATATTGCTTTTGCAAATTAGATACCGAAATAATTTTTGAAAAAATATAAAGGCGGACTAAAAGGAAGAAGAGGAGGGGATTTAGCAGGTTTTAACTTAACTTTAAAAATTTAGCTTAATAGCCGAATTTTAGCAAAAACTTAGTTTTTTAAAGTTATTTTAGAGCAACTTATTCATCACAAACCAAAAAAAAAAAAAAAAAAAAGAAAGAAAAATAGTATATTATTTTAAAGAATGCTAGAACGCAAATAAAATAACTTTAAGCTAAAATAATTACAAAAACTCAACTAAAACCGCTCCTACAGCCAGATAACCTGATATTGAAAATTCGAGCAGATATTTTAAGAAAGATTATTCAATTTACTTTTTGTAAAACGTTTTACTATGGCATAATAGATTTAAAAAATTGGTCTAAATTTAATCTGAAAAAGTCTTCTTTTTATATAAAACAATTCGCAAATTTGTCTACGGAATTTGTCACATTATTGAAGTGCCTAATTAGAGTATTTATTTTTAATTTAATAATTTGTTTATTTGGTTTTGGCTTTTTTCCAGAATATTCTACAGTAAGAAAATAAAAGAGTTTGTAAAGACATCTAAAACGTCTATCCAGTTAAGATACTTTTACAAACTAAAAAGAAATATATCGGAAAATTTTTTTTTTTACCGACAAGTAAAAAATTACGTCAGAATGATAGGAATTATGTCTGTAAATATAAGTTTTTACATATTGATGATTGATTTATTCACAAAGCTAAAGACTTAGTATTGAACATAAAAAAGATTATTGAATATTTTTTAAAAACCTTTCTTTGATTCATATAGGCGTTTTGACCTTACGAGATGCTACATGCGCTACCCAGAGACGTGGTGGCACATGAAAAGCAGGTACGAATTTCCAGAAGAAGGGCCCGGTGAAGTACTTTTAAGGACAGACAAATAAGCGATCAAGGAAAGTTATCTTTATACTAAAAAAAAGTTTTTTATGGATACAAAATATTGCGTAACTCATTTGTATCAGCATAGTTTTTTATTATGTCTGAATGCGTCAAATTCCACATTTTCTCATGTTCCATTGACAAGAGAACACGATTCCCAACATGTCAACCGATTTGCTAGACAAGTTTTGAGAAGTTTCATTTGCTGAAAACTCTCTCACACTCTGCTGAATTTGATGGAACTGTACTGAATATCTTGTAAAGAACTGCAACTGAGAGAATACAGCATCTAACATAATCTTCAGCATAAAATTGCAAATGGTGAGAAAAGAAGGCAAATTTTTGTTATCTTTCTCAGCAGCCTTTCCTGTTATCTCCACAAAATCAACCATTACAGTAGCGAACGTATTTAAACTGATACCAATTTTGAATTTTTCAAGCACTGATTGAGTTTTTTTTTGTAAATTAGAGTTATGAAAATTATGACTAATATCTTCAACCATATTCTTCAATAAAAAGATGTCTATGCTTTCTAAAAATTTCCGCTGAGAAGAAAATTTGTCAATAAGAATTGCAGTTGCTGAATCCACTACAGTATAAAACACTTCTGCTAGTCACTGATCTTTAGCCTGAGTAAGCCGCTTATCTTCTGTTTCATCGAAGTCCAATCGTTCCTTTTTGCGAGTCATTTTCACAACAAATGTTTGCTGTTCAAGCTGAGATTCAATTGTAATTTTAACAGTAGATAAAATAGCATTTTGGTTAGTACTGTCTCTTAGTACTTGAAGCTTTTTCAGTGATACATCGACAGACATTATAGCAATGGAAAAATCAAGTATGTCTCCTTGAAGTATTTTATTTAGGGGACCCAAGATAAAATGCTTCAAGTAAAAATTTCTTTAAAGAGATATAAGTCACAATTGCTTCATATGACTGAAATCGGGATAAAAGACCTTGTGCTTCACTTCGAACATTTATTTTAATTTCTATGTCATTTGAAGTTTGTTCAAGGCAATCATTTGTTTTCTGTTCCAAAAATGTTAACAGAAACAACAGAAGATTTCGCACAAGCTTTTATAACCAGATTTGTTCCATGAGGTCCACAATAAATATTTATTGCCGTTGGAGAACACTGCTTCAAGTGTGTTGCAACTCATTTGTTTATTCCTTGCAAATTGCTCGCACCATTAAAAGACTTACCCACACACTTTTAAATATCTACTTTATTTAATTTGAGTTCATCTTTGATTTTTTCACTTATTCCTTCACAAGTAGTTGTTTCAGTTTCAACAATTGAAATCAGATGCTTCTTTACAACGGCCTCTTCTGCAGCAAGCGTAAAATAACGTAATACAATAAAAGTTTGCTCACAGAGTGTATACATTCAGAGTGTATACACTTGCTCTCAGAGTGTATTCACTATCAGTTGATGGCACTACTAATATTATAATATTAGTAGTGCCATCAGCTGATAGTGAAAAGAGTAGTGAATTATATACCTCTTCTAAAATATCCTTCTTGACCAACTGTGTCATAGTATGAATTAGCTTGATTTGAGTATAATTAGAAAGAAACGTAAAAATTTAGCAACTTTTTGCATTGCTTTGCAAACAATGCAAAAAACTTTGTCTTGTTATAGAGAGTAGGTTAGCCATGGCCTTGTCTGCACAACTTTAATGTCATTAACTTTAATTGATTCAGTGTAATACTTAGATAACCTTGAATGTTTTGTTGGCTGATTCGGCCCTAATACAATAAATTGATTATTACAATCATCTTTTCATTTTTCAGCTTTAGAAATTTAGCTGGATCATTTTCATTGACATTTACAACGTTGTCTGGTTGCTTCGAATAATCTTTTCTGCTAGAGTTAGGTCTACCGCTGCAGTTACAGGCACTTCAATATTACCCATTTCTACAGTCACTCACTCAGTTTCAGTAATGTTTCAGTCTGAATGTTTCTAAATATTGTAGTTTTGGTCCTTTATCTGCTACAATTATGACATCTTGATTAATGTCTGTTTCTTGTACAGATGATTGGCTACTGATCTCTGCTATTGACTCTGTTTGAATAATAGGCTTACTTGTGGTATTCACAATGGATGTTGATCTTAATTCTACATTCTCTGTTGCTGTAAAAGATGTCCCAGATTTTTCTCTGTTTTTGTTACACTTGCATTGATGCAAGACCTGCCGTTAACTCTAATTGTTTTGGATCATTACCAGCTGCTTTCAAATCACCAGATTTGTATTTCCATGTTGCCTCTTTCTTTTTTTTTCCTTTATCCCACCTGAAACATAAAAGATAAATAAACATAAAAAAATTTAAAGTTAAAAATATGTCTTATGATAGATACCAGGGCATTGGTTTCTTTCGTTTGAGTTATAACTATTATCGGTCCATGGAATTTATAAATAGTAGCACAATTTATAAATTTCATGGATTGATAGGGAGTGGACTGGAGCATATTGAGTAGTAATGAATGAAAGTAATAACAAAAATTCATTAGGCACACAATTTTATGTATTAAACATATATTAACCATATTTATCAATGCAAAGCAAATGAATTCATGCATTTTATATATTTATTGTGTTGAACTTTCCAATAACAATTTTCTCTTGTTTCTGTTGATGAGATAGTTAATTTCAACAGATAAAGAGGAGAACATCGTTTAATCGTTCGTCACTACAATGCTTGTTTTCGGTGTTCTTTTCGTTTAGCAATACTGCCTCTACCTTCTTCTGTTTCAGCCATCCTAGCGTCAACATATCGTTGTCTCCGTTTTTATATCCGAGATCCTCGTTGTTCAGCTAATTCATTTGCTCGAAATTTCCGTTCTCTTTCTCGAGCAAGACAAGCTAATCGAATAATTTTAGTTTCCAGCTTTCTTTTTTATATTTAGCTATCTTCTTTATATTTCTTCGTTTATAACATATATATTTTTTTTACTTATTTACTTAATAACTTTATTATTTTTTATCAACTATTTATAAGTAAAGATTAAAGCATTACTTACTTTTTAACAGTATAAAGTCTATCAATTTTAGGTCAACAACGTTTTAAATTATTATTATTTCACAGCGATTCCACAGCGCTAAACAAAGTTTGTTGTTTTTTGTTTGTTTCAATTACTTTTCTAAACGAATTTTTTATTTACGCTGAACTAAAGTTTAGCGTGTTTCTTTTATTATTACCGTTGACCTAGTGTTTGTTATGCGCGTACACCAAACAAACAAACAAACCGACGTGAAAGCAAGTTAAATAAAATGTTGTAAAAAATGCCCTGATAGAAACTTATAGATCTAAAATAAACTATTTCTCTTTGAGGATTAGAGGCCCAATTTCTTTTTGGGGGCCTAGTTTCCTAAACCAGAATCAGGGCCCAGTAAAAGTCATCGTACCCTCGTACTGGGCCACCACGTCCCTGGCGCTACCTATACTGTTCGAATAAATCTTTTTGATCCGCCATCATTTAGTAATGGCTTCGTCAACTCTTTGATTCGCTTAAATAACACAGATGAATCGAACCGACAATCTGTCGTTAATGAATTGGAGAACATTATCTTCAACAGGTGATATTTTAAACTCATAATGTAGTTCTGTGTATTCTATCCTCGTTAAATATTGTCTTAAGCATTCTGTGTATTCTACCTAAGTTAAATATTGTCTTAAGCATTAATACGAAACTTTTGTTAATATTTTAGACTACAATGGGTGCACAAACTGCAATAACACGGCGATATACTGCAAATGAAATTAAGCAAAGTACGTATGACCAAATACAAAAGTGCAACGAAGACCGATTAAACTTGACGATTGCAGCAGTTGGTGTTAGTCGCATGTCCCAAAGTTGTAACGATATTGCCAATTCGGCAAGTAGCAGTTCCGTAGATGGATTCGAGCGTGAATCTGTATCATCTTACGCTTCCAAGCCAGCGGCTGACCTTATTTCGTGGTCATTTGACGGCCATTCAGAAACAGGTAGTTACGTTCACTTTTTTAAACAACATAGACGAAATCTTGTAGTCGGATGGGCTAGACAAAGTTCAATATTTCCACTAACAGAGAAATTTAATGAATTTGCCGGTGCTGTTCTGCGGTCCGTCACTAATTATGTAAGTAATTTGTTCAAATGCATCACTTAGATTTTATTATGTTGTTTTACGGTCGTTAAATTTAATCTT